>NC_056433.1:48571879-48894379 GCF_018296145.1 Oncorhynchus tshawytscha | reverse complement strand
AGTACATTAGTGTTTGGTTTGAGAAACAGACGCCTCACAAGTCCTCAACCTGGCAGCTTCATTTTAATAGTACCAGCAAAACACCAGTCTCAACTTCAACAGTGACGAAGCGACTCCGGGATGCTGGCCTTCTAAACAGAGTTGCAAGGAAAAAGCCATATCTCAGGCTTGCCAATAAAATGAAAATATTAAGATGGGCAAAAGAACAGACACTAGACAGAGGAACTCTGCCTAGAAGGCCAGCGTCCCAGAGTCACCTCTTCACTGTTGATGTTGAGACTGGTGTTTTGCAGGTACTATTTATTGAAACTGCCAGTTGAGGACTTGTGAGGTCTTTAGCTGACACTCTAGGATTCTTCTTAACCTCATTGAGCATTCTGCGTTGTGCTCTTGCAGTCATCTTTGCAGGACGGCCACTCCTAGAGTAGCAACAGTGCTGAACTTTCTCCATTTATAATCACCTGACTCAATTTGTCTTACCGTGGACTGATGAACATCAAGGCTTTTAGAGATCCTTTTGTAACCCTTTCCAGCTTTATGCAAGTCAACAATTCTTTATCTTAGGTCTTCTGAGATCTTGTTTGGTCGAAGCATGGTTCACATCAGGCAATGCTTCTTGTGAATAGCAAACTCAAATTGTGAGGGTTTTTAATAGGGCAGGGCAGCTCTTACAAACATCTCCAATCTTGTAATTGATTGGACTCCAATTAGCTTTTGGAGAAGTCATTAGCCTAGGGGTTCACATACTTTTTACAACATATGCGGTGAATGTTTAAATGTATTCAATATAGGCAAGAAAAATACAATAATTGGTCTTTTATTAATTTAAGCACACTGTGTTTGTCTATTGTTGTGACTTAGATGAAGATCAGATCAAATTTTATGACCAATTTATGCAGAAATCCAGGTATTTCCAAAGGGTTCACATACTTTTTCTTGCCACTGTATATACATACGTACTCAAAGCTAGCTGTTAACTAAAATGGCAAACAGGCAGGCAGGCGGAGACCAGGGAGATGGAGCACACACCGAAACTAAAGTAAGAAAGTAGGCCTATAAATATCTAATAAACTAGAGATTTCACACCATTGACCCCAGTACGTACGTGTGTGTGTATAGGAATTTACCACAGGGGGACTCAGTTGTAGAAACATCTCAAGGATTATCAATGGAAACAGGATGCACCGGAGCTTATGTAAATAAGGTATTTCTGGTTTTTATTTTTATACGTTTGCATGCATTTCTAAAAAACAGTTTTCACTTTGTCATTATGGGGTTTGTAGATTGAGGCAAAAATGTTTAATCCATTTTAGAATAAAGCTGTAACGTAACAAAATGTAAAATTCTTTCCCAATGCACTGTAAGTCCGATTTTAGATATTTGGCTTTATTTTTGCATATTTTTTCTTTTTGCTTAATAATATTTACAAGTTGTCCCTTCTCAGGTTTATAAGAAGTGAGTGCTAAATGCTAACTCCTGTTCATGTACGCTGGTTAGCATAGCTAGCATTCAGAAATCATTGGTGACAATAGATGCTTCAATTCCATTGTTTTGGTCGAGTTCGTTTGACCTCTACCGCATATTGCCACTGTTAGGTTGAAAGCCCAATCTATACACTCTATTTTTATGAGTCCTGATTCTGCATTGTGCGGTGTGTTGCCCAGGCAACCCAAGACTCTTTGCTTTTTTCAGCAAGGTGCAACAAAGTTTATCACGTTAAGAGTCCATGTGAAGGCTGACGCTGACTCAACTGCACAAATGCCCAGCGTCCCATCTTCAGTCAGCTGTTCGTTCCACAATTTTTAATTTTTTTTTTTTTTTAAACGGTTATGGCAGCTATTTTATTTTCATGACGGTCTTGGTTATACGGTAATTGTGCCTGCCCTATTCCCGCGTCAATTCTTTCCATTTCATCAATGTGTCAGCATGTTCATTAAGTATTGGTGTATAGGGCCAAAAATCATTAATCTCCAACAGTTTATTTACATGACTGAGGCTTCGACTATATACCACAAACACATCCGCTCTCTTCGCCAGACTGACTTTAATTTCCAATTACAGTTTGAAGAACACGAGTCCAGTGTTAGCTACTTTCTCTGACCTTCGCCTTTTTGAAGGGACAATGTGAAACTCAATGTAGCATAAAGAACAGTGTTACGGCTCTGATAGGAATTTTAAATGGCCACCGACCTGCATCGGGTAATGCACCTTTCACATGTGAAGAATGGCCTGGGTTGGGCCCATACACCGACATTAAGTGGTTTGCTTTCACCCCATCCCAGAGGGATGTAATGAGCGGACGTGGCTCAAGTCCCCACTAATATCTCCATGATACACCCTGAGCATCGTAGGAATAGGTCCAAAATCGCCTCAAAGGGAGTATTGGAACTGGAATTCTGTTAGTGGTTTGATATTCCTCAAAATGCCCCAGGCTGCTTCTTCTCCCTTTCTGTGTGCACACGCAGTAGCCTATGCTGTGGTGTGTGCCTGTACGGGTTATGTTTGTCACAGATGTTGCTGCAGACAGGTTGTCCCTGAGATCCTGCCAAGGAGCGCCTCTTGCTGCCGAGCTGACAGAATGAGTCCTGGGTCCCGCTCAGATAATCAGGCTTTCTATCCTCACCCTCTTTCCCACTCGCTCTCTCGCTCTGTTTATTCACCTATTGGCCGCCTCCTCTCCTGTCCTGCTCTGGCAAGTTGTCTCGACTGAGCAAGAACCAGCGATGCTCAGAGCTACAATATATACTCAGAAAATTGCATTTTTGGTCCAAATCTCTGGCTACAAGACTACAGCAAAATATTTGTTTTTCCCACTAATAATCTCACAAAAAAATTATTGTGAGATTTGAAGTTTTTAAATCGTCAAAATGTGAAGGGAGTACATATGTTTTTGGTTTACTTTCAAATGGTTGAGGTGGAAAGATTTGAACATTTTTGTCATGGTTCTGTATTGGTGTTTTGAGGTTAGTTTGAGATCAATGCATTCATTGATCAGTCACATTCAGTCACATTCATTGCTTAACATGAAATTCCACCATTTGTTTATGTGGATGTGAACTCAGCAAAAAAAAGAAGTGTCACTTTTTCAGGACCCTGTCTTTCAAAGACAATTCGTAAAAATCCAAGTAACTTCACAGATCTTAATTGTTTAAACAAACACTGTTCCCCATGCTTGTTCAATGAACCATAAACAATTAATGAACATGCACCTGTGGAACGGTCGTTAAGACACTAACAGCTTCGAGACAGTAGGCAATTAAGGTCACAGTTATAAAAACTGAGGACACTAAAGAGGCCTTTCTACTGACTCTGGAAAAACACCAAAAGAAAGATGCCCAGGGTCCCTGTTCATCTGTGTGAATGTGCCTTAGGCATGCTGCAAGGAGGCATGAGGACTGCAGATGTGGCCAGGGCAATAAATTGCAATGTCCGTACTGTGCGACGCCTAAGACAGCCCTACAGAGAGACAGGACGGACAACTGATCGTCCTCGCAGTGGCAGACTACGTGTAACAACACCTGCACAGGATCGGTACATCCGAACATCACACCTGCGGGACAGGTACAGGATGGCAACACCAACTGCCCGAGTTACACCAGGAACGCACAATCCCTCCATCAGTGCTCAGACTGTCCGCAATAGGCTGGACTGAGGTCTTGTAGGCCTGTTGTAAGGCAGGTCCTCACCAGACATCACCGGCAACAACGTCGCCTATGGGCACAAACCCACCGTCACTGGACCAGATAGGACTGGGAAGAAGTGCTCTTCACTGACGAGTCGTGGTTTTGTCTCACCAGGGGTGATGGTCGGATTTGCGTTTATTGTCGAAGGAATGCGCGTTTCACCGAGGCCTGTACTCTGGGGCGGGATGGAGGTGGAGGGTCCGTCATGGTCTGGGGCGGTGTGTCACAGCACCATCGGACTGAGCTTGTTGTCATTGCTGGCAATCTCAACGCTCTGCGTTACTGGGAAGACGACATCCTCCCTCATGTTGTACCCTTCCTGCAGGCTCATCCTGACATGACCCTCCAGCATGACAATGCCACCATCCATACTGCTCATTCTGTGCGTGATTTCCTGCAAGACAGGAATGTCAGTGTTCTGCCATGGCTAGCGAAGAGCCCGGATCTCAATCCAATTGAGCACGCCTGGGACCTGTTGAATCGGAGGGTGAGGGATAGGGCCATTCCTCCCCAGAAATGTTTGGGAACTTGCAGGTGTCTTGGTGGAAGAGTGGGGTAACATCTCACAGCAAGAACTGGCAAATCTGGTGCAGTCCATGAGGAGGAGATACTGTCTGTTACTTTTTATTTTGATACCCCCCCCCCTGTTCAGGGACACATGAGTTAGTGACGTGTCTGTTTGTCTCAGTTGTCGAATCTTACGTTCATACAAATATTTACACATGTTTCAGTTTGAAAATTAAAAACAGTTGACAGTGAGAGGATGTTTATTTTATGCTGAGTTTATATAAATGACAAAACCCTCTCTCTATGTTGCAGTGTGGTGCAGCTGGATCCGTCACACACCCCTGAACCTCGTCATGTCCTGTCCCGTCACTCTCTCCCCATCACCGACATCCACTGTGGCCTGATGGGACCCCAGGCTCGAGTAGCTACTGCATCCCTGGACCAGACAGTCAAGGTGGGCTTTTTCCTTGCACCCTTACTATGCTTGTCCAAAGGGGAATTATTGTGAACTGCCTCTGAGGCTGTCTGTATAAAATCTGGGCTTGTGTATGTAGCACAAAGCTTTTGACTTGCTTAATGGTACATTTCTTTCCAATGAGAATATAATTAATAAAAAATACTCTTTCCATGCCTCAAGCTGTTGAGGTGGAATAGCACAATGCAATCTGAAGTTTGCGAATGACTGTGGGCTTATAAATTCATATTTTATGTCTTCCACTTGTCGTTTTATTATTCACAACATTCTTATTGATAGCCATCTAATCTAACGAAGTTCTGACGTGCACTCTAGCGTTGTGATTTATCTGTATTCTAAATGGATACCTACGTGCCTACCAATGTTGTTGTTTTTTTTTGGGGGTTCTTTGGGGGGACATTTTTATACCAGTGCAATCTTAATGAAAAAAGTTTTGATACTCTGTTTCGATTAAAAAAACATTAGGCCTTTTGTCTCAGTGTCATTTTAACACTCTTGCAATAGTGTTTTATGTGCTACATTACCCTTAGCATTGGGATTTGTGTTTACTGGAACTGAAGTGGGAGGTGGTAGCCTAGTTACAGGTCATTTGCATGCAGACATATCGACCAGTCGGAATATCGAAGCTAAATTGTTAGTCCACGCAAGCAGTGTTAGGGGAAAAAAACATGAATATTGATGAAAGGGTACCTCGCGGACGTGAATCCCCATTGGGTCTTAAGTATAATTTTATTTGTTACTCGTTTAACTCGCTAACAATCCTTAATGTTTTGTGGCTCAAGTCCCAAAATAGGAAAGCAATTCTCTCTAATCGCATGAAGATGCATAAAACAAGATATGCAGTTTTTGACATGCAGAAGATTTGCCAATCACCCTATCCCATTGTATTAGTTAAAGGCCCAATGCAGCCATTTTTTAAAACCTCACTATCAAATAATATCTGGGTTCCTAACTGTTATAGTTTTACAAAAAACTATTTGTCACGCAAGAATTTAGTTAGGACTGTCTGGGAGTGGTCTGAGTTAGGGACCTATTTGGAATGGCCTAATAGGAGAGACATGTAACCTGAGAACTAGCTGTTATTAGCAAAACCTGCTGATTTTAGAAGTTCCAATGTTGATGGTATTCTTAACCAATAACAATAAGGAAATCATACTGATCGAATTGTTTCACGCTGTGCTAGTTTCTAGTGCTAGTTTCATCAGCTGTAGTACAAATATGAAACAGGAAATTGGAATTTTGACCACACTGGGCCTTTAAAGATAATTGCTTAAACCTTTCTTATTTACTGTTGCATTATCACATGAATTGATAAATGTTTTTGTCCAATTTAAAACAAAGAATAATAATCTTGTATTGGGCCTCTAAAGTGAATGATATTTCCTCCTTTTACCTCATTTATATAACTGGATTCGTTATCCCTTTGGAAAATATAAATGTACGGTTTGAAATTGAAGAAAATATATATTTTTATAAATGTGAATAATTTTTATTTGGCGTACCCCCCCACGGCATTGCGTGTACCCCTGGTAGTACCTGAACTAGAGAAACAAAATCAATACCACACTGACGGTTGTGAAAATTGTTAAGCCATGTTTGAAGGCCACAGCAGTGTTGCGCAAAGAGGGGCAAAGTCGGAAGGAAAAATACAAGGGGGATTATCCAAGGAACTGAATAACACCCGATTTGTCTGGATTCAACATCAATGAACCCCCATATCAGTCATTGATGCTCGTGAGTCCTGCCATTGCTTAATTTCCTTCACAGTTCTGCCTGTCATTCTTACCCACTGAACATGTAACTTTTTGAACAACACCATTCTGACATCATATATTTGTTGAGTAAGCATGCGGAAAGACTGGAGCAACACTTCAATGATGCAGTGTACCAAAAATATTTTTTTCTGCTCCTTTTGAATTTGCACTGACAGGATTTGAAGTAATCAGGCTTGTAAAATGCGAATGGAGACATGGCAGATCCAAGGGCTGGTGGCGTTTGATGGCTACTGTAGCTCTGTGAGGACGCTATTGGATGAGCTGACGGTTGACAAGCCATTCGATCAAGGGAGCCTGAGTTGTGACGGGTTGGAGGCCTGTGACGTACCAGATCGTGTGTGCTAAGGTTTCCATTACACGGAACCCAAACAGGCTGCGCGCGTGCGCCATCGTGTGTAAATTTATTTTGTCCCCCCACACCAAACGTGATGACAAACACGCTTGTTAAAATATCAAAACAAACTCTCAACCAATTATATTAATTTAGGGACAGGTCGAAAAGCATTAAACATTTATTGCAATTTAGCTAGTTAGCTTGCACTTGCTAGCTAATTTGTCCTATTTAGCTAACTTGCGATTGGCTTTCATAAATTAGGTGCATTACCGCCACTGACCTCGTTCGTCTTTCAGTCACCCACGTGGGTATAACCAATGAGGAGATGGCACATGGGTACCTGCTTCAATAAACCAATGAGGAGATGGGAGAGGCAGGATTTGCAGCCTATCTGCGTCACAAATAGAACTGACTTCTATTTTAGCCCTTGGCAACGCAGATGCTCATTGGCGCAATAATTGAATAATATAGATTTCTAAAATTATTTTGTGATGCTCGTGCACGCCACGTGAGCGGTGAAGTCAGCCGGACATTTGATCGGCAACTCTTTAGTTTACCAGGCATTTGAGAAATGTATCTGACCCATATGCATTGGGTGCATAACCTGACTAGGGCATCCACCCATGGTGTTCAGAATGACAGAAATCACATTTAGAATATGGTAATTAACAAAACATGCAAGTCGAGTATGCAACGATGTGCTGTCCTTACCGAATTCTGATGTGCACTTTGATGTGCACTTTGAACAGTTTAGAATAACTGTCCTCATTTACTTTTCCTCAGCCAACAAGACAAGTAACCAACAGCATGATCACTGGCCTATGTCAACCTACTACAGTAGGAACGTTTAGGCTACCTATTCTATTGGTCAGTTTGTCGAGAAAGAAATAGCATATTCTGGGACAGTTGTGGGACGATCAATCCCAAATTCATACAACCAGTAGGCGTCGGCTACATAAAAAAAGCAATGAGTCTGATGCAACCAATCATAACGTTTAGCTTAAAATATTTATGAACTATTATTTCTTCACATTATAAGCACAGCAATGCCCACATGGCAGCAGGCTACACATGAATAGACGTTCTATAATCCAATTAGGATGAAAACACCATTGTCAAACAGGCACAGTACATGCGAGCGGTTTAGAAAGAGGAGATTTAATATGCTACTTTGAAGCAAGGTAAGACATGCCTCATATGTATTAAAAAGTACAGATTTCAAACTATCACCAACTCATTGCATAGTGGTATCTGACGCACTGATGAAGCCTGCCTTCCGTTGCCATTTGATGCCCCGTTCAAAACAACTGGGAACTCGGAAATATCCAACGTCAGTGCTTTCAAGACCACTGGGAACAAGGATTTTTTTTCCTCAAAACATGATTTCACAATGGGATATGCAATGGGCGCCAATTTGATTTAAATGTAAATAGTACCCTCAAAATACCAGTCTCAACAGCGAAGAGGCGACTCCAGGATGCAGTGTTAATGTTGTAAATGACTGTTGTAGCTGGAAACAGCTGATGGAAAAAAAAAAAAATATATATATATATATATATATATATATATTTTTTTAAAACTTATTTTATGGAATATCTACATAGGCATACAGAGGCCCATTATCAGCAACCACCACTCCTGTGTTCCAATGGCACGTTGTTAGCTAATCCAAGTTTATAATTTTAAAAGGCTAGTTGATCATTCAGAAAACCCTTTTGTAATTATGTTAGCACAGCAGAAAACTGTTGTGCTGATTAAAGAAGCTTTAAAACTGACCTTCTTTAGACTAGTTGAGTATCTGGAGCATCAGCATTCATGGGTTCGATTACAGGCTCAAAATGGGCAGAAACAAAGACCTTTCTTCTGAAACTCGTCAGTCTATTCTGGTTCTGAGAAATGAAGGCTATCCCATCCAAGAAACTGAAGATCTCGTACAACGCTGTGTACTACTCCCTTCACAGAACAAACTGGCTCTAACCAGAATAGAAAGAGGAGTGGGAGGCCCCGGTGCACAACTGAGTACATTAGTGTCTAGTTTGAGAAACAGACGCCTCACAAGTCCTCAACTGGCAGCTTAAATAAATAGTACCAGCAAAACACCAGTCTCAACGTCAACAGTGAAGAGGCGACTCCGGGATGCTGACCTTCTAGGCTTTTCACTGTTGACCACCCTTTGGAGAGCCCTGCTGTTGTGGGAGGTGCAGTTGCCGTACCAGGCAGTGATACACCCCGACAGGATGCTCTCAATTGTGCATCTGTAAAAGTTTGAGGATTTCAGCTGATAAGCCACATTTCTTCAGCCTCCCCAGGTTGAAAAGTGCTGTTGCGCCTTCTTCACCACACTGTATGTGTGGGTGGACCATTTCAGTTAGTCCGTGATGTGTACGCCGAGGAACTTAAACCCTTCCACCTTCTCCACTGCTTTCCCATCGATGTGGATGGGGGGGTGCTCCCTCTGCTGTTTTCTGAAGTCCACAATAATTTTGTTTTGTTGACATTAAGTGAGCAGAAGTGAGCATTAAGTTGACAGAAATTAGTGCTATGGGGTGATAGTCATTTAGTTCAGTTACCGTTGCCGCCTTGGGTACAGGAACAATGGTGGCCAACTTGAAACATGTCGGGGACAGCAGACTGGGATAGGGAGAGAGTGAATATGTCCATGAACACAGCAGCCAGCTGGTCTGTGCATGGTCTGAGGACGCGGCTAGAGATGCCGGAAGCCTTGATGGGTAACACGTTTAAATGTCTTTCCTTCTCCGTGTTCCACCTGAGTGAGCCCACAGTCCTTGGTGTTACTGTTTTTTTCCTCAAAGCGGACAGAGAAGGTGTTTAGTCTGTAGACTCTGCCACATACGTCTCTGGTCTGATCCTTTGAATTGCGATTCCACTTTGTCTCTACTGACATTTTGCTTGTTTGATTACCTTGTGGAGGGAATAACTACACTGGTTGTATTCGGCCATATTCCCTGTCACCTTTCTATGGTTAAATGCTGTGGTTCGCACTTTCAGTTTCAGTTTCTATCCACAGTTTCTGGTTTGGGTAGGTTTTAATAGTTAGTGTGTATAACATCTCCGACACACTTCCTTATAAACTCACTCACCGAATCAGCGTATAAATCGATATTATTCTCCGAGGCTACCCGGAACATATCCCAGTCCGCTTGATCAAAAGAATTTTGAAGTGTGGATTCCGATTGGTCAGACCAGCGTTGTCACGGGTACATCCTGTTTGAGTTTCTGCCTATAGGAAGGGTGGAGCAAAATAGAGCCGTGGTCAGATTTCCTGAAAGGAGGGCGGGGGAGGGCCTTGTATGCATTGTGGAAGTTTAGAGTAGCAGTGATGGTGTTTTGCCAGCGTGAGTGCTATAGTCAATATGCGGATAGAATTTAGGTAGCCTTGTTCTCAAATTTGCTTTGTTAAAATCCCCAGCTATAATAAATGCAGCCTCAGGATATATAGTTTCCAGTTTGCCTAATGTCCAGTGAAGTTCCTTGAAGGCTGTCATGGTATCGGCTTGAGGGGAGAATACACGGCTGTGATAATAACCGAAGAGAATTCTCTTGGGAGATTATACGGTCGGCATTTGATTGTGAGGAATTCTAGGTCAGGTGAACAAAGGACGTGAGTTCCTGAATGTTCTTACATTTACACCATGAGACTTTAATCATGAAACATACACACAACCTGCCTGATTGGGCATCCAGTTTGATCAGTAATGTGTTTTTTCTCTGCAGTACAGCCTGCAAGGTCCATGCACATTAACAGGCCAGTAATATGGTGTATTTATTTCAGGTTGTATCTGCTAACAGAAACATGCTAATGCATGGATTTCTAGGGGCACGCATATGAATTATGAGAATGCGGGAGCGCGGAGGAAGATATACAGTGGGGGGAAAAAGTATTTAGTCAGCCACCAATTGTGCAAGTTCTCCCACTTAAAAAGATGAGAGGCCTGTAATTTTCATCATAGGTACACTTCAACTATGACAGACAAAAGGAGGGAAAAAAATCCAGAAAAATTTATAAAAAATCCTACAATGTGATTATTTGCAAATTATGGTGGAAAATAAGTATTTGGTCACCTACAAACAAGCAAAATTTCTGGCTCTCATAGACCTGTAACTTCTTCTTTAAGAGGCTCCTCTATTCTCCACTCATTACCTGTATTAATGGTACCTGTTTGAACTTATCAGTATAAAAGACACCTGTCCACAACCTCAGTCACACTCCAAACTCCACTATGGCCAAGACCAAAGAGCTGTCAAAGGACACCAGAAACAAAATTGTAGACCTGCACCAGGCTGGGAAGACTGAATCTGCAATAGGTAAGCAGCTTGGTTTGATGAAATCAACTGTGGGAGCAATTATTAGGAAATGGAAGACATACAAGACCACTGATAATCTCCCTCGATCTGGGGCTCCACGCAAGATCTCACCCCGTGGGGTCAAAATGATCACAAGAACGGTGAGCAAAAATCCCAGAACCACACGGGGGGACCTAGTGAATGACCTGCAGAGAGCTGGGACCAAAGTAACAAAGCCTACCATCAGTAACACACTACACCGCCAGGGACTCAAATCCTGCAGTGCCAGATGTGTCCCCCTGCTTAAGCCAGTACATGTCCAGGCCCGTCTGAAGTTTGCTAGAGAGCATTTGGATGATCCAGAAGAAGATTGGGAGAATGTCATATGGTCAGATTAAACCAAAATAGAACTTTTTGGTAAAAACTCAACTCGTCGTGTTTGGAGGCATTAAGAAGCATTTCAAGGTCCTGGAGTGGCCTAGCCAGTCTCCAGATCTCAACCCCATAGAAAATCTTTGGTGGGAGTTGAAAGTCTGTGTTGCCCAGCAACAGCCCCAAAACATCACTGCTCTAGAGGAGATCTGCATGGAGGAATGGGCCAAAATACCAGCAACAGTGTGTGAAAACCTTGTGAAGACTTACAGAAAACGTTTGACCACTGTCATTGCCAACAAAGGGTATATAACAAAGTATTGAGAAACTTTTGTTATTGACCAAATACTTATTTTCCACCATAATTTGCAAATAAATTCATTAAAAAGCCTACAATGTGATTTTCTGGATTTTTTTCCCCCCCTCATTTTGTCTGTCATAGTTGAAGTGTACCTATGATGAAAATTACAGGCCTCTCATCTTTTTAAGTGGGAGTACTTGCACAATTGGTGGCTGACTAAATACTTTTTTGCCCCACTGTATCCATAGTTTCCACGCTTTGGCTTCCGTGTTTTATAGTGTTTTCGAAAATGTGGAAATAATGCCTGCTCTAGAATGCCCTTTGAACCAATCAGAATCAAGTATTCAACAATGCTATGGTATAAACACAAACAATTTTCTTCTGTACAAAACAATTATTCATCTCGTTTCTCTCCATCATAGAAATGTGGTTTGTCATCTTTTGTCTGAAGTGTATTGAAAAAACCTAAACCTTCTGCCACCTGCAGTTTGCCCCGGTCGTAAAGGCATATTGGAATGCAAATATTAAGTGATGAACTGAAGCTATGTATAGGGAGCGAGGCAACACAGGCCCTGGTGCTCTGTGTGTTTGATGTCTGTCTCTCTCTCCCCTCTCCCTTCATCCCCCAGTGTGTGGATGAGCTACTGGAGCGTGTGCGTGTGTGTCCCCAACGCAGGGCATCAACTACTCTGATTAGCTTTTGACTCCTGTGCCGAGTGACTGACTGACATCCAGCGGCTCATTGAGAAATCACTCCCAGGCTTTTATTTAGCCAGCCAGACAGTGTTCCTATTGATTTGTAACGGCAGGGCCATCTTTGCAAATATAGAAAAAAAATCTGTTTGAGGTCATAGAATTACTCTAGACAATATATTGCATTGGCGCGTACTGTAAATAGGTCCACAATTCTTGAGGCTCCTGGTTTTGAAATGGGCACTAATACAATGGAAGACAATTTAGCCACAATGGAAATCAACCTGTTAAAATGATCAGCCCTTCACACAGGCATCAATAATGAATGCCACTGGATTATGAATTTAATTAAGAAGATGTCATATCTAAACCCTGATCAATATGATTAATCAGTCATGCTCCCGCAGGGTATTTCTCCCATGCGTTTGTGATACTTACTTGAGCTCTCAGAAATGGTAGATAATCTGCTAAAGCCTCATACCTAGCCTCTGCATCACGTCAGGTAACTCATACCCTCCTGTCTACTGCATGAATCTAATATACTGAAGGCTAGATTATATTTCCATACAATATATAGGACCACGGTCACAGCTATGCCTTATCTTTATGTAATCAAAAGAATAACTGATAAGTGCCTTAATCATTTTTCATGCACCTCTCTAGTTACTTGGTTTTGGAGTCTATTTTTATGGCCAAAAGTAGGAGGCAGTTGAGTTGGCATTTTGAGTAAGCATTCTCAATGTTTTAATAAATCAAAAACAAATAAAATCTCAAAGTTATGTTGAATAATAAAACATCTCAGCATTCTCACCCTGCAGCCAGGAAGTAAGCCGAGAGCTAGTGCTTTGGTTGACCAAAACATTGATTGGCTTTTGCACCGACTTCACACGCTATAGGTGTAATTGGGATTGCTGATATGTTGGTGCTGCACTTATTCCGTTGCACAGCCTTGCACGAACACGTGATCTTTTGCTAAGGTATGAAGCTATGGTTGCAGTTATGATGGCATGCAGACTTGGATGTGAATCATGTATTCTCATCTCTGGAATGCATTCCTGTTAAATTAGGTCAACCCCTCAAAATCCAATTAAGATAATATACATTCAATGCATTGGGAAATGTATACAAACAACCTCCATTTTTTAAAAGCCACACAGCACTGTGTTAAACTCTATATGCATTCTGTAGTGACTTAATTACTATTAGTATCAGACACATTGTGTCAATGATCAGTACAGTGAAAATGTCCACAATATTTACCTGCCTGTAAGCTATTTCTTCTGACTGAGCCCCCCACCATTCATTCAAAAAGTAGCAGTATCCAGTTATACCTAATGAGATTTGATCCTAATATAGTGAGATAGGGGTACAGAGTTCACATAGTTCGTTCTGTTCTACAGTGCATTTGGAAAGTATTCAGTCCCCTTTTTCCATGTTTTGTTACATTACAGCCTTATTCTAAAATGGATTAAATAACAATCAATCTACCCACAACACAGCATGGCAAAATGAAAACAGGTTTTTACAAATTTTTGCTAACTTTATAAAAAATGTAAAAACAGAATTACCTTATTGAAATAAGTATTCAGACCCTTTGTTTTGAGACTCGAAACTGAGCTCAGGAGCATCCTGTTTCCATGGATCACCCTTGAGGTGTTTCTACAACTTGATTGGAGTCCACCTGCGGTGAATTAAATTTGTTGGACATGATTTGGAAAGGCACACACCAGTTTATATAAGGTCCCGCAGTTGACATTGCATGTCGGAGCAAAAACCAAGCCATGAGGTCGAAGGAATTGTCTGTAGAGCTCCGAGACAGGATTGTGACGAGGCACAGATTTGGGAAAGGGTACAAAAGAAATTGGGCAGCATTTGAAGATTCCCAAGAACACAGTGGCCTCCATCATTCTTAAATGCATAAGTTTGGAACCACCAACACTCTTCCTAGAGCTGGCTGCCCAGCCAAACTAAGCAATTGGTGGAGAATTGCCTTGGTCAGGGAGGTGACCCAAGAACCCGATGGTCACTCTGACAGAGCTCCAGAGTTCCTCTGTGGAGATGGGAGAACCTTCCAGAAGGACACATCTCTGCAACACTCCACCAATCAGGCCTTTATGGTAGAGTTGCTAGACGGAAGCCACTCCTCAGTAAAGGCCACCATCATGCTGTGGGGATGTTTTTCAGTGGCAGGGACTGGGAGACTAGTCAGGATCGAGGGAAAGGTGAACAGAAGAAAGTAGAGATCCTTAATGAAGGTTCAACTTCTGACAGAACAATGACCCTAAGCACACAGACAAGACAACGCAGGAGTGGCTTTGGGACAAGTCTCGGTGTCCTTGAGTGGCCCAGCAAGATCCCGGACTTGAACCCGATCTAAAATCTCTGGAGAGACCTGAAAATAGCTGTGCAGCGACACACCCCAGCCAGCCTGGCAGAGCTTGAGAGAAACTCCCCAATTACAGGTGTGCCAAGCTTGTAGCGTCAGACCCAAGAAGACTCGAGGCTGTAATTGCTGCCAAAGATGCTTCAACAAAGTGCTGAGTAAAGGGTCTGAATACTTATGTAAATGTGATATTTAAGGTTAAACATTGTTAAAAAAAAAATATATACATTTTCTAAACCCGCTTTTGCGTTTTCATTATGGGGTATTGTGTGTAGATTGATGAGGGGAAAAAACTATTTTAAACATTTTAGTATAAGGCTGTAATGTTCCAAAATGTTGAAAAAGTCAAGGGTGTTCGGGAATATTTTCCAAAGGCGCTGTATCTCCAAGATGAAGAGTCGCGTTACAAATGATCTGTTAACGTCATCAGGCACCTGCTCTGAGCTGGAAATCATTTTGAACAATGTCCATGCCCATGACTTGTTCAAAAGTATTTTTTTTACAGGATGTACAGTATTTTATTCAGCAGTTGAGTCACATGAAATCTAAATGCTTGTGGCTCATGTCCAATAGCAAAACAAAATGGAAATACTACCCCTTCAAATGTTTTCAAGTGATGCAATTGCAGCTCTTTTAACAGTCATCGTAGTTGTTTAACATGCAACTTGTCGATCAATCCATTATATTCCATAGTTTGAAAGGAATTAGTGTGAAGTGATTTAGCCCATATTGTATAGATATAACCATAGTTTGATAAATTACAGAGTGAGTGGAGCTCTGATAATTCTGACTGACCTTTCCTCCCCAGTGGTTTATATTTAATTGACAGGCGTGGGTTGTCTCCTTCCATCTCTCTTCTTCTTTCATCTTGAAAGTCTCATGTCCCCCGTGGCAGTTGGAACAGCCCACCAGCTTCAGAACAACCTTTTTTTATTAGGCTAATATTTTTGACTTCATATTTAGGTTCACCAAACATTTTCATACTTAAGATTTTCTGCATGGCTCAATGTAACAGTCCTACTTACCACTTTCCATCTATAATTCTAAAGTTTGATTTATTGTAGCATGTTTTGGCTAAGTCAATAGCTTCCCTTCATGACGAATAGCTGGCAAACAATTTCCATTAGAATAAATGCATAAGTAAATTGTAAATCCAGAACATTCACTTTTGTCTTACTCGTGCTTAACTTTAACGCTATTCCTACACCATCCATTGGGTTATATAATTCAAATGGACTGCTTTTCATAACCTCTGCCATTTGCAGTAAATCAACTTAGCACACGAAACAACTTTTAAAATACTCAACTTTCAAGCCTCTCAACAGATGAGAATATCCTTCATACACGTGTTTCATTTAAATATATAACTTGAAATCAGTAGACATTATGCACGCACATAATGCTACTCAAAGTCTACCTCACTTATATTGAGTCTCATTGTGCAGGATGCCATGTCTGGCTCTCTTTTGCTCAATTCTATTACGTCTTCACTGCATACCAAATTTGTCAGCGGCTCGGAGTGTCATGTTCAATATCATCAGCTGCTCTATAGATTCCAGGCTGTCAGTCTCCACAGACAAATAATTCCCCCTGTCCGATGACTGGGAGTGATCGTGTTGGCTGAAGGAGAAGCAGACGGCATGCCAGAGAACAGGGCTTGTTAGGACAAGGCAGGTTGGGCTACAGACAACTTTCACTAGCCCCCCTCCCTCCCACCCCTATGACAGACTCTAAATGGATGAGCCCCACCATTCCCTCTAGTATACTCAGCAGAGTAGTGTCTTGGAGGAGAGATGGGAGGTGGTGTTTTTGAATTATTTCATATCTTATTTTGTTTTTTAATGTTTGGTGTACTCTTGTTTTTGTAATTCCATGACTGGGTTGCCTAGAAGTTGGCTTTGTTCAGGCCTGGCTATCAACGTTTTTCTCTCCCAAAAGCAATCAGGGTTTTCCTTCAAGCCGTTAGCAAACTTTGCTTTTGAAAAATGGTGCGATCAAAATCAATTTGATTATGGTTCTACCAAAGGGAGCGCATATACTTTTCATGTCATCACTAATCTGTCTTTTCCATCACTTTATTTTTACCAGGCTTGGAGTCTGCTAGATTTCTTTAAAAAAACTAAAAAACAAGAACAAATATGGGCTATATGATCACACCTGTTGTAATCATGTCCCTCCATCCATATCAGAACTAAATTACAGTAGGTTCGGAAGGTATTCAGACCCATTTTTCCACATTTGGTTAAAATACAGCCTTATTCTAAAATTGATTGTTATTATTGTTATCAATCCACACACATTAACTCATGACAAAGCGAAAACCTGGTTTTTAGAAATATTTGCTCATTTATAAATACATTTTTTTAAAACTGCTTATTTACATAAGTATTCAGACCCTTTGCTATGAGACTCTAAATAGTTTTTCAGGTGCATCCTGTTTCCGTTGATCATCTTTGAGATGTTTCTACAACTTGATTGGGCTCCACCTGTGGTAAATTCAATTGATTGGACATGATTTGGAAAGGCACACACCAGTCTATATAAGGTCCCACAGATGACAGTGAATGTCAGAGCAAAAGCTAAGCCATGAGGTTGAAGGTATTGTCTGTAGAGCTCCGAGACAGGATTGTGTCGAGGCACAGATCTGGGGAAGGGTACCAAATAATGTGTGCAGCATTCATGTTCCACAAGAACACAGTGGCCTTATATTAAAGACATTTGGAACCACCAAGACTTTTCCTACAGCTGGCTGCCAACCGGGGGAGAAGGGTCTTGGTCAGGGAGGTGACCAAGAATCCGATGGTCACTCTGACAGAGCTCCAGAGTTCCTCTGTGGAGATGGGAGAGCCTTCCAGAAGGACAACCATCTCTGTAGCACTCCACCAATCAGGCCTTTATGGTAGTGTGGCCGGACTTCTCAGTAAAAGGCACATGTCAGCCCACTTAGAGTTTGCCAAAAGGCACCTGAAGACTCTGACCATGAGAAACAAGATTCTCTGGTCTGATGAATCCAAGATCGAACTCTTTGGCCTGAATGTCAAACTTCACATCTGGAGGAAACCTGGCACCATCCCTACAATGAAGCATGGTGGTGGCAGCATCATGCTGTGGGGATGTTTTTCGGTGGCAGGGACTGGGAGACTAGTCAGGTTTGAGGGAAAGATGAACAGTGCAAAGTACAGAGAGAGATCCTTGATGAAGCGCTCAAGACCTCTGACTCTGGCAACGGTTCACCTTCCAACCGTACAATGACACAAAGCACACAGCCAAGACAGCGCAGGAGTGGCTTTGGGACAAGTCTCTGAATGTCCTTGAGTGGCCCAGCTAGAGCCCATACTAACATCAACCCGATCTAACATCTCTGGAGAGACCGAGCTTGAGAGGCTCTGCGGAGACGAATGGAAGAAACTCCCCAACTAAAGGTATTCCAAGCTTGTAGTGTCAGACCCAAGAAGACGTGAGGCTGTAATTGCTGCCAAAGGTGCTTCAACAAAGTACTCAGGAAAGGGTGTGAATAATTATGTAAATGTGATATTTCAATAAAGATATATACATTAGCAAAAATGTCAACCTGTTTTTGCTTCGTCATTATGGGGTATTGTTATTGTGTGTTGATTGAGGGAGTAAAACAATTGTATTCAATGTAATAATAAGGCTGTAATGTAACAAATACCAAGGAGCTCTCCAAACAGGTCAGGGACAAAGTTGTGGAGAAGTACAGATCAGGGTTGGGTCATTAAAAAAAAATCACACTTTGAACATCCCACGGAGTACCATTTTAAATACATTATTAAGAAGTTGAAAGAATATGGCACCACAACAAACCTGCCAAGAGATGGCTGCCCACCAAAACTCACAGACCAGGCAAGGAGGGCATTAAACCGAGGCAACAAAGATACCAAAGATAACACTGAAGGAGCTGCAAAGCTCCACAGAGGAGATTGGAGTATCTGTCCATAGGACCACTTTAAGCCGTGCACTCCACAGAGCTAGGCTTTACTGGAAGAGTGGCCAGAAAAAAGCCATTGCTTAAAGAAAAAATAAGCAAACACGTTTGGTGTTCGCCAAAATTCTCCAAACATATGGAAGATGGTATTCTGGTCAGATTAGACTAAAATGTGGCTTTTTGGCCATTAAGGAAAACGCTATGTCTGGCACAAACCCCAACATCACCCAGAGAACACCATCCTCGCAGTGAAGCATGGTGGTGGCAACATCATGCTGTGGGTATGTTTTTCATCGGCAGGGGCTGGGAAATTGGTCAGAATTGAAGGAACGATGGATGGCGCTAAACACAGGGACATTCTTGAGGGAAACCTGTTTGTCTTCCAGAGATTTGAGACTGGGACGGAGGTTCACCTTCCAGCAGGACTATGACCCTAAGCCTACTGCTAAAGCAACACTCGTGGTTTAACCTCTCTGGGATATTCGGGACGGTAGCGTCCCACCTCAACAACCGCCAGTGAAAGTGCAGGGCTCCAAATTCAAAACAACAGATCTCAATTAAAATTCCTCAAACATACAAGTATTTTACACCATTTTAAAGATGAACTTCTCGTTAATCCAGCCACAGTGTCCGATTTCAAAAAGGCTTTACGGCGAAAGCACCACAAACGATTATGTTAGGTCAGAGCCAAGTCATAGAAAAACACTTTTTTCCAGCCAAAGAGAGGAGTCCCAAAAAGCAGAAATACAGAAAATTAATCACTTATATAAAACAAAGTATACATTGGCGCGTTATGTTCAGTTGTTCCAGAGCCACATCAATTTACAGAAATACTCCTCATAAATGTTGATGAAAATACAAGTGTTATGCATGGAAATTTAGATAAACTTCTCCTTAATGCAACCGCTGTGTCAGATTTCAAAAAACTTTACAGAAAAAGCACACCATGCAATAATCTGAGTACAGCGCTCAGACGACAAAACAGCCAAACAGATATCCGCCATGTTGTGCAGTCAACAGAAGTCAGAAATAGCATTATAAATATTCACTTACCTTTGATCTTCATCAGAATGCTCTCCCAGGAATCCCAGTTCCACAATGTTTGATTTGTTCGATAAAGTTCCTCATTTATGTCCAAATACCTCCTTGTTGTTCGCATGTTTAGTACACATCCCAAAATCACGACGCGCCGGCAAATCCATGCGAAAGTTCAGACGAAAAGTTATTACAGTTCGTAGAAACATGTCAAACGAAGTATAGAATCAATCTTTAGGATGTTTTTATCATAAATCTTCAATAATGTTCCAAGCGGAGAATTCCTTTTGTCTGTAGAATTTTTTTTTCTCAGGTTTTTACCTGCCATTTGAGTTCTGTTATACGCGCAGACATCTTTCAAACAGTTTTAGAAACTTCAGTGTTTTCTATCCAAATCTACTAATAATATGCATATATTAGCAACTGGGCCTGAGTAGCAGGTAGTTTTACTCTGGGCACCTTATTCATCCAAGCTACTCAATACTGCCCCCCCAGTCCCAAAGAAGTTATGGGGAAACATTTAAATGTCTTGGAGTGGCCTAGACAAAGCCCAGACCTCAATCCAATTGAGAATCTGTGGTATGACTCAGATTGCTGTTCACCAGTGGAACCCATCCAACATGATGGAGCTGGAGCAGTTTTGCCTTGAGGCATGGGCAAAAATCCCAGTGGCTAGATGTGCCAAGCTAATAGAGACATACCCCAAGAGAATTCCAGCTGTAATTGCTGCAAGAGGTAGCGCTACAAAGTATTAACTTTGGGGGGGGGGGGATAGTTATGCACGCTCAAGGTTGATCTTTTTTGTATTATTTCTTGTTTGTTTCACAATAAAAAATATTTTGTATCTTCAAAGTGGTAGGCATGTTGTGTAAATCAAATGATACAAACCCCCCCAAAAAATCAATTTTAATTTCAGGTTGTAAGGCAACAAAATAGGAAAAATGCCAAGGGGGGGGTGAATACTTTTGCAAGTCACTGTACTTTCCAGTTCCAAAATCTGTTCCTCAGCAGTTTTTTAATATTTTTTTAATATAAATTTCTCTTCTAGCTGTAATAATGGATTAGCTCAATGAATGGCCATCAAGATCTTGGCACAATGTAAGTGTCATAGGCACTAAATGATTTGATCTGTCCAAGTCATTAAGTTGAGGTTGGAACAGAAATTTGCAGGCGTTCCGCAGACTAAGATGTATTTTAGTGTCTTGCACTCTTAAACGGCCCACTCCTCTAAGACAGACAGGGTCAGACTAACAGCCCTGCAGTGTGAGCTCATACTGATAATGTGACGTTATACAGTATCCTTTAAAGCTGAAGTTAAACAATGTCCACAACTCGGATCAAATTAACCATAAAACTCTCTTCTCCTTTTTTGTCGTTTGCTCTCTCTCTCTCAAACTCTAGCTTTGGGAGCTATCCTCTGGCGAGATGCTCCTGTCTGTTCTTTTTGACGTCGGCATCATGTCAGTGACCCTTGACCCCTGCGAGTACTACCTCTTCTGCGGTGGCAGTGACGGTGGTATATTTCAGGTGTCCCTCTGTAGCCAGGTAAGCTATATGGTTTTTGTCTTCGCCACCCTCACTGTTTAACCCTGAACTTTCATCGATTAACTTCACAATGCGTTTGAATTGCAAACTCTCTTAATGGTGGATCCGTCAAGCACAACCATGCCCACACAGACATGGTTTCTTTGTTTCATAACATCAAGGGTTCATCAATGGCCTTTCTGTACATTATAAACAGGTTGCCCTACTATAAATAACCAACCCGTTGTGGACAGTACTCACGGAGAGAAGTGTCCGGACAGAGGTCAGCCGGGTGACGGCAAATTGGAAAGCAGATATACAGCAGGCACAATGGGCCACAGTCTGGCGACGCCGCAAGGGCAAGTGACGTAACTAAGAGAGACTTTGAACTGACAGTCATTTGTAAAACCATAGCCAGTTCATATAACTTTGAAGACTGCAGATAAGCAGCCTGAGGCAAATAAGCACATTAATGTCAAGCCCTTGAAAATAACCTTAGAATTGCATATACTGTCATCAAACCCGTTACCTGATTATTAGTTATTTAAAAGTGAGACAATTTAATTTCAACAAGTGAAGGCGGAAACACGCCACCAAGTACACACAACTGACAACTTAATAAATTGAGAACATTACAAATAAAAGAATCCCTCCACCTGTCAATTGCCGCATAATACACCTTTGACTGAATTCCCTTTTGAGTTAGTCCTGTACGTTTCCCAGTGAAGCACCAAAATACAGTACACTTCGTAAGAAGGGCCCCTCTGATCAGCTGACAGTGCCTTGATGTGTCTCCACACTGCTGGCCTGGAACCTGGCTACTAAAGTTTGTTAATGAAGAGGGGAATGTGAGTGATGTTTGGACCAGCCCACATCTCTCTGGTGCACAGGGAAGGTCAAGGCAGGTTGCACTTACACAAAGCTTTGTCTAGTGGGAGATTTGGGGGGCATTTCCGGAACACTGCTCTAAAGCATCCTACAGAATCTTTGCTTGGGCTTACCCCAGTTTTTCCAGCTTAAGCCACTGAGAAAGACTTCTTCAGTTCAAAAGGAAAATATTAATAAATCCCGAAGTCTACCATCTGCCACAATTTGTAATTCTGCACATGTATCGGGGAATTCTCTAAAGGTACTCCTCTGTTGCTTTTCCATGAACTTTCTAACGTTGCACCATCCTTGTACGGGTGAATCCCCAAGCTGTTGGCCTGAAAGATGGAGAGGTGATAGAATGCGGGAGGGGGGGTTGTACACCGGCAAGGCCTGTGTTTTGGGTTTAAATCGCCTGGGGTTTTGCATTGCTATTAATGCCCGATACCATGCCTCATGAAGGACTTCTTTGCCCCCCCTACGGTGCTCTTGGTTGCCCCCATATATCACAGTTTCTATACATTCCCATTAGTCTCGTCTAGTGGGATTCTTTCTGACTGCTCTCTTTCAAGGAGAAAAGGTGACACGTCAGGTTCAGAGCTATGTCTGCCAGCCCTTCTGGCTAACTGAATCTAGTCTTATTGCAACGTGCTAATCAAGAGCATCCCGTATCTTCCTCGGCTTAAACACAAGATGGACTTCTGTATTTGCCATGATTGATGGTTTGTTTGCAGAATAGGCTCATTTTGTGCCCCCTTAAAGTCACATTTCAATGCAAAAAAATGTATTTGTTGAGCTGCAGAGAATTAATCCAAATATTTTCTGTAACTGACATAACCAACTAGATCAGAGAAGACATTAATGGATATGGTTCAATTTGAGTTTCAAGCTTTGTCCTCTCCTCCTTTCTACTTGTCATGAGTTTCATGTCAGGTACCACAACGAAACTATAAAAGACTCAATTAAACATGACAGAAATGAATGTGCACATTTTAGCACAAGAAAGGATCCCCCTCCCCTTGTTAGACTACCCCACTTCTATTTAAAACCTAATTTCCTTTATCCTGGCTCTTGCAGTCGCACAAAACTGGGTGCGAGTCACTCACTGTGCATTGCCCTTAGCAATCACCCCCCATGATAGACAAATCCTGCCTTTCTCTTGCTCTCCCCCCTTGAAGTAAGTTTAGATGGAGTGCTTCACCATGCTTACTTCCATTGCTTGTGAATCACTGTCTGAGTAAAGGCAGATTGCTTACTGCTCCATTTATGTATCCATAATTAAACTCACATTTCGGTTTTTCAACCTCCTTACTTGATATCTCTTTTGGTTTTAATTGTGAAAGCCTCTCCCAAAATCCTTCAGCCCCACTGGATATGTTGTGGGTGGCTCTTGCATGTATGGCCAAATAAGTGATATCCCAGAGGCATCAGGTTTGAGTGGAGAAAAGTCTGCATCTGTGAAAGAGTGCTGCAGATGGATAACAGATACACTATATATACACAAGTATGTGGACACCCCTTCAAATTAGTGCAAGCCTAAGATCACCATGCGCAATGCCAAGCGACGGCTGGATTGGTGTAAAGCTCGCCGCCATTGGACTCTGGAACAGTGGAAACGCACTCTCTGGAGTGATGAATTATGCTTCATCTAGCAGTTCAACGGACTAATCTGGGTTTGGCGGATTCCAGGAGAACGCCACCTGCCCCAATGCATAGTGCCAACTGTAAAGTTTGTCGGAGGTATGCGGCTGTTTTTCATGGTTTGGGCAAGGCCCCTTAGATCCAGTGAAGGGAAATCTTAATGCTACAGCATACAATGCCATTCTAGCCGATTCTGTGCTTCAAACTTTGTGGCAACAGTTTGGGGAAGGCCCTTGTTTCTGCATGAAAATGCTCCCGTTCACAAAGCGACGTCCACAGAGAAATGGTTTGTCAAGATCGGTGTGGAAGAACTTGCCCTGACCTCAACCCCATCGAACACCTTTGGGGTGAATTGGAATGCTTACTGCGAGCCAGGCCTAATTGCCCAACATCTGTCCCCGACCTCACTAATGCTCTTGTGGCTGAATGGAAGTCCCTACAGCAATGTTCTAACATCTAATGGAAAGGCTTCCCAGAAGAATGGAGGCTGTTATAGCAGCAAAGGGGGAACCAACTCCATATTAATGCCCATGATTTTGGGCTGAGATCTTTGACGAGCATGTGGTGGTGTATCTATCTGTTAGGATGGTCATTTTTTCCAACCGTTCCCTTACTCATCTCTTCTCCAACCAAGAGCGTCTTTATGTCCTCTCCATCTCCATGCCCCCTCTCATTAACACATGGTTATTGTTCCAGTCCTCTCACTGAATATTAATACAACCAAAACGTGAATGTTAAGTCAGTAAGGGACAGGGGGATCTATTGGTGGCACAATGATTACATGAGATTATTAACAGAAATGGTCATATAGACTGGTCCTTTTAGTTGTTATAATTGTTTTTAGAGATGTTTGGCTGCGGTACAGATTACTGCATCTATCATTCTACTATTGGTCAGGGGATTCTGCAACCCTTTTATGTTCGCTTTTTGACATGAGAGTATCGCAATAATTGCTTTGAATGTTGTAGTGAAGTGACTTGACCTCAGGAAGAATGACTGTTATAAAATAGTAATTGATTTGAAAGATAAAAGATTTCTGAGGGAGCTTATCATTTAATTTATTCATATTGAAGTGTGTTTCATGTGTACTGAAAATACCTGGGGAATTTTCTCAATAATTGCAACAAGTCTAGGCCCGGTTTGGATAACCAAGTTTCTCAGCGTATTATTAATGCCTACCGACCCCTTTCACCTTGGTCCTGAATCTGGACGCATAGGTTATTAATGTGCTAACTTTCCTCATGTATTTTATTTTATTTTTGATCTTTAATGCTTGCCTTTCAAAGATTTTCAAAGCCAAGCTGCCACTGCCCCATTGACTCGTACGCCTTTTGACTTCCATCCACAGTCTTTAGACGCTCAATTATTTAGGCATATCATCTTAAAGATCAATTGGTTAATTAAGGTAATTGGAGAGAAAAAAGCTTTTATAGCCCTGGATTTGAGTACAACTAATAATGATTATCTTCTGTTTAAAGAGAGGAACAGGTTTTTGATTAAACAATATTTTAATGCCAAGCCTTGCATTGTTGCATCGTTCCTCCATAGATGCTGGAACTTGCTGCTGAGTGAAGTCACAGCTTTTTAATCCTGCATCATTTCCTCTTCCCTCTGGCTTCCCCCTAGCTATCAAAGTATAATGATCCGTCTCATTATGCTGCATTCTCTGTCATTCATACTAAAGGGATTGCAGATAATCTGTTACTCATTTGTCCTCGTTGTGATTGAGAATATGGATATTGTGTCGCTTTGGGCCAACTGGCTTCCATTACAAATGTTTTAGATATATTTTTTAAATGTATGTATTCATTTTTACATTTTTTAGAATTCAATAGGGTTTCTGCATATCTGAACATATTGTGGTTTATTTTTAACACAGAGTGAGATCCCTTTGTATTGAAGCTACCTATATACTGTATTTGGACCTTGCATCAACCCCATAAGTTAACCATAATTTCTCTATAGCAACAACCACATTTTCATTTCAATCTCATGATTCATCTTAAAAAATTTCTGAGTATAATATCGGAACTCTGCCATCTCTACAGTCAGCATCTAAAAGGCACAACTCTCCGCTAGCATGTGTCTTTATGCTCCTCTAATTGTGCTGTTTACCCGATTTGGGGAGAGTTATTCATTTCCTAAACAGCTTAACTCTGAATGTGCCCGTGGATCATTGTTTAATAAAGGGGATTTCGTACCGTAGCTGGGCAGAAGTTTCTATGCGATGAGTGTTTCAATGCATGGCGGGCATTAACTCTGCCAGTGGGGATATGAGCGTTGCGTTCCGAGAGAGCTGCGTTTGTTGTGCTGTTTCGTTTCCCTTGTTTAAATTGTTCAGCAGGAGATGAGACCGTGAGGCCAGAATTTTCACATTTGGATAAAGAGCCAGACAGAAAATCAGACAGTTCCCTTCCTCACGCGAGGCAGCAGCTAGCCGTTTCCTTTTTCTTCAGTGTGAAGGTTTAGAAATGTAATCCTGCCAAGAGGTTTTTGCCATAGTAAATACAATTTTCTTGCTATGGTTCCGAACATCCCTCACTGATTTAAGCACTTGATTTGAACAGTTTAACAGGCTAATGTTAGACGAAAAAGAATCTGTCTTTCATCGTGGTGAATTAGTTTTCACTCCACCTCCAACATTTTAGTTAATGTAGTTGTGTGAAATGAGACATGATGCTTTCCCTCAAACCTTCCCTTAATGATTTGCATTTCAGTCATCTGGCCATTTGTACAGCTGACACTCTAGCCAAAGCCAGGCTTGTGCACACATCGATAGAATTAATAGCCACGGCTTCAACTAAATCCCCTTTCGAGTCCACTTTTCATGTTTAATTGAGTACTCTCAAGACCGGCCGTATAGACGTGATCTAATGATTAGTCTGTCATAGTAAAATCCAGTGGCGTCCTCCCTCCCTTGCATGTCTGACGCAACCACATCCCTAATTAATGCAATTAAGTAAATCAATCAAACCATTTAGAGGCTGACGAGTGTCAGAAATATCCAGCCAACCTAACAGATGGGAGACATATTACTCTTATTGTATTTGTCATATGGTTTATAAACAACCGATGTGGACTAACAGTGAAATTCTTACTTACTTGCCAACAATGCAGAGAAAGAAAATGGAGAAATAATAGAAAAGTAAAACACGTAATAATAGACACACAATGTGTAATTATATATACAAGGGTACCAGTACCGAGTCGATATGCAGGGGTACGAGTTAGAGGTAGCTTTGTGTATATATAAGTAGGAATACTGTAAACAGTAGCAGCAGTGTATGTGAGGAGTCAAAATGCTTAGTGCAAAAAGGGTCAATGCAGATAGTGCGGTTAACTATTTAACTAACTATTTAGTAGTCTTATGGCTTGGGGGTAGAAGTCGTTCAGGATCCTGTTGGTTCCAGACTTTGTACATTGGTACCACTTACCGTGCGATAGCAGAGATAACTCTATGACTTGGGAGGCTGGAGTCTTTGACCATTTTTAGGGCCTTCCTCTGACACCGCCTGCTATAGAGACTGATGAACTGGGCTGTATACACTACCCTTGGTAGCACCTTGCGGTCAGAGGCCAAGCAGTTGCCATACAGTAACACAACCATTCAGGATGCTCTCGATGGTGCAGCTGTAGAACTCTTTTGAGTCTCCTGAAAAGGACTTCAAGCCTTGTAAATTCCAACATGCAACGTAAAAAGATTTCATAACTTTTTTTACCTTCAAAACAAGAAACACACAATCCAACAAGAACTATTAAAATAGGACCGTTGTGTTGTCGGCAAACTTAATGATGGTGTTGAAGTCATACAGGAGGGGACTAAGCATGCACCCCTGAGGGGCCCCCATGTTGAGGGTCAGAGTGGCGAATGTGTTGTTGCCTACCCTCACCACCTGGGAGGTGTCCAGTCAGGAAGTTCAGAATCCAGTTTGTCGTGGAAATTTCCTGTATTGCCAAATCATGAGAGAGCAAACCACACACGAGTCAGAGTTATCATAAAGTCTATCTTTAATTATATGAGCTTCACCATAGCCCTGTGACTCTCAGATCAATTCAGTGTCTATAAAAGAATTATCTGAGTGCTTACAAAACAGTTCTTAGTATCATTTATAGCCAAGACACACCCATCTCAACTCGCATGACGAATAACATCTTAGGAACATTACACAAAGAACATTTTACTTGAAAGAGGAGTATCCTATAGCTAGATAGCATTAGCTATAAATTATTGTTCAGTTTGGTCTCCTAAACGAAGTTCTTATCTCGTTCTTGGTACCACTTAGGACCAAGAACCTCATCCAATGGCATATATCAATTGTCAATTCTAGATACTCCCATCTCAAATACACCCCCTCCTGGACAAGCTCACGAAGAGGAGTGACTGGCACACAGACATTGTGGAGCCAACTAACTGGTTCCCCATTAATCAAGCCATCCCTTCACATGGTTTAGGAATAGTTAGACACATTCACAGATAAGACAAACCTGACCTCTCCCCTCTCTGGGCCCCAAGTAACTGAGCCCTAGCTGAGAAGGGATAACTGCCAACAGTATTATCCAAAAAGAAAACATCCTAATGACAAATATCTCACATAAGCATTATTATGTAATTAAAACATATTATTTATCAATGTTACCTAACTAATTCTGATTCTGCTACCACAAGTTGCAGAGGGAGGTGTTTAGTCCCAGGGTCCTTAGCTTAATGATTGGAGGGCACTATGGTATTGAACGCCGTGCTGTAGTCAATGAACAGCATTCTCACATACCGATGTAAGTGTACCTGAGTCACAAGCTCATTATCTCTGGGTATTTAAAAAAAAAAAAACTCTGAGGATTGCTTACTCTGATCAACTTTTAACTTTTTTCTTCTTCTTCTGATCTGCAGAGCTTAAGTCGGGATAAGACGTTCCAGTCGGACAACGAGGGCAACCAGGTTTTTAAAGGACACAGGTGGGCTGCCTTCAAGGTCAGGTCTATGTAATATACACTGAGTGTAGAAAACATTAGGAACACCTGCTCTTTACATGACCGACTGACCAGGTGAAACCAGCTGAATGCTATGATCCCTTATTGATGTCACCTGTTAAATCCACTCCAATCAGTGTAGATGAAGGGGAGGAGACAGGTTAAAGAAGGATTTTTAAGCCTTGACATGGATTGTGTATGTGTGCCATTCAGCGGGAATGGGCAAGACAGAAAAATGTAAGTTCCTTTTGAACGGGGTCTGAGAGGTGATGGTGGTGGGGGATGGTTCAGGATGAGGGGCTTTGATGCTGTAACAGCTGTGTGGTGACTGACGGGTTGTTTCATGTGGCTTTAATACCCCACGATATCCTTGTGGAATCTCTTTGTGCCGAACCAGTTCCCAATAGCCAGAATAGTTCAGGCGTCCTAATGCCACCACCATACTGATTGGGCAGGCACACAGTGGGTGTGCAGAACCAGACTAGAAGACTTGAGTGGCTTTTTGTAGCTGCAGAGCAGGGGGCGGAAGGAGCGTACACTATCAGATTTTTTTTTCTTTTTTCCCTTGACTCGTTTGGTACTGAAAATGTTGCTGTTACCATTCCTGGAAGGCACATATATGGTAATTAGGTTGCCTGTAACGTGTGCACAGAAACAAGCAAGATAACAATGTTGAAACTCTGCTGTAAGTAAACAGGCTTAGTAAGGAAAGTGGTTTATTTTTTAGCAATGACTTTTGGCCTCCCTTGTGATGTGACTGGAGAAGCATGAATATGTACTCTGGTGATTTTGTAAGGAAACTGATGATAGCATTTAAGAAATCAGGAGAACAATTTAGTTTAGAACTTGAGAAAGAAAAAATGGAATCTGATATAATTGTGTGACGCGATTGCTTCCGTTATTTACTAAGCTGAGATATCAATGTTGATCCCCAAACATTTGATGTTCTGAGAACCCTATTTTATCAGCCAGGTGGTGATCTCCCTTTGCACTCATCCCTCCACAGGAACCTAGTGACATGTCTGTCTGTCTCTATGGATGGCACTCTCCTCCTCTCGGGCTCCCACGATGAGACCATACGACTGTGGGACATCCAGAGCAAGCAGAGCGTCCGCAGCATCAACCACAAAGGTGAGCTTGAATGACCACCTCACCTAACCAAAGTCTCACCTCAGTGGCCCAAACCCATCTCTTCAGTTCAGCCGCTGGCATAGCAAATGCCTCGCTGAGACATTGATTTCTCCCAGAACGCCCCGAGTCATACATCATCCTGCCTCCGGACTGTGTTAGAAAACCCTTCCACGCTTGTCCTTCCTTTTGAGGTCATGGAGTGTATGGTTTGACATGCATGCTTTTTGGTCTGTAGTGTACTCCAGGTGCAATTTTGTTTGTTCTCTTGTTACTGTTTCCTGTGAAGTGATCAGTTGACTGGGAGTTAACAGCAGACGGCAAACGTAATGCCCGTCTTGCGCTGGGCGTTCGATTCAACTTAGGTTGGTCTGTAAAGGCAAGCTTATGCGTTTATCTACCTTTGCTCTATATGTTAGTTTGTTAGTTTGTGTGTCAGATATACACTGAGTGTACACAACAATAAGACCTTTTTCCATGACATAGACTGACCAGGTGAATCCAGGTGAAAGTTGTGATCCCTTATGGATGTCACTTGTTAATTCCACTTAAATACGTGTAAATGAAGGGGTGGGAGACAGGTTGAAGAAGGATTTTTAAGCCCTGAGACAGCTGAGACGTGGATTGTTTATATGCTATTCAGAGGGTGAATGGGCCAGAATATTTACTGGAAGTGCCTTTGAACGGGGTATGGTCGTAGGTGCCAGAGCATCGGTTTGAGTGTGTCAAGAACTGCGCGCCCGCAACTCAATATTAGGAAGGTATTCCTAATGTTTGGTATACTCAGTGTACGTATCCAAGGCAGCTCATAGTTAGAAGTGTGAAGAGAATATGTTATATGAAGAATAATAACTAACATATTGAAAATATAATTGCTGCGTTAGAAAGTGCCAATGCAAGTAGTATCATTGATCATCTTCTGAAAATATAATTATCGGTTCATGATATGTAAGATGGAGTTAATAACTTATGAGAGAGCTGAGCTCTCAAAATAGTTGTTCCTATCACATTGAGGCATCTGTCACCTTTTTCTATGGGCCACAGCACCCACTCACTCAGTGCAACGGTAGAGTCCCTTTCGTTAAGTGCTTTTCGAGAACTGGGATTTGATTTGCGTCACTGGGCAGGTTGCGAACTCATTTTGTTTTAATAGGATGTTTCTGTTGTTTATTCAGCCACTGTGACTGGTTAGCTGTCTATCAGTTTTGGCCGGATGGAGGATGTAATGATGTTCAACGGCACTTGTATTGAAATGTCTTCTGGCTGTGGGAGAAGTAAGCATCACACCGTGGCCTTGCCAGACCTTTTGGGTCACTGCAATCTTGTTTTCAGCGTTCGAGCTTGGTGTTGTTTACCCCTGTCGAGTTTGTATGGGGTCATTATAAGGCCTCAGAAGTAGGCTTGGGCAGTATCCAGATTGGCATACCTTCATACTAACCTTGTGCCATATTGGGATATTCGGTAACATGGCTAACTAGCTACTAAAGGTAGCTAACTAGCTACTAAATTAGCAAGCCAACTGCAGAGCGTTTAGCACATTTTAGACTTAACTTAATAGTTATTAGATATCGAGCTGGCAAACATTTAGTTGTGAATTCCTTATTGTAACTAGATCACCTGGCGTGTGCGGCACCTAATGAGTGACTCAAGGCTCCTGTCGAGTAGTTGTGTGTAAATAAACACCACGTGACTGGGGACTACTGGTAAGCTTCATTTTAAAAAATGATGTGACGGATAAAATGAAGAACTGTATCTTTATCGCCTAACGTATTTACATAAAGTAGCTACAAAATTTCACATTTATTAAATAACTTCAAAGAAATAGTTTCAATGGTATTAATGTTATTGAAAAACCATCCCGTGGCTATTTCCAAATACCTCAGTATACGGTATACTGCCCGCGCTTACTCTGCAGTCATCTGACTTTCTGAGGAGAAGGCTGAGAGGGTCATACTGTGTCTTGACCAACGGTTTACTTCACAGGGTTTATTTATTACACACACCACAACTCAACATTTCACTCGCACAGCCGGAAATGCACACTCCCCACTGCTGACCACCATCTGCAAAGCCTCCAAGCTGATCAACACTGCTCTGCCGCTGACATTATTGGACCTTCCGAAAACCCCTCTATCTCAGTGGCCTATTTTCAGGTAGTACATTCTTCACTGAAAAGCTCTTCAAGCAATATGTCAAGTCAAGAAGCAGCAGGCATGTATTGGAATGTGAGAATCAGGGTGATGAATTGGGCTTTAGCCCGCCATTGTTGTGAGGGGTGTTCAATACAGGCCTTGCAATTAAATGACAGAAATGTATTTGTTAAGCAATAATACAGTGCTTATATGCTTCACACTGTCCCCCCAGTTGAATTAATACGAAGACAAAACAATGACTTCTAAGTAGTAGTAAGCTTACATTGTTATCAATATATGTAGCTTCAAAGATTTACCACTAAGATTATAATGGACAGATATTTTTGTTGTTGTGGTCTGTCTTTGGCCGTGTTGGTCCAACACTGATCAATGGCGAAGCCATAATTTAGATGACAAAGTTAAACAACCCTTTTTCTTTTCTGTCATTTGTTATGCGGTTTTTCAGTCATTTCACTCCGTGATGAAATATTACAATTTAGATATTGAAAATGATCTTTAATGACAATCTGATTGTGACAATAATTTGACCATTCAACAACCCAGTAGCAAAACAAGAAAGAAAACCACACACTTTAGATTACGGTCTATCTGCGTGCAGTAAATAAACAGACCGTAATATACACTTGCACCAGTCAACTGTGAACACAACTGCCTAGCCCAAATGTATTGATGGATGTCAATGCTGTGTCTCCCCTGACTGTGTCTATGCTCCAAGGGCTGTATTATATCTGAGGCTCTCAACCTGTCTCCAGTCATCTTCCTACCCCCCCACCTAGTCTTCCACAAGGGCCAGCGTAGAGGGTGAGTTCAGCCTGTAATTGAGTTGTCAGAAGGTCCCGGCCTCCACATCCACTGTAAATCTCTCGAGCTCTAGCCCGGTTTCCCCAACTCTGTTCTGGGAGAGCAAAGGCGGTTATTGGCCCTCTCTGAAGGCATGCGTGATCCTGAAGGCAATTAGAAAAACCTTTCACAGGCCCGTCGCTCTCCCCCATACTATCCATCTTCACTAAGCTCCGCAGCTCGACCGGCACAAATCAGACGAGTAGTGGCGGAAAATCTGAGCTGCTCACAAGCGACCGGAAGTTTTTGGAATGGTGGCTTTGGAAATTAGGTGTATGGTCAATGTCCATAAAACTAACTTCCGTTGAAGTTATTTAGCATTTGGCTTATTCGAGAGATCATACCAGTCCCCGATAAAAAGTTTTAGTCTGGTGGTGGCACCATTGGGTGGAAAAGATAGACTCTGTATGAGTGGTCAGAGGACAGCATGTAGGCTACCATTGCGTGCTCTTTATAATCTCCTGGCTGAGACAGAGTGCTGTATAGTATCTTTAAAGTGACTTACATCATACCTAGCAGGGGAAATAAGGAAAGGGCCAAATGTTTAGACCTATTTGTTAGCAAGGCGATAAAAATCATTAATCTACTTGAGAGATAATTACTCACTTCCTAGGTTCTTAACCCTGTACATAAATGTTCAATCAGAACGTAAGCTTGAGGCGAAGGGTCTCTCCATGTTGGACTTGGCCTAGAAATCTGACTCTCATGAATATTTTTTGTTCACATCATGAATAATAAGGGAACTTACGTAGCACGCGCACATGCACACACCCCACTACCATCGCCGCCCTCACCACCACAGACAGACAGGTGATCGTGACTGGCATTCTCTGCATCGTAATTAACTTAATCCAACGTCTGTTGCTATGCGTCTAAGGCGAACCGCTGATTGAGACAGTATTTAGACTTCAAACGACCCCCTCCTCCCACTGCTGTCTGCACTGCTGCTCCTGTGTGGATTAAACTGCCAACTTCACTAATCCTTAGTGTCTATGTGAGCTCAGTATTACTGGCCTGCTGTTGTCTCGACTAATATCTATTATTCCTTCTGCAACCACCATTGATCAAGGAAGGAGTGGGCTGGAAAAGTGGTGAACCGGGCAGACTTGAAGACCTCAAGGGAATGGACAAGAATAGCCCACCAATGTTACGATTTGCATCGTATCAACAAAATATTTTATCTTGTTCTTGGTCCATTATGGTAGCCAACTGAGTTTTGGGTCTGTTTGGAAGCTCTTTGACAATATTTTGTCATCAACACTGAGTAATTGTATGAGTCACACGTTCCTCACAATGTTTGAACCTTTTTTGGGGAGGGACAGACTCTACAAACTGTTGGCACTGCTGCAGCAAATGTCACTTTGCAGTTCTAAAGCACGACTGCTGCTGAAAGGTGAAGAGCACAGCAACAACGTGGCTATCACTAGACATCGGTGTTAACAACACCAAGAGAGTGATATCCTTTACTCATGGCAGTCCAAACAAATTGCCTCAAGTTATGTGCTGTTTACTTGAAAACTTATAGAAAGCACTCTGGAGCTCCAGATCAGATGCCAAAGAGATTAGGATCTACCTCAACTGCTCAACAACGGCTCTAGTATAGAAAACTAGTGACTGCTAGTGTGCATTAACAAGGTATTTCGGGCCAAGGACCTGTAGAAGAAATCGGTGCTGTACTCTTCTCACATCCTCCTGCCACTTTCCCACAGACGGCTTTGGCATAATCTTCTGCACTTTCCTTCTCAGCTCTTGTTACATGCCGCTTAAAGAGTGATTGAGAGTGGCACCTCAAGTTTGTGCCAGAGTGGGAGATCCCGCATGGAAGTGGACAAGAGCCTTGTGTCGAAGTAATTGTCTGGCAGTGTAGACTGCCCTGAACCACTAACTCAGCAATCATATGATACTGACCTGGCATTACAATGAGGACACCCCAAAGTTCATTGGCACAAGTTTAGATGGTTATGAAAGGAATTCTTCTCTTACTGCATGGTTTGTATCAGGAAACTCAGTGTCTCTTTTAACCAAAGAGTTAAAATCATGTTACTGAACATGTTTCCTGAGCGGTGAAATTGACAAACCGCCCTTAACACCCGCTCGCTTAACCCAGAAGCCAGCTGCACCAATGTCAGAGGAAACACTGTTCAACTGACGGCTGAAGTCAGCCTGCAGGCGCCCGGCCCGCCACAAGGAATCGCTAGAGCGAGATGAGCCAAGTAATTCGCCCCCCAGGTCAAACCCTCCCCCATCCCGGACGACGCTGGGCAAATTGTGCACCGACCTATTGACCTATTGGCCTCTATTGACATAGCCTGGAATTGAACCCCAGGCTGTAGTGACAGCGTAATCAATCCATCAAATGTATTTATAAAGCCCCTTTTACATCAGCCGATGTCACAAAGTGCAACACTGCGATGCAGTGCCTTAGACCGCTGCGCCACTCGGGAGGCCAGATTTAGCCACTCTTGAGTACAATGGACAAACAAAACAGGGTTTTGAAGAAGGCAACATGCCAAAATGCATTGGTTTTAATAATAAAGGAGGATTTTCTTAAATCAACTTCCATTGTTCCCAAGAGTGGCTGAATATCCTCTCTGTGAACCTTAAAGGGCAGGATAAATTGGTCTATGAAATTCTGATATCATCCCATCAGGATTTTCTTTGTTTAGTTTGGTGGCTGCAGACTTGCTTGGCTAGTGTATGTAGCTAGCGCATGGCCCAAAAATTGTATATTTCAATGTGCTCGACATTCATATCATTCAGAGATATTACCTCTGCTCACACATGCCAAAAAATGCACACAATCCAAACACTGTTCTCGGGTGCCTAATCTTTTAACCCGCGTCACATTTCATAGTACTCTAAACTTGAGCAAACGGTTTCAAGTGAATGCGCTACCACAGGGATTTGACCTAAAGCAAGTGCAACACACAATCCAATCTCCATATTGCTTTCATGATAATTGGTAAGATTATCTCCATAATCGCCCGGGCCCTAATTGTATGGTTTCCGCCTAGGGCATCGATTGGATATTATGCACGTCAGAGTATCTGCAGTGTTTTGGCAGGGCTCGAGCCGCGCACTCCCCTCCCCGTGTCGCTGCGCCCCTGCTTCCGTGACCCTGCTTGGCAGCAGGCATAATTTATGAGCGTGTGTAGGAGGGGCCAGGACCATTAGTGTAATTCCAAGTGGGAGCCAAGTCCCGGGGATCGATATCTGTAATTGAGTGGGAGATAATTAGCCAGCCCTTATTACCACAACAAGGAATAAATATACTCTCCTCAGTTACCCCATACACAAACTACATTTTAAACGGTCCCCAATGCTTAGATGTTGTGAAATACAGGTAAGTCTCATGTAGCTCACTTGCTTCCTTTTCCCCGTTCTTCCTCCATGGGTTGTCGCTTGAAAAGGAAAAATTGCACAACTTCCCTGGAACCACATTAAAAACCTGTTGATTGGGATTGCACTGATATACTCTGGTTACCACGAGTGCTGCTGTGCATAATATATGCATCAACATAATGTTGATGGGAGGGACTAAGGCAGGAGGAGAGCAAATCTACTTCCTATTTACGCAGATTTATCGCCGTCCTTATTAGCACAACGTTGCCCTTGTCTTCCCCTCCCCCCACTGACCTTTTATTATTCATGATATATCTGGTTTGTTAGACTTTGTGGATTGTATTTTTGTGCTGATAAATGAACAGCAACCTGTTGTTTTTATTGGCCCAATCCCCGCATTAATGTACAGGTGGGTCTGTTCCCTCCCTCCCCCTCTCGCTCCCTCACACTCAATTCTCAAGACTTTATTGACATGGCAAGTTAAATGACTTACGTTGTCAAAGTATACATAAAACATAAATGGTGGGACCAACAGGAATTATAATAGTAGTAGTGGAAATGGGATTAGCATTAACAGTAAAAACAATATTAATGACAACACATTAACGCAATAGTAGTAAACTAACCTCAACATGACTGAGAAGCCACATGACAACTAAATGGGAAATATTATTGACATTACATTGTACTTTTCAATGGCTGTCCCTCAGGTTGTGGCAGGAGGATACATATTTGGCTGCCAAAACTGCACATTACGTAGTCTTTTATAGTTTCAAATTCTTTCCTGAATGATCATTTTTGGAAATAAATATTCTCTTAGGTCTGAGTATTTGTCATAGTGTAATAGGAAATGCAGCTCTGTGTCTACCTCTCCCCCGGAGCAGAGTGAGCACAGCCTGTCCTCTCTGGGCAGACCGGTTTGCCTGTGACGACCGGTCTCTATAGCCAGACTGTGCTCACTGAGTCTGTACCTAGTCAGTGTTTTTCTTCAGTTTTCTATCAGTCACGGTGGTGGCAGACTGTTTGGAGCCAAATAGCATTGACGTTTACTTAGATTTTTTGGTGGTGTCTTTCCAATAGTTGATATATTTTTATTTTTGCTTTGTGATGATTTGGTTGGGCCAGATTTTCTGAGTGATGTCTTGAGGCTCTATAGGGTTGGTTTGGGTTAGTGAACTGAGCCTCCCAACCATCTGGCTGAGGGGACTCTTCTCTTATTTCATCTCTTGATATTGCAGAGCTATGTGATGGAATGTTTTGGGTTCACTTGTTTTTAGATGTTTGTAAAAGTTGATGGCTCTTTTTTTCTATTTGAATAAGGAGGGGGTATTGGCACAATTCTGCTCTACATGTGTTATTTTGAGTGTGTTGCAAAGAACAAGTATTGCAAAACGCTGCATGCAGTATTTCGATTGGATGTTTGTCCCATTTGGTAAATTCATTATTAGAGAGCGGGACCCCATACTTAGCTGCCATATAGAGCAATTGGCTCTAACTGATTGGAACATTTTGAGCCAGATTCTAATTAGATTTTTTTTTATTTTATTTTTTAAATTTGTTCCTTTTAATGTCATAGAATGCTCTTCTTGCTTTGTTTCTCAGCTCATTCACAGCCCTGTGGAAGCTACCTGTGTTGCTGATATTTAGTCCTAGATACAGTTGAAGTCGGGAGTTTACATACACTTAGGTTGGAGTCATTAAAACTTGTTTTTCAACCATTCCATACATTTCTTGTTAACAAACTATAGTTTTGGCAAGTCGGTTAGGACATCTACTTGGTGCATGGCGCAAGTAATTTTTCCAACAGTTGTTTACAAACAGATTATTTCACTTATAATTCACTGTATCACAATTCCAGTGGGTCAGAAGTTTACATACACTAAGTTACTCTTCTGTGCCTTTAAACAGCTTGGAAAATTCCAGAAAATGATGTCATGGCTTTAAAAGCTTCTGATAGGCTAATTTACATCATTTGAGTCAATTGGGGGTGTACCTGTGGATGTATTTCAAGGCCTACCTTCAAACTCAGTGCCTCTTTGCTTGACATCATGGGGAAATCAAAAGAAATCAGCCAAGACCTCAGAAAAAAAATTGTAGACCTCCACAAGTCTGGTTCATCCTTGTAAGCAATTTCTGAACACCTGAGGGCACCACGCTCTTCTGTACAAACAATCGTACGCAAGTATAAACACCATGGGACCACGCAGCCATCATACCGCTCAGGAAGGAGATGTGTTCTGTCTCCTGGAGATGAACGTACTTTGGTGTGAAAAGTGCAAATCAATCCCAAAACAACAGCAAAGGACCTTGTGAAGATGCTGGAGGAAACGGGTACAAAAGTATCTATATCCACAGTAAAACAAGTCCTATATAGACATAACCTGAAAGGCCGCTCAGCAAGGAAGAAGCCACGGCTCCAAAATCGCCATCAAGCCAGACTGAGGTTTGCAACTGCACATGGGGACAAAGATCGTACTTTTTGGAAAAATGTCCTCTGGTCTGACAAAACCAAAATGGAACTGTTTGGCCTTAATGACCATCTTATGTTTGGAGGAGGAGAAGGGGGGAGGCTTGCAAGCCGAAGAACACCATCCCAGCCGTGTTGTTGCGGAGCCCCATTTCCACATATTTTTCCACCGGCACAAGGCTTGATAAAAATTAAATATTCACTTTTTGAAAATCTACCTCTGATTTGCAATCCAAAGGGTTCCAGCTACAACATGTAGTGTCGTTTTGTTAGATAAAATCCTTCTCTATATCCCAAAAGGTCTGTTTAGTTGGCGCCATCGATTTGAGTAATCCGCTCGTTCTACATGCAGAGAAAGGAATCCAAAAGCTACTGCTAAACTTTGTTAAAACAAGTCAAAACACGTTTATATTTAATCCTCAGGTACCCTAAAATGTAATTAAACTAATATTTCATACAGAAAGCAGTATGTTCAATAGGAAAACGATATTAGCAGGTGTGCGTCCTCTTCGTCGCACATGCACAGACTGATTTCCAACTGTGAGTCCCAGTATTAAAACTCCTACTTCTTCCTCGTTTTGGAAGAAACGAGCCTGAAACCTTGAAACCAAAAAACAATTAAACAGCAGCAGTACAATAACAAGTGAAGCTATATACAGGGAGTTAGTCGAGGTAATATGTACATGTAGGTAGAGTTAAAGTGACCATGCATAGATAATAAGCAGAGTAGCAGCACCGTGAAAGAGGGGTCTAGGAAACCCTTTGATGAGCTTTTCTGGGGTCTTATGGCTTATGGCTTCGGGGTAGAAGCTGTTAAGATGCCCTTTGGACCTCGACTTGGCGCTCCGGTACCGCTTGCCGTGCGGTGGCAAAGAGAACAGTCTATGAATAGGGTGATTGGAGTCTTTGACAATTTTTAGGGCCTTCCTCTGACACTGCCTGGTATGGAGGTCCTGGGTGGCAGGAAGCTTGGCCCCAGTGATGTAATGGGCCATACTCACTACCCTCTGTAGTTACTTGCAGTCAGAGGCCGAGCAGTTGCCATACCAGGCAGTGACGCAACCAGTCAGGATGCTCTCGATGGTGCAGCTGTGGAAGTCTTTTCAGTCTCCTGAAAAGGACTTCAAGCATTGTAAATTCCAACATGCAACGTAAAAATATTTCATAACTGATTTTTTTTACCTTCAAAATGAGAAACACTCACAATCCAACAAGAACTATTAAAATAGGACTTTTCAATTAACGTAAACTCTTGTTTTGCAAATACGATTCTCTCTCATTCTCCTCTCTCTGGCTGACCCACGCAATCGCTTGATTGCTTGCATAATTTCTGTCTCTTTTTCTTCCTCCCCCTTTTTCCTTTTTTGACATTCCTCTCTCGCCCTCTCTCTCTCGCCCTCTCTCTCTCTCGCCCTCTCTCTCTCTCGCCCTCTCTCTCTCTCGCCGTCTCGCTCGCCGTCTCTCGCTCGTCGTCTCTCGCGTCTCGCTCTTGCCGTTTCGCTGTCCCTCGTCATCTCACCCCCTCCCCTTGCTTCACCCCTCTCTCGCCGTTCGCCATCTCTCTTTTTTCTGTCTTTGTCTGTCTTTGTCTTTCTCCCCCACTTGAGATTTCCCATGATGTAAATGCATTATTCAATTACCTTGTTGGCTGAAAGACTAACAAAAATTGGGACATAAAGCTGTGCTCCTTCCAAACATGAAAGTAGAGCCGCAGTTTAATTCCGTTTTTTTATCTGGGCTTTCCTGCTCAATGAGTATGGCAATTTAGCACACCACATCAAATGTTAAAGCTTGTATAGCAGAAGGCTGAGCCTGTCCAAGTGACTTCTGGTAATACAATATTCATTCTCTCGTAGATTAATCTTTTCTGCTGAACATCATGACAAGGTAAATAATGATCCAGCAGAAATGTTGATGCTGAATCTCAGATAAGACAGAACAAGGAGATACCTACCCACTGGCAATTTAGTTGAGAAAGCAGTTTGGTTTCCTGTCTCATGCAGGTGTGTTACATTTTTACTTTAAAGAGGAGCTAAACTCAAGCACCAACTCGAGTTGAAAATGGCCTGTGTAGCATCGATATCAGTCAATCATTTAAGTCTAATGTCAAAATGCACTACAATTGTAAATAGCATAATTTTGGTCATAAGGTATCTTCCAAATCTGATTTTTGTGAGATTTTGAGAAACTGGGATGTTCCTAGATATTTGACTGTTGGCTTTTGATTTCAATCATGCCCATGAACACGGAATGGGAACGGGGCTAGGGAGAATTGTCATGCACAGAAAAACAGCTGGGCTGATCGCACTCTATCCAATTGTGGCAGCAGAATCAAACTAGACACTTACACAGACCTGACCTGCCCATTGTGTAGCACCTCTAACTTGTTTACATAAGACAACACATCGCCAATGTTATGAATAAAGAACACATGGCCCCTCAGCCCTTTTGTCAAGTGGACACTTGATGATATGTTTGACAGTGATCACTTGAGTCTGCCATTGTTTTAGGCAAAATGAGAATTCAATTGAGATGATGCACACTTGCCACTTTAAAATATACCAAAATTCAAAAACCCATTCACGAGCCTCTTGTGTCCCGTCGCAACTTATTTTGTAACGTGATTTCGCTATGAAACACTACCAGACAGATGCACACTCCAGTAATAGATAGTGAGCAAGTTGGAAAAACAAAACAGTATCGCTGTACTCCAGAACAAAAAAAGCACTCATACATGTAGCCACTTGCCGGTGACTTGATAAGCTGATTTATCCAACGTAGCTTCCCTGCTAGCTAGCTCTACTAGCTAGCTTAATTGACAAACAGATGGAACTTAGCTAGCGAGTGATTTTGGGCACTGATTAACAGTGTGGAGCTTGTCCGTTATGTACGATAGTTTGACAGTTTGCTGATGAAGTTCTAGACATGTTCTCAGAAATCAGTCCATACTAACAGCGTGTTTCTAAGCAATGTTGGGTCAGCTAACTGCAGCAGCAAACTTGATACTGTATGCACTGAGTGGTTTTCATGCACATTTTCTAAATTGAGAAATACTGCTCTTTCAATCACAAAACACCATAGCTAGATGTAAAATTGTGCGACCAATGCCGCCTCTGCAAAAATGTCAGATCAAGGGAGGTGTAATTATCTTTTTTTCAGGGCAAAGTAGCAGTGGCTATGTTGCGGCTAAAGGAGGGACAAGCAAAAGCTGCCAGGGTACGATATAGCGAATATAACACACCCACATCGAACCACACCCCCAAGATGCAAATGTAGTTCTTAGTTTTTTTATTGCTTCGGTACTATTTTCACAAGTATGTGGTGAATTTTCAAAACTCTTAGTACAAAACTCCAAACTGGTAACACTTGTAATGCAGCAACGTCTTACATTCAAAACCTTTCATTGTGCATTCATTTTGTTTGTAGACATCTTTCACCATACAACCATTGATCCGAAATATAAGTTTACTGTGAAATATACACTACCGTTCAAAAGTTTGGGGTCACTTAGAAATGTCCTTTTTTTGAAAGAAAAGCAAAAAAATGGTTTGCTTTCAGAAATACAGTGTAGACATTGTTAATGTTGTAAATGACTATTGTAGCTGGAAATGGCAGATTTTTAATGGAATATCTACATAAATGGGCCTCTGTACGACTATCAGCAATCATCACTCCTGTGTTCCAATGGAACGTTGTTAGCTAATCCAAGTTTATAATTTTAAAAGGCTAATTGATCATTAGATAACACTTTTGCAATTGTTAGCACAGCTGAAAACCTGTGCTTATTAAAGAAGCAATAAAACGTGCCTTCTTTAAACTAGTTGAGTATCTGGAGCATAAGCATTTGTGTGTTGAAGGCTATGAAGGCTATTCCCTGCAAGAAATTGACAAGAAACTGACAATCTCGTACAATGCTGTGTACTACTCCCTTCACAGAACAGTGCAAACTTGCTCTAACCAGAATAGTTAGAGGAGTGTGAGGCCCCGGTGCACAACTGAGCAAGATGTACATTAGTATCTATTTTGAGAAACGGATGCCTCACAAGTCCTCAACTGGCAGCTTCATTTATATACCCCCCTTCGTTTCTTTCTTTAACAAAATAGGAGAATCATATCAAAAGCAATGTGCGCATTGCATTGGGAAAGGCAATAACTTTTTATATGAACATGTGAAACATGTATTTCTAGATGAAACACTGATTTTAAGTTTGGTTAAAAAGTGACTTTTCTTTTATGTACTTAGTCAATTGAAAATGTGCTTAGTGTTTTGAAACAACTGCCTTTTTGATTAAATGATTTTGAGTACAGATTTTTTTAAATGTTCCACATAATTGTAAAATTTTCACCAGAGCGATAAAAAAAACAACTAAAAAACAGCAGAAAAGCCCAGGCAAAATCTGTCACAAAAAGGTGGGTCTCGACCAAGAGAATTGAGTCAACCATGTCAGAATTTCTTAAAATGGATTTAGACTCTGGCCGGTTTACCTCATCCACCTCTCGCTCAATCTTATGTTGATTTAAACAGAAATTATTCAACAAATGTAACCGGCTACCAAGATTTTTGTAGGCCTAGTTGCGATTGTTAACCAATTGGTGCCCTGTCTCAAGCCTTTGACTTTACATTTCACTCCCAGTACCTTATTAATTCTGCTCAGTAATGTTTGTTTTGGCTACACTATGCAAATTAATTACATTGACGTTTTGTCAGTTTCACCCTCAATATCAGTGATGCGATGCCTCTTCAATCTTAAATAGAAGCAAATTCGTATGTATCCCAAGTGTGGTTTGTCAATCAGCGAATCGGTAATGCAGCCTCTGAGATTGACCTCCTGAGGTTAGCCAATGGATTTTAATCTCAGGAGCCCAGGGAGAAGTGTCTGACTGCAACTCCTCAAAGTGACAGGCCAAAGACGAGGGGAGCAGGCCGAGTCAAACAAACGCGCTCAACTGAATAGTTTTGGGTCTCCACTTTCAGAGTGAAATGCCAGGCAGAGTTGCCGAGTCTATATGGCTGTGCGCTTCCTAAGCAAAACTCTCCCTTGAGAGGGGATTTGGTATGCCAAGCGATTTAACAGTTAAAGGTTGCCTGCTCTGTGCATACGTCAGGGAGCGATAAATCAACACCCACCATGTTCTTTTCCTTTTTAACCTCCCTCCCCTGGCGTGAAATGACTCTGGCAGCAATCTGGGTGCGCTGATGAGGAATTACAGCTTCCCTCCCTCCCTTTGTCAATTTAGCTGCTGATGTAAAGATTTAAAGTGGGAGCGAAGATTAATGCTTTGACAAATTGGTGACTTTCCACCTTTTTGTCTTCCTGTGTCTACCCTGATAAGCTGAGACGACAGATGTTGCCAAGGCCTGCTTCCACTATTGTAAGCATGCTATAGTTTTTGGTGTAGGAAAATGTAAGTTTTATAATAACTAAACACTGCTATAAATGACACAGCTTTCAGTGTTACGTCAATGCGGTGTGTAGTAGGCTATTTGTGAACTGCATAGGTCTAATATCAAAACTGAGAGTTACTGGGACATGTTTGTGGTATTATGTTTACCGGGGTTGTACTGGTGGGTATAGGGCAATATCGCAAGCCGTTTTGTCAAAGGCAGGAATCCAAAATATTTACTCTACCCAAATTCCTTTGGGGACTTTCCTCAATGTATTTTCAATAATGTAGCTGGAACAAAAGGGGGTCTCTGTCTCACTGCCACATGTTTGTCCTACAAGCCTGGCTGAACTGGCAAACACACTCTCGATTCCCCCCTCCTTCTCTGCCCATTCACTCTATTTCCCTACCTTCTTTTCCAACACTTTCTCATTTGTTCAGGTTATTTGTTTTGTTGACCCTTCATCCTGAACCAAATATGATTGTATCACTTTTCTTCTACAGGAACATCGTAACACGACAAATTTCAGGAAAAAACGGCATCCGTGCTAGATCAAACAATGATGGGATGAAGTTTGTCATGTTAAATTAGGATTTTTAAGTCCATTTTCAAAGAATTAAAGGTCAAATATGGTGAAAATGGGCGTAATGGATTTTTTTATATACAGGAATGGTTTAAGACATGCAAATATACAGAAAAGACGACAATTAATTTTTCAGCGACAGTTCTGACCTGTAGCTCCACCAAAGACTTTCCTCAGATGACAGACCATCTGACAAAACTGCGGGAGACCCCACTCAACCAGGAAAACGGTGACTATCTAAGCCAGAGATATTGAAACTCTAGGTAAAAAAAAAAATTTAAAACCTTTATTTAACTTGGCATGTCAGTTAAACTTCTTATGGCTGCAGGGGCAGTATTGAGTAGCTTGGATGAAAGGTGCCCAGAGTAAACAGCCTGCTCCTCAGTCCAAGTTGCTAATATATGCATAGTATTATTAGTTTTGGATAGAAAACACTCTGAAGTTTCTAAAACTGTTTGAATGTCTATGAGTATAACAGAACTCATATGGCAGGCAAATGCATTCATTAAATAAATAAATTAAAAATCCCACAATGTGATTTTCTGTTTTTTTTGTTGGCTGACTATATACGTTTTTGCCCCACTGTATATAGTGGAGGGAGAAAAGGGGTGTGTTTCATAGTTTACAACCTATGTCTCTTCACGTGGGCGGGCCACTGAGTCGGGCCTAATTCACTCATGAAAACCCAATATTCACATTTTAGAAGCTAAAATCACATTTCATCCCATCAGAGAGAATTTCATATTCAAACATTTAAATTGAACAATTCCATGTGAATCCGATAACTCTGTGTAGACTTTACACTGTAGTGTTTGTCATCTTATCATTGATGAAAATGTCTCAGATGACAACCGAACTGACATCATATTCATTAAGTACCACTGCATATGTTCAATTGATTGGATTACCAGAATATAGTTCATTTCCCCCAAAAATCTCTATGTTAACCAAGGGGTTTTCAAATGTAACATCAGTAGGGTAGAGAGAGGAAAAAGGGGGGGAGAGGTATTTATGACTGTAACCAAAAAGGTGTTAACTTCTTGGATATAGGGGGTGCTCTTTTAATTTATGGATAAAAAAACGTGCCCGTTTTAAGCGCAATATTCTGTCACGAAAAGATGCTCGACTATGCATATAATTGACGGCTTTGGAAAGAAAACACTGATGTTTCAAACTGCAAAGATATTATCTGTGAGTGCCACAGAACTCATGCTACAGGCGAAACCAAGAAGAAACTTCAAACAGGAAATGAGCAGAAGTTTTGAGGCTCTGTTTTCCATTGTCTCCTTATATGGCTGTGAGTGCGCCAGGAATGAGCCTGCCCTTTCTGTCATTTCCCCAAGTTGTCTGCAGCATTGTGACGTATTTGTAGGCATATCATTGGAAGATTGGCCATAAGAGACTACATTTACCAGGGGTCCGCCCGGTGTCCTTTGTCTAAATTGGTGCGTAATCTTCAACTGGAGGCATTTTCCCATGAGATTCAGAAGAGAACGCACACTTCCACGAACGATATATCATCGAAGAGATATGTGAAAAACACCTTGAGGATTGATTCTAAACAACGTTTACCATGTTTCAGTCGATATTATGGAGTTAATTTGGAAAAAAGTTTGGCGTTTTGATGACTGAATTTTCGTTTTTTTTTTGGTAGCCAAACGTGACGCACCAAACGGCGCGATTTCTCCTAAACAAATAATCTTTCAGGAAAAACGGAACATTTGCTATCTGAGTCTCCTCATTGAAAACATCAGAATTTCTTCAAAGGTAAATTATTTTATTTGAATGATTTTCTGTTTTTTGTGAAAATGTTGCCTGCTGATGCTAACGCTAAATGCTACGCTAGCTATCAATACTGTTACACAAATGCTTGTTTTGCTATGGTTGAGAAGCATATTTTGAAAATCTGAGATGACAGTGTTGTTAACAAAAGGCTAAGCTTGAGACCTAGCATATTAATTTCATTTCATTTGCGATTTTCATGAATAGTTAACGTTGTGTTATGCTAATGAGCTGCGGGGATAATTACACTCCTGGATACAGGTTTTTTTCGTAGCTAAACGTGATGAACAAAACAGAGCAATTTGTCCTGAACAAATCATCTTTTTGGAAAAACTGAACATTTGCTATCTAACTGAGAGTCTCCTCATTGAAAACATCTGACGTTCTTCAAAGGTAAATGATTTTATTTGAATACTTTTCTTGTTTTTGTGAAAATGTTGCATGCTGAATGCTACACTAAATGCTACGCTAGTTATCAATAATCTTACACAAATGCTTGTTTTGCTATGGTTGAAAAGCATATTTTGAAAATCTGAGATGACAGTGTTGTTAACAAAAGGCTAAGCTTGAGAGCTAGCATATTTATTTCATTTCATTTGCGATTTTCATGAATAGTTAACGTTGCGTTATGGTAATGAACTTGAGGCTGTATTCACGATCCCGGATCCGGGATGGCTAGAATCAAGAGGTTAAAATATATTTGATATTTTTGAAAGTAGCCACCCTTTATGACAGCTTTGCACACTCTTGGCATTCTCTCAACCAGCTTCATGAGGTAGTCACCTGGAATGCATTTCAATTAACAGGATTGCCTTGTTAATTTGTGTAATTTCTTTCCTTGATGTGTTTGTGCCAATCAGTTGTGTTGTGACAAGTTAGGTGTGGTATACAGAAGATATTAACAATTGGTAAATTGCTATTTGGTAAAAGACCAAGTCCATATTATGGCAAGAACAGCTCAAATAAGCAAAGAGAAATGACAGTCCATCATAACTTTAAGACATGAAGGTCAGTCAATCCGGAAAATTTCTTCTGGTGCAGTCGCAAAAAGTGCTATGATGAAACTGGCTCTCATGAGGACCGCCACAGGAAAGGAGGACTCAAAGTTACCTCTGCTGCAGAGGATAAGTTAATTACAATTAACTGCACCTCGGATTGCAGCCCAAATAAATGCTTCAGAGTTCAAGTAACAGATACATCTCAACATCAACTGTTCAGAGGATACTGCGTGAATCAGGCCTTCATGGTCAAATTGTTGCAAAGAAACCACTACTAGCGGACACCAATAAGAAGAAGAGACTTGCTTGTGCCAAGAAACATGAGCAATGGACATTAGACCAGTGGAAATCTGTCCATTGGTCTGATGAGTCCAAATTTGAGATTTTTTGTTCCAACCGCCGTGTCTGTGAGACGCAGAGTAGTTGAATGGATGTGTGGTTCCCACTGTGAAGCATGGAGGAGGTGGTATGGGCGTGCTTCGCTGGTGACACTGTCTGTGATTTATTAAGAATTCAAGGCACACTTAACCAGCATGGCTACCACAGCATTCTGCAGCGATACACCATCCCATCTGGTTTGCGCTTAGTCCCACTATCATTTGTTTTTCAACTGGACAATTACCCAAAGGGATTTTTTTACCAAGAAGGAGAGTGATGGCGTACTGCGTCAGATGACCTGGCCTCCACAATCACCCGACCTCAACCCAATTGAGATGTTTGGGATGAGTTGGACCGCAGACTGAAGGAAAAGCAACCAACAACTTCTCAGCATATATGGGAACTCCTTCATGACTGTTGGAAAATCATTCCAGGTGAAGCTGGTCTAGAGAATGCCAAGAGTTTGCAAAGCTCTCAAGGCTACTTTGAAAAACCTCAAATTAATTTTGGTTTAACTCTTTTTGGTTACTACATGGTTCCAGATGTGTTATTTCATAGTGTTGATGTCTTCGCTATTATTCTACAAATATGATTATTAGGCACTATTGCCTAGCCCTATTTAGGCCTATTGGAACGTGAATGCCAGCCAAAGGTAGCTTTTCCCTTTTTTAACTTCTTTATTGATTCATTGAAATTATCGTAGCATTTCTGCTGTCAATACTGTGACCACAGTACAGTAATTAGCCTAGTCTACAGTAACACTAGTTACTGGAAGTTTTCTGTGGCATTGAAATGTAGAGACGAGGGCACTCGCGTGGCGCCCGGTCTATCAGTCAGGAGAATGGCGCATTTGATTTCCATGTCCCCCAGCTTTACACATTTCTTGTTATTGACATATCAGCATCTGGCTATTCATTACACTAGCTAGCTAGCTGTTCTGGCGATTGCTTTGTTAACTTTATTAGAAGTAGCCTACGTTTTGAGAGGTGGAAAATGTGCGCAGCTATAGCCCCGCTGCCCAGTGATCCCGTGGGATACTAACCCCTCTCGCTCTCGCTCTCTCTCTGCCTTGTTTGTGTGCTGTGCTATCCCTCCAATAATAGCTTGAATAATAGGCTAGCTGGTCCGAGGAGTTTTCTAGGAAGAGACCATGTTGTTTTTTAAGATGAGGCTGTGGGCAGCTAGCATTCATAGCTTATGACTGTACACTCCCAGTCAGTAATCTTTTGGATGTATGAGAAGGCTTAGGGCTGTTACTATGACCATATTACCATCACATCAATGCAAATCAAACAATCAATGAGAGCCCTGGCATTGAGTTTGAGCGGGATAGGATCACCTGTTGTAAAACGAGACAAATCCTCATAGCTGGTTGGTGCATGGAATGAAATAAGTGTTCCTATAAGCCCATGTTGCACAACATTTCTATAGGCTATGCAATTTCGTGAGAAAGGAGTTTTGATGGCCTTTATTAAAAAGAGGAGGATCCCATCAGCTTACTATATTTATTTCTCAACTTTCCTAATATTAAGCACATTGCTTCCCTTTACAACTGGTGCAACCTACCTGCCTGGCATGAAAATGAATCACTGGACAATTCAAGTGCATACGGATGACGCATTTTTTTTTTACCCTGTCCCTATTCCCAATGGTACATGATAATGAACCATTCTAAATCACACATTATTTAGTATATGTAAAAACAAGATTAATTTCAGAATAGTCTGATGGGTGAAAATATTATCACTTGTGAATGTTGCCCAGTGTGTGCAGACCAAGGCATGAAACATCGCATGCATTTTTAAAAATTGTATCGTATTCGCATGCATCATGTCGCCTAGCCCATATGTTTTGATAAGGTTTGATAAGTGGCCAAATAACTCATAACGTAGCCTATAAGCCCAAGACCCCTGGAACACGGTTGGAGAGCCCATAGTCTACAGAGAGCCTGGTGAAACGTGTTCTTAGAAGCCCAGTCATTGCACAATCACATGTAAAAATGTGTATATATATATATGAGTTTTGAATGTTATTAACACAGAATACCCGCATGTGCGTATTCCCTCTGAAATCGTTTGATAAAAATATCCTTTCTATTTTATTCAGCTATCTTACTATAAAATAATACCACAGGAATTATAAGCAAATCTTGCCTGCTAAATGAACTAGTGTAGCCCACAGCCATATGGCATAGCCAGATCAGGGCATAACATAAGGACTCCGAATATGCTATTCTGTTCTTCTGAAATAGGCTACATATTCTTCACATAATGTTTCTTTAGACCTGCCTAAAATAAATGATAGATTTTTTTGTGATGGCATAGGCTATATTAAATAGATTTATTAGACTTTTCAAAATGTAGATGTTCCAAAGGTCTGCATCAGTAGGCTATGCGTGGATGCCGGAGATGCTGAACATATTTATTTGAAATAACGGTCAATCACCATTTAGACTGTCAGTTATTTGCATGACAATCACCGGCCGACAACATTTCATGACCGCCACGGCCCTAGGTAGGCTAGTCCCCTGGATAGGCTAGTCCCCTGGATAGGCATTGAGTTCGACAGCTAACGGGTTGTATGTTGTAATGAACAAGCACTGATCAATCCATCCCTGCCTCTCATGTTTTACATTACAAACTGCTGGTTATTATTATGATATTACAGCTGTGATGAATAGGCCAATACCTTGAAAATCACCGTGTCTATTTATCACGCTATCGAAAACTTGACGTGTAATTTGATTGTCAGAACATTTTGTTGCAAAATAATGTCATAGGATAGCTATACTGTCTAAAATGCTGAACATGTGTGCAATTTTTTGCAGTGCCATAGAGATGACACCGATATGTTCTATGGCAAGTGCACTAGGTGGTTCCCCTAGAGATATGTCACAGAGCAATTGTTTCAGAATGCCTCTAAAATGCACATAAAAAGGTGTTTTTAAAATGAGTCGAAATGAGATTGCTATTGGTTGTGAATAGGCTACTGGGTGGTTGTTGAGTTTTGTAACAGTTTGCCCTGTTAAAATGTGTCATACACCCCTTTAAGGAGTAGCATTAATCCTGGAGCGCTTTCCATTGGGTGTTTTATCTGCCCTTGATAGATTAGAATTACAGTGTCAGCTTGTGTACAGTACACGCTCCCTCAAGATGTCCATATTCTACTCATGAATACTTTCTCTTTTCCACTGGTGTTTATTTTTCAGTCTATGATGCTAACTAAGCGGGGCCAGTTAATTAGATTGCATGGGCGCACTGAGGGAACCTTTTGTTTTTATTGAGGTATTTGTCTTCTTGACTGCAACAATTTTACAGTGAAGCTCAGCCAACTACGCCAACGTACGACTGGCAATTTGTTCCAGTCGGCACTTTTTGGGTCTGTGTTTAGCGTCTCAAGAGACAGGAAGTTCATTTGCGTTTGCATATGCAATGACGTTTGATGCTATATCCTACGTTCATTTGAACGACTCCATTTTTCTTTTCGATCTCTGACACACTTTCTTTCAATGCCCCTCTCTCTAACCTCCGGGAATTACATGAGAATGTAAAGTAGGATGGATAGCTGCAGACGGATTTAATGCTGCCAAAAAGTCAAGTCTTCTCATGATGTTAGAATGGCTAACAATGTTTTGACCATTTTCACTCAAGTCAAGTATGATTACTCCTGGGCTACAACACCCAAAGACTTATTCACGTAACTTGACAGATTACCCTGATTACCTTCTCTTACGATGCACCGGAGACGAAAGGAATGTGCGTAGAGCGTACTCCACTGTGCGATACAGAGCTGATTAATGTAAACCTAATAGTGAGATGAGGGATGTTCCAAATGGATGTTGATGACCTAATAAAACACAAACGTTGTGAAATGACTCATCTCGACTAATAAATGCTGGCCTCCAGCCAGCTAGGACGGACGAGATATAAGAAAGATATCTATGCCTTCGAGGACCAGTCAAGTAGATTGCACATCTGGTATCCTAGTGGTTAGAGCGTTGAGCCAGTAACCAAAAGGTCGCTGGTTCGAATCCCCGACCCTACAAGGTGAAACTTTTTTGTAAGTCGCTCTGAATATTATAGTGTTATTGAGTAACATAAACTTCTACTGTATATACGAAACTCAGATCTATTGATTTATCAGTTTGGTCTGCGTTGTGTTTTCCTTTTAAACTGGGATTTTAAAGTTCGGCTTAATATCAAATTCACATGTTCATTGCGCTATTATAGAAATGTATTAAGGTTACAAGACAGCAAGTATGTCTGCCATATCATACCTGATGTATCATACCATTGTAGTGGGCATGGCCAATGGTGCGGTCTCCGATCTAAAATATTAAATGCCCTCCTCTGAAATAAAATGTTGCTGTTTTAAAGCAAATTTCCTGCAATTGTTCACATTTTGACATGACTTATGCTGTGTTCTGATGCCATCTTAGTGACTCAAGCAACAAAAGTATTTAATCTTGTTAGTTCTCAGAGTATCTTATTTAGAGAAGAAATAGCTCCACTATCTTTTCTACGTACTTTCTATCTGGCTTTAGTCGTTTAAGTTTACCATCCCAATTTTTTTTTTTTTTTATATTTATTTTTTTTTAAATCCGCGCCGGCCCACCGCTTCTAAATAAATATAGGGGAAACACTGATGATAAAGTAAAAATTGACACCGACCTTACCGATCACTTATCGCAAGCATTTTGCTGAAGTTTTTCATTACGATAAGTAGCCTATACTAAAGCAATGTGAAACTTCTAATTAAATAATTTCGCTAATATGGGTGATTGTTAATGGGACCATAAATGGCTGCAACCATCAAACTAGTAGGACTAGTTTAAAGTATAATAAAAAATATTAAACAAACTGTTGTGCACAATGTTATAAACGTATCATTCTATTTATCGTTATCGCATCAATTTATCAAGATTTGGATTTTTATCCATATTGCCCAGCTCTATATTGTATGTGGTATAAATCACATTGTTGTGGGATCACCTCCTCTAAGAATATGAATTCGACTGTTTGAAAAGGTTTGAATCCTAAGCAACCTGCCTACACAAGTTTGAAGTACAGTACACCAACATAGCTACTGTAGTAGGTCAAAGTTGTGTGCTGGAAAACCTTGCTAGAGCATGGATGAAGTAGGCCTTGTGGGGCTCATGTTAATGTCCTTTCTTTTTCGGCTTCAGACCTGCCTATTTCTAAGTTAAAACGTAGCTTTTGTATTTGATAATAGATAAACCCAGCCTAGGTTTATCATACATTTAGATCCCTTCTGACTTAGTGTATTGCAACTCTATTTTAGCCTGGGCCTTTTTTTCTATTTTGGTAATGTGAAAAAGGAGTCACCATAGGAGCTCAGTGGCGCAATGATTTGTGATTATGGTCCTCTCTGCGCTGAGATGGTTCTCACCTAAGGCCATCAGTTGGAATTAGTCTGTGTCAGAGCCCCCATCGAATTTATATTCTCCATTAGTTTCTTGTGAACTAGCGCTCGATTCGGGGCATGCAGAAGATACCTGAATGCCCCCTCCCCGTCTAGCCGCCAATACCCTGAGGAAGATGTTTCTATCCTGGCGGACAGATGGGCAATTCGGATGATTTGATGGCCGCTTGTGGAAGACTGACAGTAATAGGCATATAAAAGATTGTCTGTTTGAGTTTAAGAGCACTAAAGCTCATGTAAGGCATCGTAAAAAAAAATATTGACAGGACGTGGGCTTTGTGGGAAAGTTATTCTTTCCGTTTTAGAAAGCAAATCTCTGCCTTAAGTAAGGAAGGCCAGTCGAAGGGTTGTGGGCCGAGTAGAGATTTCTAGTTCAAGTCCCTGATTCCCCCCTCTTCAGTTTAATCTTTCCTCATTCCCTTCAGGCAGGTGAGGTTTGCAGGTTGGCGGCGTGCCGCTTCGATTCTTTAGAAGCACTTCAACTATCATCTACAACTTGATGATGTAGATTGCTTGCTGTTTGTATGGACGTAGTAGAAAACGACAGCTCATGCTTGCTTTCCAAAGCGCTTGACAGCACAAACTCATCAAAAGGACGAACAGAAGCTTGGATCTATTTTGCCCCATCACTTTAAGAAGCCTGGGTGCTCCTCGACCTTGGTGCATTTAAAAAAAAAAATCAACTCCTTAAAGCGAACAGTGGGAGAGTGTTCTCTTAAGCTTTTTAATGGGAAACGAGAGCCGTGTTTTCCGGGTATCTCGTTACGCTCACCATCAATGACACTGTTCAAAGTCTCTTGTAAAACTCTGACCATGCCCCAGTTATGGCGGATGTGAACACGGTGGGGGGAGGGAGGGAATGATGGAGCACATAAAGAAAACGTCTCCCCCACTTAGATAATTACAAGGAGGGGGGGGCTGAGGGTGTTCATGTTCATCTTTTTCTTTCCTTCTCTCCCTCCTTTCGCCAGTTCTGCCTGTGCCCTTTCCTTACTCTTACTCCTCTCTCCCTCACAGGTCCAGTCACAAATGCCCTCATCATCCCTGCCCCTGCCAACATGTTCCTGCCTGACAGCCGCCCGGGCATACCCCTGCCCCGCTTCAGCCGCCACCTCAACCCCTCAGAACAGGGCGAGGGCGTGGAGACCGGAGGAGTGTGCCTGCGCCTGGCCCCCCACACCCAGGTCACAATTTTTGGTTTATCATCAGTGTTTCCCCTATATTTATTTAGTAGCGGTGGGCCGCTGTAGCTAAATCATTGCCGCTGTGATTTTAAAAGGGAATGAGAAGGTAAGGTATTTAATCTGAATTTGTTCGATGTTTGTCAGTTATAAGCAGCTGTCCCATCACTGATATCACAGGACAATCATGAGCACGACCTGGCAGTTTATTGACATACCTGGTGTCAATACCTCTTGCAATGAATCCATGCCTTGAGGGGATTAGAATTTAAGAATATGTATAGTAAGCATCTGTTTTTGCTTACTGTAGGTAACTTTACTTCTCCCCGTAACCACCCACTCTAAATGAATTGCTGCAATGTGGTGACGAGACAGCTGTTAGTGGCACACGTAATCCTGGCAGTGTCAAAATCCATTACACAAGGCTATATGAAATGGTAATGGAGGGGTCTTTGAATTACCTACCACCTGCCCACTCAGGGTTTCTACCCTTCGCTTACCACTGTGCTGGCCCAGTTTTTTTCCCTCCTATCGCTCTCCCTCCCCTCGCTTTCTCATAGGTCGCTTATTTCCATAATGGCTAATCTCAGAGCTGCTGGGTTTATAACTGTCGCTGTCGAGAAATGAGCTTTTCACCCGTGCTCCGAAAGCCAAAGAAACACAGAATTATTAGAAAAAATATATTAATACTAATAGGATTTCCAAAAAATGATATTGCCGTCGTGCCCCCGGGGCATGCCCGTCATCACAACACACTCTTTCTGATCGTGCGCCGTGCTGCGTGCAAATTACACCGCAAACAATTCCAAATGATTACCTTTTAGTTTTCCTTGTTATTTGCTTTCTTCTGGCATGTGTACATGGATCTGTGGGTGTGTTTGTATGTGTGCATACGAGTGCCTACACATTAATTTGTGTGCGAATGTGCTGCTACACTGCAGAAAGTGGAGAAGTCATTCCACTGTCACAAGTGCTGAGTGATTAACTGAAATTTCTGTTATTTTTCCGTTGTTAAACAACTAATTGACCAACGTAGGTTCAATTATTTAAATTCCATTTTGTTTTTTTACTGTGCGCACATTGTGCAGTTACTATAGAGATAGATCAGATCAAGCCTGAACTGTGCAATGTAATATGGAGTTGTAGTTTCCAACAGGCCAATATTCTACATAGTTCAACGCAGAAAATGTGGTCATTAACTACAATGACCATAATCCATTGCATGCCTACTTGTACCGTCTGTGTTTCTTCTACGTGAGGTTAGTGTGGGGCACACTAACCTCCCGAGTGGCGCAGTGGTCTAAGACACTGCAATATCTGGTTTGAATCCAGGCTGCATCTATCCGGCCATGATTGGGAGTCCCATAGAGCGGTGCACAATTTGGCCCAGCATCGTCCGGGTTTGGCCGTCCATTGTAAGTAATAATTTGTTCTGACTTGCCTCGTTAAATAAAGGTTCAATAAAAACACAGAGAAGAATGTGGGATAGAGAGCAGTTGCGAGGTATCTCTACTTAGAATAAGTGATTGATAGTTGGTATTCAGCAGTCATAAAATTATGCCATATTTACTTTGAAGAACTACTACTTGTGATTTTATCAGACTCCATAGCCAGCAGCTCTATAGAGATGAGATGATGACTTGGAATGAAATAATAAAATAAATGTAATATACACAATTGAAAAACTTTATTCAGGGAGAGTAATGTGAATAAATCATGGTTACCCACATAATGCAGAGTGTATTTATTGTAAAAAAACATATAAATATATAATAACTATTAGACATCGAAAACCATGATAATATTTTTCATAAGCAAACCGAGCTCAAAAAACACTAAACGCTCAGCACCAACTGTCACAAACTGTGTGGGTGCCAGTGGCTTGCCCTTAGATGAACCAGAGGCCAGTCTGGCCTGGGTCCAGAGAAGAGGGAGTGAGAACCCATTAGCGAGCGGGCTGCCTGGGGTGAAGGGTCAGGGAGAGGGAGGGGAGATAAAGCCATGCCGGGGGACAGTCACTCTCCAGGGGGGTTCTTCTGGACAGAGGATGGGGTGGTTCCCTGTGGCTTCTCTGGTGGGGGGCATGGTTGGGGTATCTCCATGTAAAGCTAATTGGACAGTTCCTCTGGGGTGGGGTCAGAGTACTGCGTTCAAGGGAAGATTAAGGAAACGGGTAGATAACACAAATGGCGATAGGAAGGGTTTTATCTCTCATTGAGGAATAGCTGATGGGTGTGGGAAAGAGCTGAGACAGAGTGTGTGTGTGGGGCGCCGTTGTGTCGGGGAGCATGGTATTGACCTACACTACATGACCAAAAGTATGTGGACACTGCTCTTCGAACATCTCATTCAAAAATGATGGGCATTAATATGGAGTTGGTCCTCCCTTTGCTGTTATAACAGCCTCGACTGTTCTGGGAAGACTTTCCACTAGATGTTGGAACATTTCTGCGGGGACTTGCTTTCCATTCAGCCACAATCATTTGTGAGGACGGGCAGTCAAGTTCTTCTACACCGATCTCAACAAACCATTTCTGTATGGACCTCGCTTTGTGCACGGGGGCGTTGTTATGCTGAAACAGGAAAGGGCCTTCCACAAACTGTTATATTTAAATATTTAATATTAAAATACCTGTACACTTACCTGTGAACTCCCAGCTGCTCACATGTACCGTCGGGTCTGAATTTATTGACACCTTTTGATGAAGATGAGCAAAACTGACTATAAAATAAATCATACAAATACTGAGCTATATTGTATGCTCAAAAATATAGGGAACTTATATCAAAAAGTGTGTCCCCTGCTTCACAGTGGGATTCGATAAACTATTAACTTCCATTGCTATATCAACGATGTGGAGATCATTACAGCCTAAATTACCTTCTTTTCATCCCCGCTATGCAAACGAGGCTGATTTCTGCAGTAATTAAGCTGTTTAAACAAGTTTTGTTTAGCTAATAGAATGGAAAACATTACTTCAAACGACTTTTGGGTCCCTTGTTAAGATTACAACTGCATGAAATCAATGTCTTAAACGTTGCTACTTTTCTGGGAAATAGCAAAGAAAACGTGTAATCTGCTTGGCACGTTGTTACTTACCTCACAGGTTACAAAGTCTGTTAATTTCCACTCCTCCATTCATATGCAAATCATTTAGATTCTCACGCTGGTATGTCTGGCTGGCATGTATTGCCCTTCCCTACACTGAAATGCTATTATTTCAGTAGCCCTATATTTTGATTCAGTGGACCATTGTGGTTGAATATATATGTATCTGTTATAGGTCCTAGGAATGTATAAATAGCTTACAATTTAAAATAATGAACACCTTGTGAAAAAGCTGTGAAAACCAACCTGGAAATATTGAAGATTATAATATATAAAATTGTCATTTTTTTGGGAGGTTCTGTCAGTCTTGAAGAGGGAGACTGCAATGTTCAGGCACTGCTGCTCTCTTTGTTCTGAGTGTTTGCAGTGCTAGTGTTTTTAGTTAATCTGTATAATCTCGCATATTATGTGCCCAGTATGATGGAGCAAGAAAAGGTTCTCAGCAGATAATGACAACAGTAGCCGTAGATGATGTAATGAAAAGTTGCAGGGTGGTTGGTAATGGAGGACATCAGGTGGATCCACGTCTGGGTGTTAGGCAGAACACCTTGGTCCTGGAGAACAGGAGCAGATTTAAAGGGAACAGGGTAGGAAACCGTGTTGTAAACAAGCAAACACACAGGTTAAACTTTACTGTGAGGCAATTGGATGTAGAATTGTGCTTTTCAACAGTTTTGGAAGGTATAGCCTAGAAGCTGGTCCCCCTCTGACTCGGAGCAAATCAGATTGATCCGAGCTTACTCGCTATGGTGGATGGGATACCGCTTGGGGGGGGTTTAAGTGATACAAAAATAGCAATAGGCAAACAATAACACTAAGTCAATCACATTTGAAAGACTACAGTATATGCAATAATTGAATATATAATTGCATTGTTTACCACAGTCAACAGCTGCGGCTCCCGTCCAATCTCGGAGGCCTGGACTCTGCTGTTAAGTGCAAAGACAATTTCCTTCAGGTTGTTCTCCTACCGTTCCCGGTACCCGTCAAGGGACTTGCCCATGGCAGTCTTGAGTGTCTGGTTGGTCCATTTATCCAAACCTGGAGGAAGGGGTAGGAAAAGGATATCTATTGACAATGTAAGATATTGAAATATATCTGATTATGTAACATGAAAAAATAAATCAAACAAACCATTGGTGACAGAATATAACCTATAACACCCGTACCTTGTTCCAGCGCTCATGACCTCGTTCACTCAAGATGGACCTCAGGAGAACCGTTGGTGTTGAAGATGTCCATCACCTTGGAGGTGGCCTCGCCAGTGTCATCTTTTTTTTCGTCCATTGTGCTGGAGTAGATGGCTGCCATTTTACAGGCTCCTAACCAATTGTGTATTTTTTTTGAATTATTTATAACTTATTTTGTTCAGTCTTTTTACCACTGTCTCCTATGACCAAAAATAGCTTCTTGATATGAGGACAGAGATTACTCACCTCGTACTGGACAAAGATTTTTTCGTTAATGAGTCGGACACGAAGGATTTACTTCAGACACCCGGCAAGGCCCGGGGTGCTTTGTACGGATCTGATGGCAAGTGAGTAATCCCCTTCTACCATCAGTCCTATTAGCCTACGTGCAAACATTGGATAACAAAATGGATGAGCTCTGATCAAGACTATCCTACCAACGGGACATAAAAACTGAAATATCTCGTGTTTCATCGAGTCGTGGCTGGTCGACGACATGGATAACATACAGCTGGCTGGGCTTTCGGTCCATCGGCAAGATCGAACAGCTGCCTCCGGTAAGACGAGGGGTGGCGGTCTGTGTTTTTGTAAATAACAGCTGGTGCACAAAATCTAATGTTAAGGAAGTCTCGAGGTTTTGCTCGCCTGAGGTAGAGAATGTCATGATAAGCTATAGACCACACTATCAAGAGTTTTCATCTATATTATTCGTAGTTGTCTATTTACATCCACAAATCGATGTTGGCACTAAGACGGCACTCAATTACCTGTATAAGGCCATAAGCAAACAAGAAAATGCTCATCTACCCCTAGTGGCCGTGGACTTTAACTTCTTGAGTGTAGGAGGTAGGATTTTTGTTTTTGGCTAACAAACGTACCCATTTGAAACTGCCTATTTCTCAGGCCCAGAAACTAGAATATGCATGTAATTGTCAGATTAGGATAGAAAACACTCTAAAGTTTCCAAAACTGTCAAAATATTGTCTGTGAGTATAACAGAACTGATATTGCAGGCGAAAACCTGAGGAAAATCAAACCCGGAAGTGCTGTTATTCCTGAAAGCTCTCTGTTCCATTTGCAATATGCAATGCCTCCATTTAAAGGGATATCAACCAGATTCCTTTTCCTATGGCTTCCTCAAGGTGTCAACAGTCTTTAGACATAGTTTCAGGCTTTTATTTTGAAAAATGAGTGAGAAAGATAACATTGCGTCAGTGGATAGCTGGGTGTTCGCAGAGTGGGGCAGCCATTGTCTCTCCCTCTCCTATTGAAAAAGCGATTATATATTTTCAAAACAACCTGAGGATTGATTATAAAAAACGTTTGACATGTTTCTGTGGACATTACGGATACTATTTCGAATTTTCATCTGTGATGTCGTGACCGCGCGAACCTGTGGATTTCTGAACATAACGCGCCAAACAAATGGAGATATTTGGGATATAAAATAATCTTTATGGAACAAAAGGAACATTTATTGTGTAACTGGGAGTCTCGTGAGTGCAAACATCCGAAGATCATCAAAGGTAAGCGATTTCATCTATTGCTTTTCTGACTTTCGTGACCAATCAACTTGGCTGCTAGTGTTTGTAATATTTTGTCTACTGAGAGAGATGTTCTTACATAAACACTTGTTATGCTTTCGCCGAAAAGCTATATTGAAATCTGACACGCCAGTAGGATTAACAAGCTAAGCTGTGTTTTGCTATATTGCACTTGTGATTGAATGAAAATGAAATATTTTTAGTAATTTAATTTGAATTTGGCGTACTGCATTTCAGCGGGTGTTGATGAAAATGATCCCGCTAAAGGGATGGGTGCGTCAAGAAGTTAATGCAGGGAAACTTAAATCCGTTTTGCCTAATTTCTACCAGCATGTTACATGTGCAACCAGAGAGAAAAAAAACTCTGGTCACTGACAACAATGAGACGGCATATAGGGAGTAGGTCAGAGTCCTGGCAGTGTGGTGCCAGGATAACAACCTCTCCCTCAACATGATCGAGACAAAGGAGATGATTCTGGACTACAGAAAAGGAGGACGGAGCACATTCTCATCAACGGGGCTGCAGTGGAGCAGGTTGAGAGCTTCAAGTTCCTTGGTGTCCACATCACCAACAAACTAACATGGTCCAAACACACCAAGGCTAAAACTCATCAAATCCCATTGTGATGAGGAATTTCCTCATCTTTATCAAGAGAGTCAATAATTTCAGACCCCACTGTATGTCTGATGTAGCACAACTATGTGGAATTCCTGTCATTTGTATCACATGGTTTTTTCCAGACGCAATAGCCCTAGGTTTTACTTTCATTTCTTGTCTGGTACACCTAGGTAAAGTATAGGCCTACTGTGTGGAATGTTGTGCACTAATTTGTCCCAGTCAAATTAGGTGCAATTAAATGACTCTAAATGGTTATTTTATTCCTTCCATAATTAGAACTCTGTTCAAAGTCTGTCCTTGAAATAAACAATTTATTGCGCTCCACTTTCTGTACCCAGCAGCAGAATGGAAACCAAAAGTGGTGAATCCAGGATAGAACAAATCTTAATTTGAGGGGCGGGGCTCTCAGCTGTTATAATACCTGTTCCGCTCTAAACGAGGACAGAGCTGTCATCGTTAACTGGTTGAAATTCTTGTAGATTAACGGATTTATCAAAACTATTCAGGCAAAATAACAACGAAGGCTTTCTTGTAGGACAATATTAAATGAAAAGGTAAATATTTTTGCTATACCCTACTGTACCCTACTGATTTTGCGCTAGCATTCAGGCCTACCGCTAGCAATCATGCCTAGCGGTAGGCCTACATAATATAAAATGCCATGTTAATTCATAGTTATTACAATTACGTTCTTGTTGGGCACCGATTTACTTTTGATATTATAAGGGCCATCAAATACATTTTCAGTTTAATTCATTTTCAGGTAATACAATCTCTATCATGGACCTTACCATCACATTATTAAATGGGGAAAAACACTCCCTGAGTGTGCATACAGGGAATGTTGTGCACTAATTTGTCCCAGTCAAATTAGGTGCAATTAAATGACTCTAAATGGTTATTTTATTCCTTCCATAATTAGAACTCTGATCAAAGTCTGTCCTAGAAATAAACAATTTATTGCCACCACAGTGGCGGATCTCAGAAGTCTCATCAACCAACATTTTGAAGTGCCAATTGCCATGCAGAAGCTAAAAAGTAATGGGCAGGATATCCGTGACGATTCAAAAACTTTGAGCCACTATGGTCTGCAGTCCAGGATCCAATGTGTGTGTGCGGATTACAAAGCCTGCTACGATTCAGATTTCCCTGAATAATGTGAAACCCTACGATGTGATGCCGGCTGAGACCGTGCCCCAGTTCAAGATCAAGGTCTATCATGTGGAGCAGGTCCCTGTGGACCGACAGATATTGCTCTTTGGGGGAAGGCAGCTTGAAGATGACAAGACACTGAAAACACTCTGACATCAAACAGGACAGCAACATTTTCCTAACTCTCCGTCTTAGGGGAGGCTGAAGACAACTGAGTATCATTGACCTGAGATGCAGTATGAAGCCCTTAATTTATAATGCATAAAACACATCTATATAGGGAGAACTTTATCACAGTATCACCACATTTTTGAAATGTTAAAGCTTTAAAAAGCATGACCTATATGAATATTTCAATTCGATTTGTAATCAATTAAATAAAAATGTATTGAACACCTATAATTTACTGTTTCTTTTTTCATAGCCCCAATTTAAAAGGCACGAAAATTAAACAAAGTTGTGATTTTCATTTATGAAATGGTTCAATCTAGAACAGCCTGGACTAATGAATGTCAAATAATTTGGTAAGTAAGATACGGAGCTGCTTCTTTGACCTTTTTTATATAGTTAGTCTCAACCTGAATAAAAATTAACTAAAACAGAGCAATGCACATGAAGAAACTAAAGGCACTGTAGTTTGATGAAAACCTTGCATTGTTTATCCCGATTCTGTATAAATTAGTTCCATTCAAGGTTGGGACAGTTAATGTTATTAATGTGCTTTGGCTCATCTGTTTTGCTTCACTTAATTTATACAAATATACATTTTATCGATCGAGAATGTATAGCGTTCCATGCATTTTCTATTGTTCAAATGAAATTGATCCTGTTGCAAGGGAGTGATACTCATTTGATGTTTTAGGATTTCATCAGTGTGGTTTATGTCAACTGCAGTCCTTCACCACAGCTCTAATTTGTCTGATTTGCTACAGTGGCATTCAAAGTCCTACCCTTGTAACATGCTCCAGCTCCCACAGGACAGGTTACTCAACATTTAATAAAGGACTGATGAAGAACTGGGTATGTCTGGTCTAAATTCATGTCGCAATTTGGGTTATTTGAGTTCAATAGGATGCCGCATTTTAATTTTAAAACATTTTACGATTATTTGACCAGGTAAGTTGACTCAGAACTCATTTTACAGCATTTACCTGGGGAATAGTTAGAGGGGGAATGAATAAGCCAAATGCATGCTGGGGATAATTAAGTGGGCATGATGGTTTGAGGGCCAGATTGAGAATTTAGCCAGGACACCTGGGTCAACTCCCCTACTCTTACGATTAGTGCCATGGGATCTTTAGTGACCGTAGAGCGTCAGGACACCCATTTAACAGCCCAATCACTGCCCAGGGGCATTGGATTGTTTGTTCTTTAGATCTTTACCTCCTACTGGCCCTCCAACACTACGTTCAGCAGCATCTGTTCTCCCATCCAGGGACAGACCAGGACCAACCCTGTTTAGTTTCAGAAGCAAACCAGCAGTGGGGTTTTGAGTTGGTATGCCGCTTGACCTGTGTAACGCCCCCCCTGCACTTTTCAAAGACTGATGCAGTAAATATTTGGTCACTATAGATTTCCGTAAGTGTTACTCTTTTTAGATGAGGTGATTATTTCCAATGAGACTTAATGATTGTTGTATTCTGGCCTGTTTATTCCCACGCTCCCTCAATTTTACTAACCTGTGTTTTTTTTATGGTAGTTAGCTACCTCTGAAGACCTCCCCACAAGATAACTCTCCCGAGACCAGAGTCAGAAACCACTTCTCTACACCGCCATGCATAACTCCTACTCGTGGGCGTGTAGTCTTCGCACCTGAACCCTTCCCACCTCCGTTTCAACATATTGTCCATCCGCTTCAGCTTTATTGACCCGTGCCGTAAAATAAAGTCAGAACTCCCACACAGTTTGGTGTCAGCGGACGGGGCGGTACATTGCAATTGTGATCCGCTCTGTAAATCTGGGGAGCGGGATCACTCCCCTTGTTGTTATTGTCTGGTATTGTCATTGTTGGCCCTTTGTTGGCATTGTCACACTCACGCCACTATCCACTTCTGGATTTGACTTTGGACATGGCCTGTGCACCTTGTTTTGACTGTATGTTCTCTCCCTTTTAGGCCCAAAAGGAGACCTATTTGGAGAAAGCAGACAAACTCTACTCCATCATGAGTGCCGTAACAGACAAGGTAAGTGGGCAGGTCCATGCAAAATGCACGTCATTACACAATACAATTCCCCATAGATGTTATTTCGAATATCTGTGTTTGTCGACGTAAGGTTAGTGAGCAAGTCAACATCATCTCAGGGGGCCATGTGACTCAGCATTCTACACCGCATCATGTTCTAAGGGTGTTAGATGTATGTAAATGCTATGCACAGTGCTTTCAGAAAGTGTTCCCACCGTTGACTTTTTCCACATTTTGTTGTTAGAGCCTACATTTAAAATGTATACTATTTAGTTTTTTTGTCACACAATACCCCATATCAAAGTGGAATTGTGTTTTTAGATTTTTTTCTTCTTCAAATTAATTTTTGAAATAAAAGGAGCAATATCTTTGGTCAATAAGCACTCAACCCCTTTGTTATGGCAAGCCTAAACTTGTTTAAGGAGTAAAAATGTGTTAGAGGTTGTATAATAAGCTGCATGGACTCAGTGTGTGAAATATTGTTTGATGTGATTTTTGAATGACTACCTCATCTCTGTACCCCACACATACAATTATCTGTGAAGTCCCTCAGTTGAGCAGTGAATTTCAAACACATATTCAACCACAAAGACCAGGGAGGTTTTCCAATGCCTCGCAAAGAAGGGCACTTATTGGTAGATGGGTAAAAAAAAGCAGACATTAAATATCTCTTTGAGCATGGTGAAGTTATTAATTACACTTTGGATGGTGTATCCATACACCCAGTCACTACAAAGATACAGGCATCCTTCCTAACTCGGTTGTTTAAGAGGAAGGAAACCACTCAGGGATTTCACCATGAGGCCAATGGTGACTTTAAAACAGTTAGAGTTTAATGGATGTGATCGGAAAACGGATGGAAAAACACCATTGTAGTTATCCCACAATATGAACCTAATTGACAGGGGAAAATAAGAAGGAATCCTGTACAGAATATAAACATTCCAAAACATGCGTCCTGTTTGCTACAAGCCCCATCAGTGAATGTTTCTGAATGGCTGAGTTAGATTTTCAAGTAAATGTATGTAAAAACTATGGCAAGACCTGAAAATGGTTGTCTATCAATGATCAATAATCGATTTGAAAGAGCTTGAAGAATATTGACTAGAATAATGGGAAAATGTTGCACAATCCAGGTGTGGAAAGCTCTCCGTCTTACCCAGAAAGACTAACAGCTGTAATCGCTGCCAATGGTCGTGCTACAAAGTATTGACTCTGGTTGGAATACTTATGTAAATGTGATTTCTTTGTTTAATTTTCAATACATTTGAAAACAATTCTAAAGACATATTTTCACTTTGTCATTATGGGGTATCGTGTGTAGATGGGTGAGATGATAAAAAAATAAAATAAAAAATACATTTTGAATTCAGGCTGCAACACATCAAATGTGGAATAAGTCAAGGGTATATGAATACATTCTAAAGACACTGTAGTCGCTGCAGGTAAACATTTTTACAGGCTCCTTGCCAGAAGGCTCAGCGGAAGACTCTTCATTATTACCCTTTAACTCCTCACAGCGTTACTTGCACTTTGCTCTGACATCGACAAAGGCCACGATAAGAAAATACAGCTGTAGCTACTACTTGCCAGCTCATACATACTTACACCACAGTGTGTCAACATACTGACTGTAAGAGAGGAGAGACACTACCGGCTATGGCGTCAGCAAAGGTCAATATTACAATATTGTGTCTTATCTGGAGACTTGGTGTATCCATCCGTCTCATATCCTTTCTTAGCTAGGGAGAGTGGATTTCATATCTGGAGATCATGACTGAAATGAACAGGCTTGTCAATATGATGCACCTCGAGATTGGTTTTCATTATAAAGACCACACAGTCAGTTAAAGGCTCAGTTAAAAACCAAAGTTGTCACTGGCCAAAAATCAGTTGTAATTTCTACCTGGAGTTTCAAATTAAAATGCATCGGGCGGCAGGGTTGTGGTTAGAGCGTTGGACTAGTAACCGGAAGGTTGCAAAAACCCCCAAGCCGACAAGGTAAAATCTGTCGTAAAAGTTAACCCACTGTTCCTAGGTTAAAAAAAGAATAACTGAAAAATAAAGGTAAAATAAAGGTTAAAAATAAAAAAAAATAAAAAAAAAGTGGGACTCATAGATTAGCATGCGATCTCTATATTAAACAGGTAGTATGCTACATTTACTTACATTTGGTCATGTAGTGTACCATACTATGTGGACACCTGCTCATCGAACATCTCATTATTAAACCCCCCCCCATGCATAGATAATAACAGAGTAGCAGCAGCGTGGAGGGGCAGGCAATGCAAAAAGTCTGGGAAGCCATTTGATTAGCTGTTCAGGAGTCTTATGGCTTGGGGGTAGAAGCTGTTTAGAAGCTTTTTGGACATAGACTTGGTGCTCCGGTACCGCTTGCTATGCGGTAGCAGAGAGAACAGTCTATGATTAGGGTGGCTGGAGTCTTCAACAATTTTTAGGGCCTTCATCTGGTATAGACGTCCTGAATGGCAGGAAGCTTGGCCCCAGTGATGTACACACTACACTCTGTCGTGCCTTGCAGTCAGAGGCCGAGCAGTTGCCATACCAGGCAGTGATGCAACCCGTCAGGATGCTCTCGATGATGCCGCTGTAAAACCTTTTGAGGACCCATGCCAAATCTTCTTTGCCCTCTTCATGGCTGTCTTGGTGTGCTTGGACCTTATTAGTTTGTTGGTGTGGACGCCAAGGAACTTAAAGCTCTCAACCTGCTCCACTGCAGCCCCGTTGATGAGAATGGGGGCGTGCTTGGTCCTCCTTTTCCTGTAGTCCACAATCTCCTTTGTCTTGATCACGTTGAGGGAGAGGTTGTTGTCCTTGCACCACATGGACAGGTCTCTGACCTCCTCCCTATATGCTGTCATAGTTGTCGGTAATCAGGCCTACCACTGTTGTGTCCATCAGCAAACTTAATGATGGTGTTCGAGTCGTGCCTGGTCGTGCAGTCATGAGTGAACAGGGAGTACAGGAGGGGACTGAGCATGCACCCCTGAGGGGCCCCTGTGTTGCGGATCAGCGTGGGCGATGTTTGCTTACCTACCTGTACCACCTGGGGGCGGCCCATCAGGAAGTCCAGGATCCAGGTTGCATGGGAGGTGTTTAGTCCCATGGTCATTCGCTTAGTGATGAGCTTTGAGGGCTCTATGGTGTTGAACGCTGAGCTGTAGTCAATGAATAACATTCTCACATACAGTTGTGGCCAAAGGTTTTAAGAATGACACAAATATTAATTTTCAGTCTGCTGCCTCAGTCTCTTAAGATATTTTTGTCAGATGTTACTATGGAAAACTGAAGTATAATTACAAGCATTTCATAAGTGTCAAAGGCTTTTATTGACAATTACATGAAGTTGATGCAAAGAGTCAATATTTGCCGTGTTGACCCTTCTTTTTCAAGACCTCTGCAATCCGCCCTGGCATGCTGTCATTTAACTTATGGGCCACATCCTTCACTGATGGCAGCCCATTCTTTCATAATCAGTGCTTTGAGTTTATCAGAATTTGTGGGGTTTTGTTTGTCCACCCGCCTCTTGAGGATTGACCACAATGGGATTAAGGTCTGGGGAGTTTCCTGGCCACGAACCCAAAATATCGATGTTTTGTACCCCGAGCCACTTACTTTTGCCTTATGTCAAGGTGCTCCATCATGCTGGAAAAGGCATTGTTCGTCACCAAACTGTTCCTGGAAGGTTGGGAGAAGTTGCTCTTGGAGGATGTGTTGGTAACATTCTTTATTCATGGCTGTGTTCAAAGGCAAAATTGTGAGTGAGCCCACTCCCTTGGCTGAGAAGCAACCCCACACATGAATGGTCTCAGGATGCTTTACTGTTGGCATGACACAGGACTGATGGTAGCGCTCACCTTGTCTTCTCCGGACAAGCTTTTTTCCGGATGCCCCAAACAATCGGAAAGGGGATTCATCAGAGAAAATGACTTTACCCCAGTCCTCAGCAGTCCAATCCCTGTACCTTTTGCAGAATATCAGTCTGTCCCTGATGTTTTTCCTGGAGAGAAGTGGCCTCTTTGCTGCCCTTCTTGACACCAGGCCATCTTCCAAAAGTCTTTGCCTCACTGTGCGTGCAGATGCACTCACACCTGCCTGCTGCCATTCCTGAGCAAGCTCTGTACTGTTGGTGCCCCGATCCCGCAGCTGAATGAACTTTAGGCTCCATCTCAGTGCTAGAGGCGTCGCTACAGACACCCTGGTTCAAATCCAGGCTGTATCCCAACCGGCCATGATTGGGAGTCCCACAGGGTGGCTCACAATTGGCCCAGCATCGTTCGGATTTGACTGGTGTAGGCCATCATTGTAAATAAGAATTTGTTCTTACCTGAATTGCCTAGTTAAATAAATAAAATAGCCCTATTTGGTAAAAGACCGAGTCCATATTATGGAAAGAACAGCGCCAATGAGCAAATAAAACGACAGTCCATCATTACTTTAAGACATAAAGGTCGGTCAATATGGAACATTTTAAGAACTTTGAAAGTTTCTTCAAGTGCAGTCACAAAAACCATCAAGCGCTATGATGGAACTGGCTCTCATGAGTACCGCCACAGGAATGGAAGTGCCAGAGTTACCTCTGCTGCAGAGGATAAGTTCATTAGTTATCAACCTCAGAAATTGCAGCCCAAATAAATGCTTCAGAGTTCAAAGAACAGACACATCTCAACATAAACTGTTCAGAGTAGACTGTGAAGCAGGCCTTCATGGTTCAATTGCTGCAAAGAAACCACTACTAAAGGACACCAATAAGAAGAAGAAGAATTGCTTGGGCCAAGAAATGGACATTAGACTGGTGGAAGTTTGTCCTTTGGTCTGGAGTCCAAATTTGAGATTTTTGGTTACAGCTGCTGTGTCTTTGTGAGATGTGTTGTGGGTGAACGGATGATCTCCGCATGTGTATTTCCCACCATAAACCATGGAGGAGGAGGTGTTACGGTGTGGGGGCACTTTGCTGGTGACACTGTCTGTGATTTATTTAGAATTTAAGGCATACTTAAGCTGCAGAATGCTATGGTAGCCATGCTGGTATTTGCCAGTCCATCTGGTTTGGGCTTAGTGGGACTATCATTTGTTTTTCAACAGGACAATGACTCAACACATCTCCAGGCTGTGTTAGGGCTATTTGACCAAGAAGGGGAGTGATGGAGTGCTGCATCAGATGACCTGGCCTGTTCAAATAACTTGGACAACTGTTACTTTTGCCAAGAGCCACCCCCATCGTGTGCAACTAAGTGCAACTTTTGAGTGGAAATTCAAATAATAGATTGTGCCTTTTAAAGCCAGGGTCTGCTCTTCTGGGACTGTATGTTGGTTATGATTAGATCTCAGTATATCCCTGTCCTGGTGGCAGCAGCAACAGCTTTTCCTGTCCAATCATGGGCACTATCCAACCGCTCCCTTCTGGGCCCCCTGCTCCACCTTGGGCTCTCCAGCATTCCTCTCTTATCCTTGCCTACAAGGCCCATCATTTAATGGGCCTCCGGCTGGTGATGGTGGATTGCTTGCCTGATTCTCCTCTGGGATTGATTCTGCCTCTATACTAGATCCAGCACTGGGAGGGTCAACCCAGTTCTAAAGCTAATAAAAAAACATGGATGGCCCCTAATGTATAGGATTCAAAACCTCCCCCTCACTATTATGGCCATGTAATTTTAGCCTATGTTTGGAGAACATTCTGGCACAAAATGGCTGCCATGCATCACGCCGGTGGGTTGTTACACAGTGGACAGGGCGAGTTACCCCTAAACAATGTAATTCACTTTGGAACCTATTGAAAGGCGCTATATTACTTCAATCTATCATTATTACTCTTAAGTCTAATGAATCAGCACGGAACCTCTGCACCTCTGTGTCACTGCATCCACTCGACCAGCGTGTGGATGCAGTGTGTGGTCTTGCATGTGTGTGTAATTGTGTGTGCCAGGAAGGAGCAGGTTGGCACCTTATCCCTGGGCTCAGTGAGCCGCTGACGACTCCACCGCTCTGACACCCCCCCCCCAAGTGCCCTTAACCAAATTAGTGCCCCTAACTCATTTTAAACAGTGTCTTTAAGCTACAGACTTCTGGGTTGTACCATTTTGATACATTTCTTCTACATCTGTTGGTACCAAACATTAGTCTGTGTGATTAACTTGGGCTGAACTAGAGCTGTGTGTTTTAGACAAGGTGAGGATCCCGAAGGGGCCCGGGGACAAGTCTTTCTACAAAATGGTCTTTGAAGCTCAAACCATACAGACTCTAAACTATTAAAAGCCATCTATGAAAAGCTGAGAGACTCATGGTGTCTGTAATACTGTAATAAGCTCACATAGTCGCTATCACAAACTCCACACAGTTGTCACTGACTAGTTTGATATTAATTTCCAACTCAGCAAACAATGTCTGTACTTGCAGCATTCATATAAATCTTTTTTTTATCTGTTATTTGCTTTGGTGGACCTTGTTTTTTTGTGGACATTTGTCAATGAAACTCATTAATGCAACTGTTTGTCATATTGTTTCATGTTTTACTTGTTGCCCTGGAAAGAAAATGGTAAAACACTTAATTGTGAGGCTAAATATAAGGGCTGGACATGCAGATAAATGGAAGTCAGATAAATGAAAAGCTGATTTTTGTTGGGGTCTCGGTACTGATATGGTTAAGTGGATTAGTCTCACTCCATCCAAAAAGGGAAGCCCTCACTTGCTCCCACAGGCAAGACCAAAGCACCCAGCCCGGTACATCTATACCCAAGAAGGCAGGCAAACGAATAAATAAACTGAGTACGGGCAATAGTTCTCCTCTCCCCTCCACTCTTTAATCTTGGGAGGAAATATGACAAATATGGACCGCTGTCATCCAACGGCTGCCTGTGCTGCAAATTTGGCCACAATGGGAAATGTCAATATGTGACTCTGCGAAATTAGGGAGGTTTTTCAAACGAGATTTGATGTTCCTCACCCCAAGTGTTCAACCCACCGCCCCGGCACCCAACTCCCGAAATGGGCAGTGGGCTTTCCTTGGGGAGCTAGGTTTATTCTTTGGCAGATTGTACCACCACTGAAAATGAATTCCCCCGCTCATTTGCACACAATGGAGCCTTTAACTCCAAATACATCACATTACCATAAATATTGGAGAGGTTTCATCCTTTTGTCGATTTTGATTAGTGGGTCTATGAGAGAAAAGAAATATGTCCCCCGTTTTAGAATCCGCTGATACCTGAGGTAGTAGATTGAAATGTTCTGTGTCTACCAATGTGTTTGCTTAACCCCAATGTATCTAATTTTACACTCTCACTTTCCTTCTCTCTTGCTCCCCCTCTCTCTTTCTCTGTTTACTGTTAAAACTACAGAGTGTGTTTGGTGATGGCGAGAACACCAAGGTGCGTGTATCGGAGCTGGAGGAGGAAGTGAGAACGCTGAAGAAGGTTAACAAGGACCTGTACGACTTCTCCACACAGCTCCTCACCAAGCCCAGCTAGAGAAGAGCCACCACCCCTGGCCACGGCTCCCCCATCCCACCAGCAGGGACCCTACTAGGGGGAGGGAAGACACTGCAAGCCCCCCCTCACTACAGACCGGTAGGCTAGGGAAATATAAGTTAGTGTGTGTCATTCATAGTATTTGTTTTGTAAGGGAGAGTGTATGTTCAGCAGGACTTCAGGTGTTAAAGTTATACCATGGACCGCATTGCTTGTATCATGATCCCTCGCCATATTTAGGATAAAGGAGTTAATTTAACATGAAAAAAACGTGCTCACCTTGTTTGTGCGACATGTTCAATGTTAGCCACAGGCTACTTGCAGTAGTCAAGTGCAGCCAGATAGAGCGACATAATTGATCTTAGCGCTATATTGACATTCCTTGACCACCTCAACTCGCAGCCCTGTTCCTTCACACTCATCACCACTGCCTATAAGGCCAAAAATCCCATCAGCCAAAAATCGGTGTAACAGTATCCAGGTACTGCCCTCTGACCTTTCATCCTTTTTGTAATCTGGCTAACCTCAGATTCCTGCATTATCCTCTCCTTTTTATTTTTGTTTAACTCGGCTTGGCCACGTTCTATAGCATTCAACCAGTTAATAGATGAAGAGAATTTGTGTGACAAGGACATGATGTGCACCCAGGTGTGTTTGGCTTAGCATCGATGAGGCTGGTGTTAATTTCAGTCGCACAATAGTTATGACCACCATGGTTCATAGGTCCCCTTCACCTTCTGTCAAGCAAAACTGTTTTCCCATTAGCAATATGCACATACTCTGTGTTAACCTGTTTGGCTAAAAACAGCTCAAGGCAGGAATATCTCAAAGAAAATGGTGGTGTTAAAAAACAATACGGAAGAGTAGAGGAATATGTTTGATTAACCCTGAGGAATTAGCCTGAAGACTGTGTACAGTTTTTCCGTGCCTGTAGCAATCATGGATTTGGTTGTGCAGTGCCCAGCAACGCTATACAACTGCAGAATCAGTTTTCAGAATCCTCCAGAAATCGCTCTTCCTCTCATCACTGCTAATTCTCCACCCGGGGCACTAAATTAGAGGCAGCGACATAGAAATAGTGGTTGATTTTCATCTTTTTCTCATTTGCCCGCTTTGATGAGATCAGGACAATGTGTGTGCCTCTTCGGTAGAGAAGAGGGAACTGATAAGGACAGCAGCCCTCCTGTCCAAAGAGAGCCATGGCTTTAGAACAGGGATTGGCAACTCTCCTTTTGTAGGACCGTAGTTGTAAAAAATAATCTCAATTGGGGTCTCAATTTACTGTTAAGAGTCAGAATAGTAGAATACATAAAGTGCCATTTCAAAATGTGGTTTTGCATCAGCAGTTTTCCTCTTATGTCAGTCACTGACAGTCACACAATTAGCCTATGTCAGCTAACATTTTTCAGATTGGTAAATTAGTCCAGCCAGCCATATAAACGTGTTCTAATCATAGTTGATTTAACAACCGGAGGGCCCCCCTTTGATTTTGTTAGTCATTCTAACTCAGATATCATATTATAAACTGCAAACATTTGTATAGCAACTATGGCAACGTGTAGAATTGCAGGAAATTGGCTGTAACTGCCAATTTTTCTCCGCTGCATGGCAAAATTCATAGAATTACATTGGGAAGTAATTGCTACGCCCCACGGCAAAATGTGTAGAATTGCAGGAAATTAACTCTAAAACTTCAATGTTTTGTCTCTGGTGTCAAGGGGGGACTGCAAAAATGTTTTGATTGCAAGGTAGGCAGGGACCCTTAACACAATTCCACTTAGGGCTCCCAAAAGGCTAAGGCCGGCTCTTGACTGCATGTGTGGGTATGGATGTGGGTACACAGACCCACGAGCCACTGCGGCCTCTCATGGTGGGGGGGGGCCAGGCCAGTGAGATGGCGCTTCTGAGGGTTGGAAGAGTGAAGTGTTCAGTGTGGGGGATTAATTGTTTTGTTCCTCTAATAAAGACAAACAGACCAACTGGATTTGTACTTTTTTGTGTTTTTGTATGCTTGTGTTTTTGTACCTTTCTGAAATCATGGGAAATAAAAACAAAATATGCACATTTGTTGTTTCTTGGCCCTTTTTTGCGATTGACCCGCTGTGAAAGATTGGGAAACTATTACTCCTGTATGCTTAATACAAGGACACAACTACGGAAATAGCCTTGTGCTAAAATTAAATCATTGAATATAATGTATATTCATCAAAATGGAAGAAATATACATTTTTGTCAAGTGCATAGAAAAATCGAATGGAAAATTGTCTCGCTGAAGAAAGAACCCCATTTCAAAAAAGGTATTTTATCCTTCCTCTTGCAGATAGTTTTTTTACCTTAACATTCGGAAGGATGCTTATAGAATTATGAGTACCTGACACTCCCAGTGGAGAATGGACACTTAAAACACAGCAGTAAAGAAAGCCAGTAAACAAATTACCTCAAGATTAGAGATGAGACTTACATTCACTCCTAGTTCCTTACCTACAGTGCCTTCAGAAAGTACTCACACCCCTTTTTCCAGATTTTGTGTCACTGGCCTACACACAATACCCCATAATGGCAGTTGAATTATATATATTTGACAAATTAATACATTTAAAGCTGAAATGTCTTGAGTCAAGTATTCAAGCCTAATAAGTTCAGAAGTAAACATTTGCTTAACAAGTCACATAACTTGCATGAATCTGTGTGCCATAAGTGTTTAACATGCTTTTTTAATGACTACCTCAGCTCTGTACTCTGTACACACTTATCTATAAGGTCCATCAATCGCACATGGAATTTCAAACACAAAGACCAGGGAGCAAATAAGGGCACCTATTGGTAGAAATAAAAATGTAAAAAGCAGACATTGAATATCTCTGAGGGTGGTGAAGTTATTAATTACACTTTGGATGGTGTATCAATACACCCAGTCACTACAAAGATACAGGCGTCCTTTCTAACTCAGTGGCCGGAGAGGAAGGAAACCGCTCAGGGATTTCACCATGAGGCCAATGGTGACTTTAAAACAGTTACAGAGTTTAATGGATGTGATAGGAAAAAACTGATGGATCAACACCATTTGTAGTTACCCCACAATATGAACCTAATTGACAGTGAAAAGAAGGAATCCTGTACATAATAAAAACATGCATCCTGTTTGCAATAAGGCACTAAAGTAAAACTGCAAAAAATGTAGCGAAGAAATTACATTTATGTACTGAATACAAAGTGTTATGTTTGGGGCAAAGAACACATCACTGAGTAGCACTCTTCCTATTTTCAAACGTGGTGGTTGCATCATGTTATGGGTAAGCTTGTCATCAGCAAGGACTTATAGTTTTTTACGATAAAAATAAATAGATCTAAGCACGGGGAAAACCTGGTTGTCTGCTTTCCACCAGACACAGGCAGATAAATTCTCCATTCAGCAGAACAATAACTTAAAACACGAGGCCATATATACAGAAGTTGCCTTCTAAGATGACATTGAATGTTCCTGAGTGGCCCAGTTACAGCTTTTACTTAAACCAGCTTGAAAATCTATGGCAAGACTTGTGTATGTCTAGCAATGATCAACAACCAACTTGAAGAATTTAAAAAAAATCATAAATGGGCAAATATTGTACAATTCAGGTGTGCAAAGCTCTTAGACATATAATGACATGTTTTCACTTTGTCATTATGGTGGAGATGTGTGAGAGAAAAAACATTTGAATACATTTTGAATTCAGAAAATATGGAATAAGTCACGTGATATGAATACCTTCTGAAGGCACTGTCTGTGCACTTCAATTGAGTAACAAGGGAAGTAATTGACCCATTGACCTCGTGGCACTCTTTTCCATAATAGTCCATTGCCTGAATTGACAGAGACCAAACCACTTGAGTCAAGCTTGGCCAATCATTGTAAATGTGCCACATGTTGGGTGACTTCTCTCACTGAGAATGGAGATGAGCATTTGGCCACTGTGAGCTGCCCTTTCTGCGTGATTATATGTGACACTCCCATTTGAGTCAATGAGGGGCTTTGGGGATGGGAAATTAGGCTGATTTGCTGTGACCTCCCAGCTTGTTGCTGCTAGCGCTGGTGATAATCACAGCGGTGCTGCACTGGAATGTGATGAGCCAGATTCCTCTGCCTGGTGCTGTTTTTTGCTGGAATGTCCCCCTCTTCCACAACTATCTTCAATTTCTTGGATTTTTCCCGTAATTTATCATTCTGGAAGATTCCAATTCTGCAGATACACAACAATAAATTAGCCAGGCATAAAGACCAAACCTTTTGATAAGTGGTGTATGGAACCTGCTTCCTTCATGTAAGCACATAGGACAAGAATTTCTATCTAGCCGGTGTAACTCGATCCCCACCTGCTAATGTTTCATTTCGCACTATTATCCCACTTGACTGTCTGCTCTGCTGCCTCCATATTGATTTGTTTTGTAGGACTTTCTCCAGGTAATTCAGTTTTTTTTTACTTTTCTAGTAAACTGTGAGTAAATATGATGAGGAAATGTAGACTTGTACATTCAGCTCTTTTTCTTTGAAAAAAGGATTTACAGTGCCTTCGAAGTATTCACTCCCCTTCACCTTTTCCACATTTTGTTGTGTTGCAGCCTGAAATTAAAATGGATTAAATTGAGATGTGTCACTGGCCTGCACACACTACCCCACAATGGTAGTGGAAATATGTTTATAGACATTTTTTAAAATTAATTAAAAATGAAAATCTGAAATGTTTTGAGTCAAGTATTCAACCCATTTGTTATGGCAAGCCTAAATAAGTGTTTAACAAGTTGCATGGACTCCCTCTGTGCAATAGTAGTGTTTAACATGATTTTTTAAGTGACTACCTCATCTCTGTACCCCATCACATACTTTTGTATATATTGTGTTTGTGGACACCCCTTCAAATTAGTGGATTCAGCTATTTCAGCCACACACTTGTTGACAAGTGTATAAAATCAAGCACACAGCCATGCAATCTCCATAGACAAACATTTGCAGTAGAATGGCCTTACTGAAGAGCTCAGTGGCCTTCAACGTGGACTGTCATAGGATGCCACTTTTTCAACAAGTCAGTTCGTCACATTTCTGCTCTGCTAGAGCTGCCCCGGTCAGCTGGAAGTGTTATTATTCTGAAGTGGAAACGTCTAGGAGCAACAACGGTTCAGCCACGAAGTGGTAGGCCACACAAGCTCACAAAACGGGACCGCCGAGTGCAGAAGCGCATAGCGAGTAAAAATTGTCTGTCCTCGGTTGCAACACTCAGTACAGAGTTCCAAACTGCCTCTGGAAGCAACGTCAGCACAATAACTGTTCATCGGGAGCTTCATGAAATGGGTTTCCATGGCCGAGCAGCCGCACACAAGACTAAGATCACCATGTGCAATGCCAAGTGTCGGCTGGAGTGGTGTAATGCCCATTGCCGTTGGACTCTGGAGTAGTTGAAACGTGTTCTATGGAGTGATGAATCACGCTTCACCATCTGGCAGTACGACGGACTAATCTGAGTTTGGTGGTAGCCAGGAGAACACTACCTGCCCCAATGCATAGTGCCAACTGTAAAGTTTGGTGGAGGAGGAATAATCTGGGGCTGTTATTGATGGGTTGGGGCCAGGCCTCTTAGTTCCAGTGAAGGGAAATCTTAATGCTACAGCATACAATGACATTCTAGAATATTCTGCGCTTCCAATTTTGTGGCAACAGTTTGGGGAAGGTGCTTTCCTGTTTCAGCATGACAATGCCCCCATGCACAAAGCAAGGTCCACACAGAAATGGTTTGTTGAGATCGGTGTGAAAGAATTTGACTGGCCTGCACAGAGCCCTGACCTCAACCCCATCGAACACCTTTGGAATTAATTGGAACAGTGACTGCGAGCCAGGCCTAATCGCCCAACCTCAGTGCCCAACCTCATTAATGCTCTTGTGGCTGAATGGAAGCAGAAATATTCCAACTCTATATTAATGCCCATGATTTTGGAATGAGATGTTCGACGAGCAGGTGTCCACACACTTTTGGTCATGTAGTGTATTTAATTTTCAATAAATTTGCAAACATTTGTAAAAATTATTTTACTTTGTCATTATGGGGTATTGTGTGTAGATGGGTGAGGGGGAAAAAAATTCGAATCCGTTTTGAAATCAGGACACAACAAAATGTTGAATAAGTCAAGAGGTATGAATATTTTCTGAAGGCACTGTAGAGCCTGCTTGAGGCAGCTGTTATTATTTGCTATTGTTCTCTGCAATCAGTCCTCCCTCCCACTCTCTTTCATGCTTGGCTGAGTCTAGCTAGCACCTCAGCCACAAGCGACCCTTATCCTTGTCTTGGTCAGGCTGGTAAAACATGATGGAAAGTGCCGCCTTGATTGAGTTGTTCATATCCATCACAATAAAATGGGGTATTTGAGAAGAATACCTAATGTGGGTTTTCTCTAATCGATTCTCACATTGGAGTAGGGACGATAAAACAATGTTTCATTACGATTCCATTCTGTGCAAATGACCATTTGTGGGAAAATCAATAAGGAATGATTATTTTTAATCCTCTGGAGAGGTGAGAGGATGAGGGGGCTGAATGTGAAGCTCATTCGGGTCGATGGTCGTTAGCTGTAATAGAAGCATTCCATATCACCTGAACTAACAGAGGAGTGAACTTCATTATCTTGTTTTATGGGGGTGTGTATGTTCACACCAGCTTAACACATCAAGCCATCGTGGTACAAAACGAAATTGATTGTGGCGTGCAAAGCCAATTCAGCCTTTATGTAACACAATCAAACTCATGTTTGCCATGTGAATGCCTAATGGATGTCTTTGCATGTAAAGGACGGAAGTCCCTGTATTATGAAGCTTCTGTCCATTACTTATGCAGAATATATCAAAGTTACCATTCTTGCCACCTGACTAAAGCAGTAGGCGAAATCATTTAAAAAAATAAGTCAATACATTGAATATGAAACCACCTAATGAGGCAGAGAGAGGCCTTGCTTCGGGCTCCAATAAAGGGATCTGCTCCTCTTCTTCAACCTTGTTTAATCTCCATATTCCTGCAGAAGAGAGGATGTAATGAGATGAAACTCATTACCTTTTATCTGTGCCAGTGGAGTATCCCAGTGAGATGCCGCCATTGAAGAAGAGAAAAAAAAGGGGGGCAAGAAATTGAACACAACAGAGCGAGGTGCCGTGAGGACGCTGCCCTTGGAAGCAATGCCCCGATACTCAATAGTGGATCTTCAGTTGTGAAGCAAGCAGCAAAAACGCAGGACCGTCAACATGATAAGTATATATTGGGATATTGCAATGATATTTTGTCCCATTTCGGGGTGAATCACACCGGATCAAATAAAAACACCTGACTGAAACTCCCATCTTTGCGACTGTTTATCCTTCGAAGACTTGAGCAATTAAAGCCCTCCTGTGTTGTGAAGGCTGCACTCACCAAAACCCCAGCTGCTAGCACTTAGCGCGCTTTAGAGATATACAAACAAATGAGGGAAAATAGAATCTGTTCCCAGAGAAGAAATCAAGATTCATTAGCCAGATGCTATGGAGACGATTTTTCAGCACTGAGGGGGAAAAAAGTGCCATTTTAAGTGTGACATCCTTCTGCGCTTCTCACTGTTCTAAACAAGCCTTTCTTCTGGGACTGTTGTGCACTTGGTCACCTCACCACAAGATCCCTCTTGCTTTACACTTGGTTAAACAAACTGTTTATAGCGAAGCCGTCCGTGCTGTTTCACTTAATTGAGGGGTAATTGTTCCCAAGTGTAAGGCCTCGTTAAAACATCTCAGGGAAAGGAAACACCTGTTGTGTTTCCCAGCTTTGTATACTGACTCCCTACTGTAGTAGGTTTGAAAGAACTCTATCTTAGTCTGTGATAAACTGCTCTCCTAGAGAGACCTGAGCCTTTGCCCTGAAAGACGGAACCAAAGAACGAATGTATTTATGCGAGACAGTGGTCGCCAAACTTTCCTGAGTCAAGATCACTCACAGTCAAACAGTAAGCTGAGATCTACCGCTCAGATTTTTTTAAACATGACTTAAATTGTTTTACATTAACTTATTAATAACTGTTCTGTATGAACGAGGTTTGTGCATTAGGCCTAATACATTATCACAGCATATTGGTTATATGCCTGGTGTGCCAATATTGTTAATCTCAGAACATATTGCAAAACTCAAGCTTTAATTACAAAATAAATTGGTGTAGCACTTGTGAGGCACAGCTAACCATATATTGAAATACTTTGCAAATAATTAGCTTTTTTATATTACTGGACTGATGGTACCTGCATCTGATGGTCATGTTGCTTTCAAGACAACTGGGAACCCAAAATGACCTTTTAATGGCGTCAGACCGAGGCTCTGCATCTGTTCTCGTGCTCCTAGACCTTACTGCTGCTTTTGATACCATCGATCACCACATTCTTTTGGAGAGATTGGAAACCCAAATTGGTCTACAAGGACAAGTTCTGGTCCGTTTTAGATCTTATCTGTCGGAAAGATATGTTTGTCTCTGTGGATGGTTTGTCCTCTGACAAATCAACTGTAAATGTCCTCAAGGTTCCGTTTTAGGACCACTATTGTTTTCACTATATATTTTACCTCTTGGGGATGTCATTTGAAAACATAATGTTAACTTTCACTGCCATGCGGATGACACACAGCTGTGCATTTCGATGAAACATGGTGAAGCCCCTAAATTTCCCTCACTGGAAGCCTGTGTTTCAGACATAAGGAAGTGGATGGCTGCAAACTTTTTACTTTTAAACTCGGACAAAACAGAGATGCTTGTTCTAGGTCACAAGAAACAAAGACATCTTCTGTTGAATCTGACAGTTATGATGGTTGTACAGTCGTCTCAAATAAAACGGTGAAAGACCTCGGCGTTACTCTGGACACTGATCTCTCTTTTGATGAACATATCAAGACTGTTTCAAGGACAGCTTTTTTCCATCTACGTAACATTTCAAAAATCTGAAGTTTTCTGTCCAAAAATGATGCAGAAACATGAATCCATGCTTTTGTCACTTCTAGGTTAGACTACTGCAATGCTCTACTTTCCGGCTACCCGGATAAAGCACAAAATAAACTACAGTTAGTGCTAAATACGGCTGCTAGAATCCTGACTAGAACCAAAAAATTTAATCATATTACTCCAGTGCTAGCCTCCCTACACTGGCTTCCTGTTAAGGCAAGGACTGATTTTAAGGTTTACTGCTAACCTACAAAGCATTACATGGGCTTGCTCCTACCTATCTTTCCGATTTGGTCCTGCCGTACATACCTACACGTCGCAAGACGCAGGCCTCCTAATTGTCCCTAAAATTTCTAAACAAACAGCTGGAGGCAGGGATTTCTCCTATAGAGCTCCATTTTTATGGAATGGTCTGCCTACCCATGTGAGAGACGCAGACTCGGTCTCAACCTTTAAGTCTTTATTGAAGACTCATCTCTTCAGTAGGTCCTATGATTTAGTGTAGTCTGGCCCAGGAGTGTGAAGGTGAACGGAAAGACACTGGAGCAACGAACCACCCTTGCTGTCTCTGCCTGACCAGTTTCCATCTCTCCACTGGGATTCTCTGCCTCTAACCCTAACAGGGGCTGAATCACTGGCCTACTGGTGCTCTTCCATGTCGTCCCTAGGAGGGGTGCGTCACTTGAGTGGGTCTTCCTGTCTGGGTTGGCGCCCCCCCCTTGGGTTGTGCCGTGGCGGAGATCTTTGTGGTCTATACTCGGCCTTGTCTCAGGATGGTAAGTTGGTAGTTGAAGATATCCCTCTAGTGGTGTGGGGGCTGGGCTTTGGCAAAGTGGGTGGGGTTACATCCTGCCTGTTTGGCCCTGTCCGGGGGTATCATCGGATGGGGCCACAGTGTCTCCTGACCCCTCCTGTCTCACCCTCCATTATTTATGCTGCAGTAGTTTATGTGTCGGGGGGCTAGGGTTAGTCTGTTATATCTGGAGTATTTATCCTGTCTTATCCAGTGTCCTGTGTGAATTTACGTATGCTCTCTCTAATTCTCTCTTTCTCTCTTTCTTTCTTTCTCTCTGTCGGAGGACCTGAGCTCTAGGACCATGCCACAGGACTACCTGGCATGATGACTCCTTGCTGTCCCCAGTCGACCTGGCCGTGCTGCTGCTCCAGTTTCAACTGTTCTGCCTGCGGCTATGGAACCCTGACCTGTTCACCGGACGTGCTACCTGTCCCAGACCTGCTGTTTTCAACTCTCTAGAGACAGCAGGAGCGGTAGAGATACTCTCAATGATCAGCTATGAAAAGCCAACTGACATTTACTCCTGAGGTGCTGACCTGTTGCACCCTCGACAACTACTGTGATTATTATTATTTGACCATGCTGGTCATTTATGAACATTTGAACATCTTGGCCATGTTCTGTTAGAATCTCCACCCGGCACAGCCAGAAGAGGACTGGCCACCCCTCATAGCCTGGTTCCTCTCTAGGTTTCTTCCTAGGTTTTGGCCTTTCTAAGGAGTTTTTCCAAGCCACCGTGCTTCTACACCTGCATTGCTTGCTGTTTGGGGTTTTAGGGCTGGGTTTCTGTACAGCACTTTGAGATATCAGCTGATGTAAGAAGGGCTATATAAATACATTTGATTTGATTTTGAACACAGCATTAAACGCTCTACATGGTCAATCTGACATCTGAGGTGGCTGTACAGCATTTACTGTGATGCAGCCTCCACAAACTTCAGGGCTTTCATACTTCTTGTACCTAGCGGAGCAGAGCTATTGTGAAGGATGTTGTGAGTTTGTGTTTATATAGGACCTACCGCCCGACCTACCGTCAACCAATCATGTCAATGCGAAGCTATCCGGAGTCCTCCACATTGTTACAAAATATGAGAGGCGCACTGCGATGTGGTACGGAGCTTGATTTGGCCTCTGCATGTCTCCAGAGGCTTCGCAATTGCGTCACGACCACATTTTTGGATCAAGCATAAATTGGCTTAGCGGAGAGAGGGAGAGCGCAGCAAAGGGTCGACCTCTCACGGTCCCTGCTCTCTCCTTCTTTTCCTCTGGTGAGACTGACCAGAGAGAAGAGACACCGTCTTCCACCTAATGGCGAAACTCGAGTCGCACCGCATCTGCCTCGGGCACAAATTCATGTTGTTCCTATGACCAGAGAAAGTAAAATATTCCCCCATATGAAAATAGACACAACGAGCTGCTAGTATAATGAAAACGCAGGGCTATCGATACACTGGGCTACTCATTCATCGCAGCTACAGCGCGAGTGAAAGTAGAGATGCTCCTTTTATGTTTTGTAATAGTGTTGAATAAAAAGTGTTGTGACAGTTCCGAATGTATAATTTTTTAAGCATGAACTCACTCATAAAACCACAGCTTTTTGCTGTATTCTTTGACATTCTCTCTGTGGTCATGGTTTTAAAAGTGATTACATCTTACATAGGCTAGTATCACACTTTGCTGTGGCCTGGGTTGTGGAATCTCTGTAGGCACGGTGATTTGAGATATCCAATTGGCCAGCACAGTAGGCACACTGGCTTTAGCCACAGATCTCCTGGTCTGCCGGTTAAGCGGAGATTGTCTTTTAAGACAAATTAAATGGTTCCAAATAGGAACACTTTGCCAACTTTGCCAACACCCGGTGCGCAGGGCTTCTGAATCAAGTGCACCTATCGCCAACAGCGCAACATGAATAAAACATGTAAAAGGAGTGCAAACCTTTATTACAGCCTTTATTGTTGGCTTTTCTACAGATATGTTGTTTGGTGATCGACTAGGAATGCCTTGACGATTGACAACTCGATCGCGATCGACCGGTTGGTGACCACTGATGTACAGTGATGCCAACTTAGCAATTGTGTTGCTAGATTTAGCAACTTTTCAGACTACCCTAGCATCTTTTTTTTCCAAACAGCACCTAGCAACAAATGTAGCTACTTTTAAAAATGTATTTGGAACTTTGAGCAACTTTTGAAAAGTGACTCAAATGCTAAAATGCACACATTTTCCCTCTAAATGACACAAAAACGATTTTCTCTGTCACACACTCAGTCACGACACACGTGCCTGGCTGCAAAAGTGCGTTCTGAGTGACGTCAGCAGCAGGTGCTCAGCTCGTGCACAGGCAGCAGCAGACCAGCAGCAATTTCAGCAAATTGCAAATCATTGTTGGCTGACTACAGCAGCACGGGTTCGACGAGCCAAACCCAATGAATATAGTTGGTCACGCATGTTTGATCTTGAACAGAACTTACAACATCAATCAACATGTCTCAATCAAAAATGTACAGCCAGAAGTACAGAAAAGAGTGGGAGTCTGTAGCTGAACAAATGTCAAATCATATTTTTTGCCGAGATGGCCAGTCAATTTGAGTAACGTTATTGTGTATTCTACGTAATGACACAGTTTTACGTTATCACGCAATGACATCACAATGTCATTTAGCAACAAATCAACCCGCCTCTAGCAACTTACCCTGAAAATTAGTTGGCAGCAATGCTGATGTAAGACCACTGAATTTTGGAATTCAGTTACCGTATGAGAAAAGAGAGGCTAGAAGTGTGCAACAACAGACCTTGGTAATACTTTCTGTCCTGGTCCCATTAGTAATGAATTGATTTGTTAGGTCGTAAAGGAAACAAATTTGTGACTTCTACATTGTTTGACAAGGTATAATGGTTGTCAGGGATGTAGTTCAATTTTCTCACGTCACTTATGAGAGCTTTTAGTTTTCAGGTGTCTGTTACGACATTTTGAGGCACTGCTTTGGAGAGCAATGCAGTGTACTTTTATAGTATGGTATAAATTATTCATAAGAAAAGAGACACCACCACCATGACATTGTATGGAGGACGATGTACTGATGTATTCTAGCTTCTAGACATCTTGTTTTGACGATGATGATCCATCTCAACAAATTCAACCAAACATCTGGCTTTAGAGACAGAGAAAATAAACCAATATTAGGCTTTGTTTAATGGCAGCATTTAAGTTAGTCCCCACCCCCGAGGGAATCAACTGCATGCCTCTGCTGCATCCTTCCCCTGCGAGGTCCACACGTAATGAGGCAAATAAAAAAACAGGAGGGAAGCGTCTGGAGGATCCGCGTCTGTGAATCTACAGCCTTGAGCCCTGGCAGCTCCAGTCCACGGGAAGCAAGCATTGAAAACCTCGCTGAGGAGATGGGAGGAAGGAAGGCAGGGGGGTTGGGGGAACGCTGGGGAGCGAGGAAGACGGAACTGCTTTTTTTTTCCAGGGGGAAAAACCTGAGAAGACTGGATGTCTCTGCTAGTTTTAGGTGTCAAAACCCAGTGTGTGCAGCGGAGAGAAGAAGACAAGACATTGAGCTATGCTGTACGCTCATGTTGCACCTAAAACAAGAGATTCTCATGAACTGAATTCTGGGTGAATGACTGAAGGCTTACCCAGTGGCAGTCTAAAGAAATTGATCTCCAGGCGAGAGGAGGTTTCTCATGAGCTGAACTCGGTATGATCCCTTCTACTTCCCCCTCCATCCCCTTCATCATTCGGACATGCACTCTCACACTCTGACACTTCACCTGTTCTTGGAAAACCAGTTCCAGTAGGGAGTGTGTCCAATCAAATCAAATGGTATTTGTCACATGGTCCGAATACAACAGGTGTTGTGAAATGCAGTGAAATGCTTACACCTTGTCTAGCCATGGAGTCTTCAGTGCCGTATAGCACCCCCAAACTGTCACTCTTAGTAGTAATGTATGTGTCAGTGAAGAAGTATCAAAAGGTCAGAGAGCAGATATACACACTCTTGTTTCTCCTCCTTTGAATTTCTTTGTGTCCATTCTTGCAGGGGTTTCCCCGGGAGTTGTTGTTTAGATTAGGCGCTGTATTGCCATATGCTTGCTCTAATTCCTGACAGAAAAACAAACAATGCCCAGAATTATTCTAACCAAGGGGGCTTGCACCAGGGGGAGAGAAGTAGCTTACGCAATTGGAGGGTTTACTTTTGTTTGTCAAAGTTTGGATTTAATGTTCAGAGGTAGTTTATGTGAATGGAAAATAACTTTGTTTAACTCTATATGGGAACTGGGATAATACTACCCGTAAGGGTTTTCATGACTCCAAGCAAAGCCAGTCAGCCTCCCGTGGACAGATTTTCACCTATGTTACTTGTCCCATTTGTAATACGCATTTGGTTACACTGTGGCTGCAATTTGAGAATACCTATGGTGATCCCATCATGTGACAGACAGTTTATTAGGAATGCAGGCTGCAAACAGATGCACAGAATTGCCGAAATCTTCATCTTTTTCAGACCAAGGGAAAACAAAATCATATCACCGTCTCAAAATGCAGGGATATCATGTGCAGAATTCGTTTAACCCCTGTGATCATGCAACGATATGTGTTTCCCTGAGCTATAGTCCAGTTACTGTAGCTATAGAGATTTTAAATGTTTTAAATTCAATTGGGACCGGTTTTGTTTTTCAATGTAAGACAGTATGATATCTCAATAGCGGTGTGTTTGAGAATGACCAAAGAAGTCAAGATAATCGAGATTGGATTGAGACGATATAATGTTTTCTCTTCTCATCCTAGGGGTAAATTTACATGAAAAAAGGCTCAATTAACTTTCACATTTTACAACCTTCTAATTGCCTTATTAAAATGTCACTACTCACTCGGACACTGTGGCATTTTAAAAAGACTGGTGTGTGTGTGTGTGTGCACGTCTGTGGTTCTGGGTGTGCAAGAAGTGTTAGAGTTTTTTCTGCAGTCAGCATTCCGATATACCTGGCTGGAGGGGAATCTCAAGCGGTACCTTCCCGCACTCTCCCCTCACCCCTCCTGTTACATTTCACGCACATGTGGTGCCGGGGATGTTCATGGAATGTTAAAACAGCTCTCTGACATTTAAAAGCAAGTCATCCCAGTTCCACCTTTCTCCGCTTAACATGAAAAGCGGTACTAGATTGTGTTGTGCTGGCTCCAAAATGCGAACACAGTCGAGAATGATCGTTTTACCTAACATAAATGGCCACCAATCCTCACAAACCAATGACCTTTTCTCCAAGCCTAGAGTTATAAGCATAGCATGGCACTCATTGTGAGGTATTGCTGAGAGTTTTTTTGGGGGGGGGGTGAAGCATTGAGTGAGCTAAGAAGGCTTTGCAGACACACATTCACAATTCAACTCAACTGCAGTTGGACATCAAGGGTAACATGTCATCTGAAATATTTTTAGGGGTCAAATACAGGGGGAAATGTGTTTTAGTTTGTGCTCTTCACTAGTTTTTCCGAGACACTTTCCCACTATGGGAACAAGCGTGAAGTATCAAATTTAAGGGTGACATGCCAAGGGAGAGGTGACTGATTTATGACAGCCCAATTTAGAAACCATTTGCAATGTTCAGACACCTTATTTTTGTCACCCAATGAATGAGGAAAGTAAACCTTTTTGTCTGAGATGAACTAGGAAGGAATCACAATAAGTTAGATGCTAGATCAAGGCACTTGGGTGCTAATCAATAGTACCTTCAGGAGAATTGGCCGTGGGTAGTTGTGTGGGGTGGAGGGGTGTGTGTGTGGGGGGGGAGCTTCACTGACAGAGGTGGCAGCAGTAACTCTAATGGGTCTGAGTGCTGTTTGCCTCTCCGATCGCCTCGGTGGGGGCCACAGTCGAAGCGAAAGATTCCCTAGTTATGCATTCCACCCAGGTAGGAGTAATTGGGCAAACCAGATTTAATGACTGCGTGGTTGTGCAATGTCACTTTGGGGAATTAGCCATGTTTTTAGCAGATGGATGAAGTTTCGGCTGGTGGTTCTCAAGCAGAAAACGTGTTGTGCTTCCACTGCTGTTGGATTTATGTCCAACTTCGGCAGTCAATCTCACAGGGACTCGCGAAATTGGAGAAATGACATTGGAATGCAAGTTCAAAGGAAAGGGTAATGCTTGCAAGAGATAAGTACTTCAAGACTACCATTTGATCTGACTGTATAATTCTCTTCTCTGAAGTTGTATATGCCTTATTTTACTACATTTTACAGAATTCTATATCAATGTGCAGGGGTTGGGTTGGCTTTAATCATTGTTTGATTTAATTTTAGATCATGGTTTGATTGAATCCTAGGTTAGGTCAATTAAGTAAGCTTCTTTAGTTGTGGGTAATATCAAGAGGCCCAATTTCTGTCTTGGGATTTGTAGAGTTGACTTGTTTCTCACAAAACGTGTTACCGGGCCCACACTGGATTCTGTGTAACATCTGGTAAATGTGTCCGAAATGCCACTAATTCCTAGATGAAGGCTTTCATTGTTTTTGGCATACAATACCCGCACTGTAAATGTTACCGTCATAGTAAAGTATACATCTCTCCATGTGTTGTCATGAGCGGCTCCTTCAGTCAGTATCTTAGCAACTGAGAGACTTTCATAATACACTCGCCTGTGTCACACATTTACAGGTAGTTTGACCAATTGGCCTAGTGGATCCGCTGTTTTTCTTCAAGGTTAACACAGAAGCAAATAGACCACCTTATTTTGCCTGAGGAGGTGACCTGAGGTTCAATGTATTTCCCTCCACATTCCCTTCTCGCTAAACCATGTAAGCCAGGGGCACGTTTAATTTCTCAAAAACGACATTTCACACTCCAGCTCCTTTTTTATTTAACACGGTAGAGGGAGTTCTAAGTAATGAGAGCGATATCTAGAGACACTTCAAGTTATCTGTGCCTCACAGCCCAATTCTGATTTTTCCCCTAATTGGTATTTTACCAATCAGATCAGTTCTGAAAAAGATCTGATGTGGAAAGATCTGAGTGATTGGTCAAAAGATCAATTAGTGGGAAAAATATCAGAATGGGGCTGCCTGTCTAAATGCAGCCACAAATGCCCACCTTAACAGAAGGCTTGGGGCTTCCTGCTGTGAAAGAAAGCCAGAAACCGTGACTGCTGAGAAAGAGGGATGCACACAATACGTTTACCCGTGTGTAGCAGAGGGAAGCATCACCAGTCACTCCTCTTAACAAGCTTTTGAACGTATTCCCCAGCACAGTGTAAGAATAAAAAATAAAAAATTTACATGCCACCTGGTAAATGAAGCATTAAGTAATGCAAGAAATGTCAATTGTTCCTCTCTGTTGGGGAACAAATGGTAGGCACACATTTTTTGAAGCCCAGAGTGACCGATGTATTCTAAGGATAAACTATTTGTTTGACAATACAAACCTGTGTAACGATGTTTGCAAGTCCTCCAAAACATACTGCACCTAATTGCTGTAGTCCTTAAAAAATATATATATTCAAATTCCATTGAAATTATATTTGAATGCCTCAGAGAGAACACGTTTTTTGGTTGATTGTGTCTAGAAATTATAATGGTGAAAAATAAATCATAATGCTAAATAATCTACCATTAATATGCCATCAAACATGACCAAAACTAATAGTCAATTGGATTCAGGTCTGGGGAACGGGCGGGCTAGTCCATAGCATCAATGCCTTCCTCTTGCAGGAACTGCTGACACACTCCACCCACATGAGGTCTAGCATTGTCTTGCATTAGGAGGAACCCAGGGCCAACCGCACCAGCATATGGTCTTACAAGGGGTCTGGGGATCTCATCTCGGTACCTAATGGCAGTCAGGCTACCTCTGGCGAGCACATGGAGGGCTGTGCGGCCCCCACAAAGAAATGCCACCCCACACCATGACTGACCCACCGCCAAACCGGTCATGCTGGAGGATGTTGCAGGCAGCAGAACATTCTCAACGGCGTCTCCAGACTCTGTCACGTCTGTCACATGCTCAGTGTGAACCTGCTTTCATCTGTGAAGAGCACAGGGCACCAGTGGTGAATTTGCCAATCTTGGTGTTCTCTGGCAAATGCCAAACGTCCCGCACGGTGTTGGGCTGTAAGCACAACCCCCACCTGTGGACGTCGGGCACTCATACCACCCTCATGGAGTCTGTTTCTGACCGTTTGAGCAGACACATGCACATTTGTGGCATGCTGGAGGTCAATTTGCAGGGCTCTTGCAGTGCTCCTCCTGCTCCTCCTTGCACAAAGGCAGAGGTAGCGGTCCTGCTGCTGGGTTGTTGCCCTCCTACGGCCTCCTCCACATCTCCTGATGTACTGGCCTGTCTCCTGGTAGTGCCTCCATGCTCTGGACGCTACGCTGACAGACACAGCAAACCTTCTTGCCACAGCTCGCATTGATGTACCATCCTGGATGAGCTGCACTACCTGAGCCACTCCGTCTCATGCTACCACTAGAGTGAAAGCACTGCCAGCATTCAAAAGTGACCAAAACATCAGCCAGGAAGCATAGGAACTGAGAAGTGGTCTGTGGTCACCACCTGCAGAACCACTCCTTTATTGGGGGTGTCTTGCTTAATTGCCTATAATTTCCACCTGTTGTCTATTCCATTTGCACAATATCATGTGAAATTTATTGTCAATCAGTGTTGCTTCCTAAGTGGACAGTTTGATTTCACAGAAGTGTGATTGACTTGGAGTTACATTGTGTTGTTTAAGTGTCCCCTTTATTTTTTTGAGCAGTGTATATATATATATATATATATATATATATATATACACACACACACACAGTAACAGTCAAAAGTTTGGGCACATCTATTCGTTCAAGGTTTTAAAAAATATTTGTACTATTTTCTACATTGTAAAATAATAGTGAAGCCATCTAAACTATGAAATAAGAGAAGACAATCCAACTTGACTATCGAGAGGAAGTAAAAGTCGTAACAAGGTCATGTTGTAACCCAAAAAAAGAGTTAAACAAATCTAAATATATTTTATATTTGGTAAACGACCAAGTCGATATTATGTAAAGAACAGCTCGAATAAGCAAAGAGTGACGACAGTCCATCATTACTTTAAGACATGAAGGTCAGTCGATATAGAAAATACGGTTTCTTCAAGTGCAGTCGCAAAAACCATCAAGTGCTATGATGAAACTGTCTCTCATGAGGACCACCACAGGAAAGGATGACCCAGGGTTACCTCTGCTGCAGAGGATAAGTTCATTAGAGTTAATAACTGTACCTCAGATTGCAGCCCAAATAAATGCTTCACAGAGTTCAAGTAACAGACACATCAACATCAACTGTTCAGAGGACACTGTGTGAATCAGGCCTTCATGGTTAAATTGCTGCAAAGAAACCATTACTAAAGGACACCAATAAAAAGAAGAGAATTGAATTGAATTGAAACACGGGCAATGGACATTTTTGGTTCCAACTGCCGTGTCTTTGTGAGACGCAGAGTAGGTGAACGGATGATCTCCGCATGTGTAGTTTCCACCGTGAAGCATGGAGGAGGAGGTGTGATGGTGTGTCTGTGCTATTTAGAATTCAAGGCACACTTAACCATCATGGCTACCACATCATTCTGCAGCAATATGCCATCCCATTTCATTTGTGCTTAGTGGAACTATCATTTGTTCTTCAACAGGACAATGATCCAACACAGCTCCAGGCTGTGTAAGGGATATTTGACCAAGGCAGAGGGTGATTGAGATGGTCTGGGAGGAGTTGGACCGCAGAGTGAAGGAAAGCCACCAACAAGGGCTCAGCATATTTGGGATTCCCTTCAAGACTGTTGGAAAAGTATTCCAGGTGAAGCTGGTTGAGAGAATGCCAAGCGTGTGGAAAGCAGTCATCAAGACAAAGGGTGGCTACTTTGAAGAATCTATAATATATTTAAATTTATTTAACACTATTTTGGTTACTACATGATTCCATATGTGTTATTTCATAGTTTTGATGTCTTCACTACGATGTATAAAATAATACAAATTAAGAAAAAAAACTTGAATGAGTAGGTGTCCAAACTTTTGACTGGTACTGTACATATGAAAAATAAACATTAATATATCTCCATTAAATAAATATTCCACCCCCTGGCAGTGATTACAGATGTGAGTCTATCTGGGTAAGTTTCTAAGAGCTTTTGCACACCTGGATTGTACAATATTTTCCCATTTATTATTTTTTAACTTCTTCAAGGTCTGTCAAGTTGGTTGTTGATCATTGCTAGACAGCCGTTTTCAAGCTGATTTAAGTCAAAACTGTAACTAGGCCACTCAGGAACATTTAATGTTGTCTTGGTAAGCAACTCAGGTGTATATTTGGCCTTGTGTTTTCATTTATTGTCCTGCTAAAAGGTGAATTTATTTCCCAGTGTCTGTTGGAAAGCAGACTGAAGCAGGTTTTCCTCTAGGATTTTGCCTGTGCTTAGCCCTATTCCGTTTCTTTTTATCGTTAAAAGAAACTCCATAGTTCTTGCTGATGACAAGCATACTCATAACATGATGCAGCCACCACCATGCTTGAAAATATTAAGAGTGGTACTCGGTGATGTGTGTTGGGTTTGCCCCAAACATAACACTTTGTATTCAGTACATAACATTTATTTCTTAGCCACATTTTTGACAGTTTTACTTTAGTGCCTTATTGCAAACATGTTTTGGAATATTTTTATTATGTGCAAGCTTCCTTCTTTTCACTTTGTCAATTTGACTGGTATTGTTGAGTAACTACAATGTTATTGATCCATCCTCAGTATTCTCTTATCACAGCCATTAAACTCTGTAACTGTTTCACTTCATGGTGAAATCCCTGCGCCGCTTCCTACCTATCTGGCAACTGAGTTCGGAAGGATGCCTGCATCTTTTTAGTGACTGGGTGTATTGATACACCATCCAAAGTGTAATTAATGACTTCACCATGCTCAAAGGGATATTCAATTTTTACCCATCTACCAATAGGTGCCCTTCTTTGTGAGGCTTTGGAAAACCTCCCTGGTATTTGTGGTTGAATCTGGGTTTGAAATGCATTGCTCGAATGAGGGACCTTACTGGTAATTGTATGTGTGATGTACAGAGACGATTTAGTCATTCAAAAATCATGTTAAACACTATTATTGCACACAGGGTGAGTCCATGCAACTTATTATGTGACTGTTAAGCACATTTTTACTCCGGAACTTATTTAGGCTTGCCATTATAACAAAGGTTGTTGAATACTTAGACTCAAGACATTTAGTTTTTAATTTTTAATTAATTTATCAAAGTAAAAAAAAAAAGATTCCACCAAACAAAAACACTATTTTTAGCACTGACAGTGTTACCTAGTATCAGTAAGCCATTCTGGTTAATGACCTTATTGATTATGCAAAATGGTGGGATTTTATTCTTCTAGGGACATGTCAGAATGGTTAATTCAATATCAGGTTATCTAGACAGGGTTTTTAATCCGTGCTGGTATATCAACTGGTAATAATTCGTTACTTGGTCTGAAATATTTGATTTCTGTGAATGTGTCTTTACAGCACCTTGCCTTTGCATTCATCCAGTCCCAAAAATCATTGTTTTTGAGCACCATGATATTGACTTTTGTTTTACATCTCAAGAACGCATCACAAAGCAATCCACATAAATATGTTGTTTATCATAACCAAATTACAGTCCACAGTTAAATGAGCTGGATGCCTTTTATATCATGTGCATCAAGTCTATTGCTGATACACAATGAGTGTGTCCATTTCATTATGTATTTCAACATGCGGTTTGACTATAAAGGTCACACTTCACATCTTCATTATGATTACATATGTACACCTGATATAGCCTAATTGTGTTATGTGTAATTGCACACACATTGACATTGAAATGCAGGTGTAATTGCATTGTTTAAAGGATACTTTATGTGAATCCTATCAATTTATCAACTTGATTATTAACATCAACTTGATAAAAAAAAGTACTTGTCATTTCCAAATCAGAAAATATATATAGCTATATCAAAATCAGTTTAGGCTTTAGATTGTGCATTCATTTCAAGACATGTTACCCGTGGACTCCGATTCATGACTTGGTAACAAATACAACAAACGCAGAGGAACTGTCCAGATTGATTCAGTGCAGTTTCCCAAATTGAGTTTGGCCTCTAGCTGAGAGGGTATTTTATCCTGGATTTGCCCATGCCCTGTGCGTGTGCCAAGTCATCCGACGCAGACGCAATTCTGCTTTTTGGTCCAATCATTTGCTCACTCTTATGAATGTCCAAAATGAGATGTGACATTCCTAAGATATTTTTTCCTCAGCACGACCTTTGATGACCGGATGTATTTCTGTAAATACATTTGGAATTGAAAGGAACAGTTTTTTTTAGGTTGAGATTTAATCTATGAATGCCACCCCAAACATTTTTCACAAAGGCTATTATAACGTTCAAAAATTATTTATGAGAGTTAGGCTATTTAAGGACGTGGTGTAACTTTTTTTGCTAAAACAAGTCAATTAAAAAAAGTGCAAGTTCCAAATAAACACATTTTATCATTATTTTCATGTTGGCAACACGCAGGTGTCCGTTCATTTGTCAATACCGGGTCCAATACTCCCGCCTCACGACTGCTGCTCCGCTAGTGTTCTCGGAGGATGACAGTCCAGCGGCATCTCCGCCTTTACATCGTGCACCCCCTCCCCTTCTCCTAGTCACACATTCTCACTGTAACTCCAACTGTAGATCACAGGTAATATAATCGTCGAAAAAAAGGACCTTACGTCAAAGAAAAGGGAAGAAAGAAATAAGGCAAGCAATGCTATCTTCTGACAATATCTCATTCAGTTTGAGAGCGCAGCAGGATGAATTTAATCTTCTCAAGATTCTTGGCATACTTTTACTTCGGATTCCAAGTTATTCTACAGTTCTTCATCGACCCTTGTCACCTCCATCCCCAGCCGTGCCACATTCTGGCGCAGATAGGACACACCGTGCGCCTTGGTGCCCTTCTGCCCACCCGCCAGCCGGCCAGAGTGCAGGCTGCCTTGAACCGCGCCCTCACCGGTCTCGTTCAAACTGGGGACAACTTTCTACCTTACAACCTGAGCCTGGAAGTGGTTCCTCGAGAGCCGGCCAACGGAGATCCGGAGTCCCTTTTCAGGTGTGTTTGTCAGGCTATCGTTGTTCAGGGGGTCTCCGCTGTTCTCGCCTTCCCCCAGACCCAGGAAGAGATCGTACAAGTGGAATTTATGGCTTCTTTTTTGGAAATCCCTTTTATAAGCATCATTGAACACGGAGAGCCTCTGAAAACACAGGTAACACATTTACATTCAGTTATGTCTCAGCTGAAGTAGTCTTTACAGTGTTTGTTTTCAGGTAAATGGTTTGTACCGCCGCAGTAAACTTAAGCTATTCAGATGCCTGTGCGTTATGGTGCGCCACTGTGGCCAAAAGTGTCGCGCTTTTTCCATGAACCCAATCGAAACCAAGGGGGTGAATGTGCAGTTATTAACAGGGTTTTGTGGAGATAAAGCGTATATAAAACATTTGTGGACATATATTGTGAAAAGAGCACATGAATATAGTGGCAGTGTAGTCTTATGGCAGCTAGCCACTCTTTTGCCTCTCCCAACTGTTGCCCTTTTCTATTTTTACCCCCAGTGTCCGGTTTTGGTCCTTGTAATATTATGACATTTACCCAGCGAACCTGATATTTTTCAAGGGAGATTTTATTAAAAGGGTGCAATTTTTTGACCTGATCACGTACAAGGTTTGCTTCGGTAACACGCTGCGCGAGAGCGCACTGGTTGTTTCTCCAAAAATGATTTCCATCAGACTTTCCATTCGACCTGATCTATTAATTTCTCATTTAGCAGAATACATTGTCAATGTGTATGTTTGCTTTAGGGCCATAGTGCGGTGCTGCAACCTGGTCTCAGAGCATTTCATATTACTCTATACATAAATCCAAAACATCTCATTTAGTATGATATGTTAGGTTTTGTATGGTAGGCTATGTATTAATGTGTGGATGTCCATCACCCATTTCGTATGATATGTTACGAATTACAATTCGTATTAAACTGAATAAAAATATAAAGGCAACATGTTAAGTGTTGCTCCCTTGGTTCATGAGCTGAAAAAAAGATCCCAGAAATGTTCCATATGCACGAAAATCTTATTTCTCTCAAATTTTGTAAGCAATTCTCCTTTGCCAAGATAATCCATCTACCTGACAGGTGTAACATATCAAGAAGCTGATTAAACGGCATGATCATTACACAGTTGCACCTTGTGCTGGGGACAATAAAAGGCCAGTAATGTGTTGTTTTGTCACACAACACAATGCCACAGATGTTTCAAGTTTTCAGGGAGCGTGTACTTGGCATGCTGACTCTAGGAATCTCCACCAGAGCTGTTGCCAGATAATTTAATGTTCATTTCTCTACCATAGGCCGCCTCCACAATGTTGTTTTAGAGAAATTGTCAGTATGTCCAACCAGCCTCCGGACCACAGACCATGTGTAACCACGCCAGCCCAGGACCTCCACATTCGCCATTTTAACGTGCAGGATTGTCTGAGACCAGCCACCCGGACTGCTGATGAAACTGCAGGTTTGCACAACTAAATCGTTTTTTGCACAAATAGTCAGAAACCGTCTCAGGGAAGCTCATCTGCGTGCTCGTCATCCTCACCAGGGTCTTGACCTGACTGCAGTTCGGCGTCATAACCGACTATAGTGGGCAAATGCTCACCTTCGATGGCCACTGGCACGCTGGAGAAAAGTACTGTTCATGGATGAATCCCAGTTTCAACTGTACCAGGTAGATAGCAGACAGCGTGTATGGCGTTGTGTGGTTGAGCGGCTTGCTGATGTCAACATTGTGAACAGAGTGCACCATGGTGGGGTTATGGTATGGGCAGACATAAGCTATGGACAAGGAACACAATTCTATTTTATCGATGGAAATTTGAATGCACCGAGATAACGTGATGAGATCCTGAGACCAATTGTTGTGCCATTCATCCGCCACCATCAGCTCATGTTTCAGCATGATAATGCACGGTCCCATGTCGCAAGGATCTGTACACAATTCCTGGAAGCTGAAAATGTCCCAGTTCTTCCATGGCCTGCATACTCACCAGACATGTCTTCCCATTGAGCATGTTTGGAATGTTCTGGATCGACGTGTACAACAGCGTGTTCCAGTTCCCGCCAATATCTAGCAACTTCACACAGCCATTGAAGAAGGAGTGGGACAACATTCCACAGGCCACAATCAACAGCCTGATAAATTCTATGCAAAGAAGATGTGTCCTGCTGCATGGGGGGGGTCACATAAGATACCGACTGGTTTTCTGATCCACGCCGCTACTTTTTTTTTAAAGGTATCTGTGACCAACAGATGCTTATCTGTATTCCAAGTCATCCATAGATTAGGGCCTAATGAATTTATTTCAATTGACTGATTTCCTCATATGAACTGTAACTCAGTAACATCTTTGAAATTGTTGCGTTTATATTTTGCCAAACGTACTAGATATTACGAATATGCTAAACATTTGTTATAAATTCTAGCTAGGTGGCTAGCTAACGTTAGCTTTAGGAGTTAGTTTAAGGTTAGGGGAAGGGTTAGCTAAAAGGCTTAAGGTTAGGCTTAAGGCTTCCACATGCTTCCCTGCCGAAATAATTCGTAAGAGTTTGTGCTTATATTATGACAACATTTTGAGATGTTTTTGTTTGTTCTGGACTTCGGTGAAGGTTTTTTACAGCTGTTCTGGCACACAACAGTTTTTCTAGAGGCAAACCGAAGTTCGGAGTCAAAGTCTCCGCCTCTGTCAGTGATTGGTCAGCAGTAGAGATTCTTCAATAAAGTCTTTGTTGTCATTCAACGAGAGATGACTAATTTTCATTAAACATTTTTTATTGAGAAAAACTGCACCAAACAGCTTTATTAAGGTGTAAAATTGAGCGACTAAGATCTCCTCGGCAAAACGGCAAAATGAATGACAGATTTTTTTCAGATATCTTAGATAAAATCATACTTTTAGTAAGTGTTTACTGGCTATGGCGTCTCAAAATGGACAACCAGTACCGTTTCTGCTTTTGTCTCGTTTTTCAAGCGAATGTCTTTTAAGGAAGTATTTGAGCACACTCGTTTGGTTCGCCTAGCCGACTTCGGCTAGCCGCCAGCCGAACTGAAGCATGCTGATGCCTTTAGGGGAAGGGTTAGCTGACATGCTAAGCAGTTGCAAAGTAGCTAAAAAGTAGTAAGTAGTTGAAAAATGATTGATTTGACCTATATGAGCCTTCTTGGTGACATGGAATGAGCTACAGCTAATCAGTATATTATTGAAACACAAGAGGCATCATCCTGAGTTCATACTATTTGTGCCTGTCAGTTGTCATGTTCTTTACATTATTACCTATGACAATGACTGCTTTACACACACACACACACACACACACTTCCATCTGTATATTAGATAACGTCAGTGACTTTAGAGCAATGTGAAGCAACGTGACTTTCATGGTAAAATAGCTCTGCAATGATTTCCCTCAAAATTATGCAGATCGGTAACTTCCATAGGGACCATGACATTGCTCATTCACCTTGTTGGTAAGGGACAAGGCCATGTACTTGAGAGCATTTCACCATCTTTCATTCAAAATGTCTCTCAAAAGACGTATGATTTCACAGTGTCATTGGATTTGGTATTGCTATTTCCCTTGGCATGCAAGGGAGGCGACGTGAACATCTTAAAAATCATAGCCAGCTGGAAGATTCCTTTTGAGCACTGCAAGCTCGGGAACACTTGGGGAGAGCTGTGCCTAAAATCAGAGAGAGCGAGTGAGAGAGAGGTGGGAAGTGCAGTCACAGTATCCGTACGCCGATTGAAAACTTGTACTCTTGTCTCATTTTGTATTCCACGGCCCCTTTCCATTTTGCCATCAAAACCAAGATCACAACTCTGGCTAATGGTGCATCCTACAGTATACAACCTCCATCCCTGTCATGGCTTTCAGAGAGAGGCCTGCAGTTTGATCAGCACTACATGAGACGACAGGGGTTTGCCTGGGCACTGGCCGTTTCATTCTGACCTTTCAGGTCAGCTATTACCCTGCCTGTCATGCTATGCTGGCTCTAATGCACCTGTCCCAGGTTTAGGAGACTGGATGAGTCATAGTCACAGTTTCACCGCACCAGCTGAGCCACCCCAGTCAAGCAGCCTGCCGTAGTATGATGTGTCAGAGTGCTCACTTTGGCAGTTTCAGCTGGAGTCTCTAGCTGTGGTTCTCCCTGTGGTTGTTCTCTCACTCTGTCTGTCTGTCTCTCTCTCTCGCTCTCTCTCTCTCATTTGTCTCGGGGCGCATCCCTTTACTTACTGGCAGTAATCTGAAAGAGCTGGACAGCTGTGTACGCATATGGGCAGTAGGTGTCCTCCATCCTGTGTCTTCATATCAATGCAGATAAAGGAGAGGTGGGAAAGCCGCTTTAGGTTCTCGAAAAAAACACTTTTAGCTGTATGTCTCCGTGACTTGTCCGTTTGTGTTTGTCAGTTAGCCTTTCTAAGATGTGCAGTGTGTTTTAAGTCTTCTGTTGATGTGGTTGTAGGCCACGTGATTGTGTGCACTTGTCTTTCAGCTGTTGATGCGCCTGTCCTGACATGTGCATAGTTACTACGTCAGTGTGTCTGTGAACTATTGAACTTGGCAGACCTGTCCAGTTTCAGACGGCTTACAACACAAAGGTACTTTAACAAATTAAAAGGGGGAGAAAAATAAAATCGCACACTGTAAATCTTAGGGTGGGCAGGAAAAAGTGCACACATTTGTCTTGTTTAATGTCTGCCCATTAAAATGGCTTTGGAGGGTTCCTTAACTGACTGTGAAATTATCACTGGGCTGAATGGGCAAAGAGATGGGAGGCAAACACATACACACAGTTCACCCACCTGGACTGTTTTGTACCAAGCCACTTGACTTCCTCAGTTACACCTCATTATGCTATGATCCGCAGCAGATGAAACCTGTCAGAATTATTCATGACAACAATTTCACGATGCCATGACACACAGCAGTGGACAGTCATGGTTAGCCAACGAGCCAACCTCCCAGTAAATCACTGCATGTTCATGCCAGGAATTTGCCATGAAGTGCCATTAATATTATCGCTGGAGTCATGTTCTGTTAATGAAAGTCCTACGTATGGGGTTATATGAGGTCCTGATGAGTCCTCTTGCTTCACTGGGATCTAAAAGGAAATGAATAAGTCATGTCATGTCGGGTTTATGACATGGCCTTTTGATGTCTTACTCTGCTTCCAAACCGACTTTGAGAAAAGGAACGATCCCTGTGGAAGGATGTAATGTATTCGATGTCTACACGTCATAGTTTTATGTAGGTCATATACTGCGTTCAGTGTTTTATACAATGTGGTGTTTCACACAATATAAAGGCGACACAAATAGCCTTTTAATCCTGTGAAAAGTGGGATTGTGGCATATGGGAATGGCATCACATGCATGGGGCAGAGCTGAGATGGAAATCTCACAGACACAATGAAGTCCCTTTCCCTCGCCTTCTTCAGTCTGCCAATCAGTCTAAAAGCTCTCATTGGTCTGCACTATGGCGCATGTTGTGTACCCCCCCCCAATTTTTTTTTTTAATGAACATGAGTAACAGAGAAGGCTTGTAGAACACAATGCCTTAGAAAATGGGGGATTGGCCTTCTTCGAGCTCCTTTGAGATGCATATTAGTGCCTTGAGCCGAGTCTACTTTAGATCAGATACTGAGATAGAACTATGGGCTCTGGGAGGGGAATGAGCTGAAAGATGGTCCCTGCTGTTCTGGTGAAGTGTTTGCTTTAACAAGCATGGTGAGGTCTTGCAAACTGAGGTTGTCATACTTTGCTTTCCCGGGCGAGTTCGCCGACTGCACTTGTAATGCAATTGTGTAAAAAAATAAAAGAACAGATCATCACTTAAGATGTGAGAGGCAGCCTATTTTGAAGCTTTGACAGTTGAATCGATATCAAACCCCTGTAATCTGTTTTGAAAATTTGCTGTTGTTTGAGTGTGTTTATTAGTAGTGGTATTTCTTATGGCAAGCATATATGATTGTGGATGCTCTTGACTAGAGCTAAACCCCTAATTATTTGCTCAATGAAAATGGTCGCAGTGAGTGTGACAGGCAATTAACGTTGCCAGTTTTATATGTTGGTAATAAATGATTTGGTAATACTGCACAGTGATTACGCTAATACACCCACACAGTAGGTACCAAGTCCTTCTTTTAAGATTAAAATACCAAGCTGTGATGTACCGCTAATGCAAACAGCCTTAAAAGTAATCAAACCATGTTCTCATTTGAGAACTTTCTAGTTAGTAACTTTCATGGTGCCTTTTTGCTGCTTCATTCGGGCCAAGTGGATTGATTCTAAGAAATATTCTGCAATTTTCTTGATAATGCTAGAATCTCATTGAATGTTATTTCTCAGTGGTACAGCACTGGGCTTTTTTCTCAGTAGGTCATTACATTTAATGAATCATCTGTCCCAGAGAAATGTTTACAGATACGTTTGCAGAAACATGCATATTGGAGAGAGATGGATTTGGCTTGAGGGTTAAAATAGATCTCTTGCTCCAACCCAACATTAGAGGGCAAAGGCACAACTTTCAGAGAGGTTAACTTTCCTCCTTATGCAACTTACTTGAGTATAACATTTAATTAGGATTATCTTGAGTGAGATTCTCGACTGCTTTGTTAAATAGGGGGAAAAGTACGGGTGTGAAAGCTATTTGTTGTCAATGTGTTTCTTTACTACCCAATCCGAGCTTTGCTGTCAGCAGCAGAAGCTCGGCTTGCAGTGGTCGAAGTTAAGGCAGGCCCAGTGCATTAGCGGGAAAAGGTCTGAGTCAGTAGACTCCTGAGCACCAAAGATAGAGGCCTGCCTTTCATACTGCAAGTCCAGTTTACTGCTCAAGGGACAAAAGGCAGGGAGCGCAACGATTAAAACTCCCCCTCCCCAAGACTATTCCACTTGCAGAACTAGACATGAGTCATCATAGGCGATTTGATGCTCTAATGCCTAGCAAAGGTTATTAAAGAGAAGGAACCTGGTTTGACACCCCAGATTCTTCTATTCATCTTCAGAGGCGCATTGCTATTTCAGGCAGAATCTGAACTTTGACCTATTTCTGTTTGATTTTTGCCTCACCAATAAGATAAGTTGCTGATAGTACTAAGAGGCTGAACAGACCCTAGATGGGTGTTGGCAAACATGAGAAATGGGATTCAGAATATGCTGACATATACAGTAGCTTCATCTCCCTTTCCTCCAGGAGTAAGCACATAAATACACATACGGTTCCTCATAGAAATCTTTATATGTTTCACTTATATCTCTCTTTTCTCTCTCTTCGTCATGCAAACATAGATTCACCTTAATTGCAGACTGTTACTCCACTCAGAGGTGACCATTGCAGTCCTGTCCAAACAGCTCCAGTCTGCTTCACCTAGCTGTGCAGGGAGAGGTGTGAAATACCTGGGGGAGATAACTGGTAATTGCTCACAGGTGGGGGAGAGTGATAGGCAGTGTTAGGATCTGGCTAAATCCAAGGTTACAGACCCAGGGGAGACTGGCTGGGAAAATCAGTTTGCTGCTGGAAGAGGTGTTTGAGGGGCCAAGAAGGGCACTCGTCCTTTGCTTCAAATGGAGACCCCCATTACCCCAGGGCAGTAATGGGGACATTGCCCGGCAAAGGGTCCTATACTTTAGATGAGATGTCAAACTGAGAAGCGTGATCTCTGATAATCTCATGACATGTGTTGGCATCATGGTGACCTTGCTATCTACAGAAGTCGGAAGTTTACATACACTTAGGTTGGAGTCATTATGACTAATTTTTCAACCACTCCACAAATTTCTTGTTAACAAACTATAGTTTTGGCAAGTCCGTTAGGACATCTACTTGGTGCATGACACAAGTAATTTTTCCAACAATTGTTTACAGACAGATTATTTCACTTATAACTCAATGTGTCACAATTCCAGTGGGTCAGATGTTTACATACATTAAGTTGACTGTGCCTTTAAACAGCTTGGAAAGTTCCAGAAAATGATGTCATGGCTTTAAAAGCGTCTGATAGGCTAATTTACATCATTTGAGTCAATTGGAGGTGTACCTGTGGATGTATTTCAAGGCCTACCTTCAAAGTCAGTGCCTCTTTGATTGACATCATGGGAAAATCAAAATAATTCAGCCAAGACCTCAGAATAAGAATTGTAGACCTCCACGAGTCTGGTTCATCCTTAGGAGCAATTTCCAAACACCTGAAGGTACCACGTTCATCTGTACAAACAATAGTACGCAAGTATAAACACCATGGGACCACGCAGCCGTCATAACGCTCAGGAAGGAGACACGTTCTGTCTACTAGAGAAGAATGTACTTTGGTGTGAAAGTGAGAATCGAACAACAGCAAAGGACCTTGTGAAGATGCTGGAGGAAACGGGTACAAAAGTATCTATATCCACAGTAAAACAAGTCGTATATCGACATAACCTGAAAGGCCGCTCAGCAAGGAAGAAGCCACCGCTCCAAAACCGCCATAAAAAAGCCAGTCTACGGTTTGCAACTGCACATGGGGACAAAGATCGTACTTTTTGGAGAAATGTCCTGATGAAAAAAAATGGAACTGTTTGGCCATAATGACCATCGTTATGTTTGGAGGAAAAAGGGGGAGGCTTGCAAGCCGAAGAACACCATCCAACCGTGAAGCACGGGGGTGGCAGCATCATGTTGTGGGGGTGCTTTGCTGCAGGAGGGACAGGTGCACTTCACAAAATAGATGGCATCACGAGAAAGAACAATTATGTGGATATATTGAAGCAACATCTCAAGACATCAGTCAGGAAGTTAAAGCTTGGTCGCAAATGGGTCTTCCAAATAGACAATGACCCCAAGCATACTTCCAAAGTTGTGGCAAAATGGCTTAAGGACAACAAAGTCAAGGTATTGGAGTGGCCATCACAAAGCCCTGACCTCAGTCCTATAGAACATTTGTGGGCAGAACTGAAAAAGTGTGTGCAAGCAAGGAGGCCTACAAACCTAACTCAGTTACACCAGCTCTGTCAGGAGGAATTGGCCAAAATTCACCCAACTTATTGTGGGAAGCTTGTGGAAGGCTACTCGAAGCGTTTGACCCAAGTTAAACAATTTAAAGGCAATGCTACCAAATACTTAGAGTGTATGTAAACTTCTGACCCACTGGGAATGTGATGAAAGAAATAAAAGCTTAAATAAATAATTATCTCTATAAAGTGGTGATCCTAACTGACCTAAGAGGGAATTTTGACTAGGATTAAATGTCAGGAATTTAAAAAAACTGAGTTTACGTACACCTTAGCCAAATACATTTCAACTTCCGACTCCAACTGTTCGTGTCGTTTCTTGTGTGTTCTAATGGAACTGTGTCCAAATATATTTTAGATTTGTCATCCTGATTTCCGGACCTTTTTTGGATTATCATTATATTCATCATTATATCCCAGGTCTGACAGAACCTGTGCAGATGATCTAGGTCCTGCTGTAACTCCTCCTTATTGGGAGACAGCAGCACCAGGTCATCTGCGTACAGCAGATGCTTAATTTCAGTAGTGTGTAGGGTGAGACCAGGTTCTGCAGATTATTCAGTTTTGGCCAATTCATTAATGTAGATGTTAAAAATGTTGGATTTGTTGAGCAGCCCTGTTTCACTCCACGTCCCTGAGAGAAGTCTGTTTGCTTGTTGCCAATTTTAACCGCACATTTGTTTTTATTGTACATTGATTTAATAACATCATCTATTAGTTTATAAAAAAAAGACCTTCATGCCAAATTGAATCAAATGCATTCCCGAAGTCTATGAAACATGATCTCTCTACTATTATTCTGACATTTCACATTCTTAAAATAAAGTGGTGATCCTAACTGACCTCAAACAGGGAATTTTTCTAGGATTAAATGTCAGGAATTGTGAAAAATTGAGTTTAAATGTACTCGGCTAAAGTGTATGTAAACTTCCGACTTCAACTGTATATTCCCCCACAAATTTGCTGCGTGCTGGTGGGTGCTACATATTGGTGACGAATGGATTGAGTTACCTCCACATTAGTCAGTTTATGAAAAGCCCTGTGTGAAATGCAATAATACATTGTAATCTTCAAGGAAGGCACTACTTCCATTGGATTCGCTAAGTCTATTAGAAGATCTTTTGAAACAATTTGTAGAAATGACAGTTAGTAACTCAAAAATGCTGCACGCACAAAACAAATATTAGACAGCAAGGCTCTTGATCCAGGATTGGATTCTCTGCTGTTACCAAGCAAAGCTTGATTTTGGAAGAAGCTAACCACTTAGCTAGCTACAGTGCCTTGCGAAAGTATTCGGCCCCCTTGAACTTTGCGACCTTTTGCCACATTTCAGGCTTCAAACATAAAGATATAAAACTGTATTTTTTTGTGAAGAATCAACAACAAGTGGGACACAATCATGAAGTGGAACGACATTTATTGGATATTTCAAACTTTTTTAACTAATCAAAAACTGAAAAATTGGGCGTGCAAAATTATTCAGCCCCCTTAAGTTAATACTTTGTAGCGCCACCTTTTGCTGTGATTACAGCTGTAAGTCGCTTGGGGTATGTCTCTATCAGTTTTGCTTGTTTCCAAAGTGGTCCTCGATATTATTGATTAAAAGGCAAGACAAAATTACAAACAACCATATATACATTCATTTATATTGACGTCCTAAAAAGTGTCCTTCACTGCACTTTACCCTAACCTTAAAAATCAACCATATTAATTTTGACCTTTAAAAAACAATCTATTCGTTGCATCATACCTATCATTCAGATATATACACCTGACCAGCGGTAGGGGGCACAAGTGGCAGTGGAGGGGTTTCTATTACTTAGACATCCTTGTCTGAATGAAAACCTTTGCCTGCTTTTTAAAGCTATTTCATAGACAAATGTCTGTATAGAGAAACGTGCTCCTCGCAATACTGTTTACTCTTGGGATTTTACAAGACATAACACCAGCTCTAGACCATATCAATGTGGTTTTTCATATAACCTGGGGAACAATCATTTAAGATGTCAAACATATGATTAAGTTTAAGTTGGTCAACTCTGGACTCCAAAGGTAACAAGCCCACCTCCCAGAACTCCTGTACCCCTATGGGGGTCCTAGGGGGGCCATAAAGCATATACCTGATAACATTATTTTGCATGACCTGCATTCTAATTTTCTGCTTTTTTGATAGCCCACTATACCAAGCAGAGCAGGCATAATCAAAATGAGTCAAGGTCGTGACAAGCGGTTTTCTTCACTTTGATGTTAAAATATCAATTTGTTCCACATTTTATAAAGAATTTTAGCAGCAATCAGGTCTCCAGAAAGGGATTGATCTAGGGACACACCAAGATCAGTTACACATGTTTTAGATTCAATCTCCTTGCCTGCACAGTTTACCCAAGCAATCTATGTTTTGTTCCAAACAAAATCGGTTAAATTTTTCCCAAATGTAGCGACAATTTGTTGTCAGTCAACCAATCTCCAACAAAATGTAATTCCTTACTCAGGGTCTCCTTGATGTAAACTGTATCCTTCCCTGATACCAGTATGGCTGAGTCATCAGCATAAAGCAGGAGTTTGCATCTGCCATATCATAAACGTATATAACAAATAAGAGAGGCCCTAAAATTGATCCCTGCAGTACTCCACAGGACATTTCTTTGGCCTCTGACATAACATCACAAACCTTACATTCTTGTGTTCTGTTGGTCAGATAAGACCTAAACCAATTCACTGCTACACCATTTAGACCCATGCATTTCAGTTTCATCAGGAGAATATCATGTTCCACAATGTTAAAAGCTTTCTGCAAATATAACATACCTGAATAGATCCCCATCTCACGTTCCTGCTTGATGTGGGCAAAAAGGTGGATACGGCAAGTATCAGTGGAATGAGATGTTCTAAAGACAGATTTGAGTTCATAAATACATTTGTGCTCAGTATCCCTCAAGTTGTTTAAAAACGAATCTCTCAACAATTTTGGATAAGCTGCTGAGGATCGACACAGGCCTGTAGTTTCAGGAACCACCCTGGCTGTTTTGAGATAATTGGGAAATGTACCACTACTAATAGAAAGCTTAACAATATGCAATATCATTTTAGCTGTGACACAAGCACTATCCTTTATGAATCTTACAGGAAGGTTATCCAGCCCAGTTTCTCTGTTTGTGCTCATTAAGCATAGTAGATTGGAGACTTTGTCCTCTGTTCCCATGCACAGCTCAAACAAATAATTTGTGATACCTTTGCTATGGCAAAAGTTGTTAATGAAAGACTGGCCATGGTGTCCAGAGAAGGTTGGTAACTTCTTAACCAGAGATGAGGCTATAGGAGGTTAAAAAAGTTAAAATAATATGCAACCTTTGCCTGGTCATAACATAAAACATCATCAATATCCAGGCCAATACTACAGGATTTTACCTTATAGGGAGTTTTTGAGCCAATGTCCTTTAAAATGTTCCACAGTTTACAAGGCTGATGTAAGTTGACATTAACAGTGTCTATGTAATGTTGGGATTTGGCCTTATCCATTTTGTATCTTACCTGGTTTCTACAGTTAATAAAACCATAATCTTGTTGTAAATGTATCCTTTTGAATTTGGCCAGGTAGCGATCCCTTTTCCTAAGATCTCGGAAGGGATCCATTTTCCTGACCGCTGTTTGATTCAAATTTGTTTCATCGCCAGAAAGTCGAGTGCAGACAGAAACATTTATTTAAAAAAGATACCAAAGATTCCTGTCCACCCACGACTGTGTGGCCAAACACGACTCCAACACCATCATTAAGTTTGCTGACAACACAACAGTGGTAGGCCTGATCACCGTCAATTATGAGTCGGCCTATAGGGAGGAGGTCAGAGAACTGGCAGTGTGGTGCCAGGACAACAAACTCTCCCTCAATGTGGGCAAGACAAAGGAGCTGATCGTGGACTACAGGAAAATGTGGGCCGAACAGGCCCCCATTAACATCGACAAGGCTGTAGTGGAGCGGGTTGAGAGTTTCAAGTTCCTTGTACAGATTTTCTCAACTAGCCTGTACCTCCGCACACTGACTCTGTACCGGTGCCCCCTGTATATAGCCTCGTTATTGTTATTCTTATTGTGATACTGTTTATTTTAGTCTACTTGGTAAATATCTTCTTAACTCTTCCTGAACTGCACTGTTGATTAAGGGCTAGTAAGTAAGCATTTCACGGTAAATTTCACTTGTTGTATTTGCCGCATGTGACCAATAAAGCTTGATTTGATTTATTCTAAAATATATTATTTTTTAATCCTCAGAAATCTACACACAATACCCCATAATGACAAAGTTATAACAGGTTTTTAGACATTTTTGCCAAGTTATTAAATATTGAAAACGAAAATACCTTATTTATATAAGTATTCAGACCCTTTGCTATGAGACACGAAGTTGAGCTCATTGATCCTCCTTGAGATGTTTCTACAACTTGATTGGAGTCCACCTGTGGTAAATTCCATTAATTGGACATGGTTTGGAAAGGCACACACCTGTCTATATAAGGTCCCACAATTGACGTGAGGTCGAAGGAATGGTCCGTAGAGCATCGAGACAGGATTGTGTCGAGGCACAGATCTGGGGAAGGGTACCAAAACATTTCTGCAGCATTGAAGGTCCCAAAGGACACAGTAGCCTCCATCATTCTTAAATGGAAGAAGTTAGGGACCAAAATTAATTTTTCTAGTGCTGGCTGCACAACCAAACTGAGCAATCGGGGGAGAAGGTCCTTGGTCAGGGAAGTGACCAAGAAGACGATGGTCACTCTGACAGAGCTCTAGAGTTCCTCTGTGGAGATGGGAGAACCTTCCAGAAAGACACACATTAAGAAAGACACCATTTATGGTAGAGTTGCCAGACGGAAGACACTCCTCAGTAAAAGGCTCATGACAGCCCGCTTGGAGTTTGCCAAAAAGCACCTAAAGACTCTCGGACCAGGAGAAACAAGATTCTCTGGTCTGATGAAACCAAGATTGAATTATTTGGCCTGAAAGCCAAGTGTCATGTCTAGAAGAAACCTAGCACCATCCCTACGGTTAAGCATGGTGGTGGTAGAATCATGCCGTGGAGATGTTTTTCAGTAGCAGGGACTGGGAGACTAGTCAGGATCAAGGCAAAGATAAATGGAGCAAAGTACAGGGAGATCTTTGATGAAACCCTGCTCCAGAGCTCTCAGGACCTCAGACTGGGGCGAAGGTTTAACTTCCAACAGGACCACGACTTTCAGCACATAGCCAAGACAGTGCAGGGGTGGCTTCGGGACAAGTCTCTGAATGTCCTTCAGTGGCCCAGCCAGAGCCCGGACTTAAACCTGATAAACCGAACATCTCTGCAGAGACCTGAAAATAGCATTTCAGCAATGCTCCCCATCCAACCTGACAGAGCTTGAGAGGATCTGCAGAGAATAATGGGAGAAACTCCCCAAATACAGGTGTGCCAAGCTTGTAGTGTCACACCAAAGAAGACTCAAGACTGTAATTGCTGCCAAAAGGTGCTTCAACAAAGTACAGAGTAAAGGGTCTGAATACTTATATAAAAGTAATATTTCTGTTTTTTTATGTTTTATAAATTAGCAAACATTTCTAAAAACCTGTTTTTACTTTGTCATTATGGGGTATTGTGTGGAGAATTGAACCCTGTGGCACCGCCATAGAGACTGCCAGAGGTCCGGACAATAGGCCCTCCGATTTGACACACTGAACTCTATCTGAGAAGTAGTTGGTGAACCAGGCGAGTCTACCGATAAGAATGCGGTGATTGACCGAGTCGAAAGCCAATACTGTCTTTTATCGATGGCGGTTATGATATCGTTTAGTACCTTGAGAGTGGCTGAGGTGTACCCGTGACCAACTCGGAAACTGGATTGCACAGCAGAGAAGGTACAGTGGGATTCAAAATGGTCAGTGATCTGTTTACTAACTTGTCTTTTGAAGACTTTAGAAAGGCAGGTCAGGATGGATATAGGTCTGTAAAAGAGGGGGATGACCGCGGCAGCTTTCCAATCTTTGGGGATCTCGGACGATATGAAAGAGAGGTTGAACAGACTGGTAATAGGGGTTGCAACAATGGCAGCGGATAATTTTAGAAAGAGAGCGTCCAGATTGTCTATCCCAGCTGATTTGTACGGGTCCAGGTTTTGCAGCTCTTTCAGAACATCTGCTGTCTGGATTTGGATGAAGGAGAAGCTGGGGAGGCTTGGGAAAGTAGCTGCGGGGGTGCTGTTGGCCGGGGTTGGGGTAGCCAGCAGGAAAGCATGGCCAGCCATAGAGAAATGCTTATTGAAATTCTCAATTAATGTGGATTTATCGGTGGTGACAGTGTTACCTAGCCTCAGTGCAGTGGGCTGCTGGGAGGAGGTGCTCTTACTCTCCATGGACTTTACAGTGTCCCAAAACCTTTTGGAGTTAGAGCTACAGGATGCAAATTTCTGTTTGAAAAAACTAGCCTTTGCTTTCCTGACTAACTGTGTGTATTGGTTCCTGACTTCCCTGAAAAGTTGCATTTCGCAGGGACTATTCAATGCTAGTGTAGTCTGCCACAGGATGTTTTTTGTGCTGGTCGAGGGCAGTCAGGTCTGGAGTGAACCAAGGGCTATATCTTTTAAAGAGCAACCAGGCATCCTCGACTGACGGGATGAGGCCAATATCCTTCCAGGATACCCGGACCAGGTTGATTAGAAAGGCCTGCTCGCAGAAGTGTTTTAGGGAGCATTTGACAGTGATGAGGGCTGGTTGTTTGATCGCGGACCCATTACGCACGCAGGCAATGGGGCAGTGATCGCTGAGATCCTGGTTGAAGACAGCAGAGGTGTATTTAGAGGGCAAGGTGTGAAGTGCCAGTTTTCAACCCCCCTGGCCTGCTAGGCTCCAGTGGGGGAAGGGAGACTCCTACAGAAATTAGAAAGTTACATAGTTTGTGTCTCTGAGGGCTGTGAGATGGTGTGCTAAAGATGTCCACATGCTTCCCAGCCGAAACAGTTTGGAACAGTTTGTGCATATATTATGTAAACATTTGGTGACGTTTTTATTCATTTTGGACTTCAGGAAGTGTTTTTTCAGCAATTCGGGCACACAAATTTTACATTTCTTATCGAGGCAAGTTGGTAAGTGAGTTGGTAACCGAAGTCTTACGCCCCCTTGTCGGTGATTGGTCAACAGTAGGGATTCTATAATGAAGTGCCTGTGGTCATTCAATGAGAGACGACTCGTCCTAATGCACATTTTTTCACTTAAGAAATACTTGTACCAAACATCCTAGTCAGATGCAAAATGGACAAACAGTACTATTGCCGTTTTTTCTCGTTTTTCAAGTATGGGAGTATGTCAGCACAATTGTTTGGTTCAACCGAACTTAAACATGCTGACACCTTAAGAGTCTCTGGCAGGGAATTTGTAACACTTAAAGACATTCTATTTTTGGTGATTGCATTTTATGCACTGCAGTAAGAATATGAATATCGGACCCATAAAAGTTGTTTGGCTTGTAATAAATCATTAAAACAAAAAAAGAGGCAAAACTTGAACTAATTTTAATTAACATGTCAGAGTAAGGGTTATGAGAATGGTACTGAAAGTTCCTTTTTTACTGGGATCAGGGCTTTGAAATCAAGCCTAGTTGTTGTAGATGTGATACTGATCTGAATGCGATCCGGTGTTTGGCAAAAACTCTATACTCCCATTTGTTGTTCTTAGGGCTGTATTATCTCAGATCTAACTAAACAGAGATTCATGGGAGCGGCTTATGCATGTATTCATATCATTTCCCAGGGACGTTCTGGAATAACTAGGGTTGGTTTTGGTTGTTGCTCAAAAATGCAGAGCTTGCTTTTGTTTAGTGAAAGTTCTTTTTTTTTTTTTACACTAGAGGCAGACCGTACCCAATCTCTGTATTGTTTGGGCAAGACTGTTGTTGGGCTTTTCCTTGATAACATTTTTTTGTAGGGGTTGATACATTTTTCCTAAGCGAAAATTAAGTCAGAAATTTCAAAGTGATTACAAACTTCAGAAGCCTTTTTAAACCTCAAATGCACTACAAGTTTTACATTTCCTGCAATTCCCTGAAAGTTCTTCTGCAACAGGGTGATCAAATTAAGTTCCGGCACCTGTATAACGCAGTCCAAAACAAGCCTATTTGATTTTCCCATATTCCAATGTTCCCTTTTTTAAATTATTATTATCACAGAGTAAGTTATTACTGTATCGTCTATTCATTTCACAACTTCGCTGAGAGAACGCCTCGGTACCATTTCCAAGACAGCATAGATCACAAAGACGCTATTCGATTACAATCACATGAACAAATGCAGGAAAGAAAATGACAGGTCAGACTGTGGAATGACCCCCAATATGGCCTAGTGAGTGAGCATAAACAGTACATTTCCGCTGTGTCGGCTGTCAGGCTCCTCTGTGTTATTTCTGATTCACGGAGCATGGTTATTGACCTATCATTACTCTTAGAAGCCCTCCAGTCTGCTTCATTGCAGAGGAATTCAGCTGACTGTTTTTTGTTGTTGGATGAAGCAGCACATTGACCGAGAGACCAGACCAGCACTGGGGCTGGATGGAGTGTGCTGGCATCTCACTTCAGAGCTAATCCATTGTCTTCCCCTCTGACTGCAAACAGCGTTTTGGCAGGCACCGCCGCTCCCTGAATTCTGCATTCGGCTTGTTCGCCTGCCAAAGACTCCCCTTCAGCTTTGCCGCTGCACCCATGTTATTATCCAACCTCTAGTTGTGTTGAGCTCTTCTTGTTCATTTTTTTTTTTGCGACCACCGTTTTCTAGACACAGCCTCGTTTGCCCTCCCCTTGATTCTAAACAATCCCACTTTTGGTGATTTTATTGCAGAATTTGCTCTGCAACAACCATCCCTGCCAACCCTTGAATTGAATGTCGTCCAGACATTACGGGGTTCCAGTGTATTAGCCATATTGGTCATTTCCACCATCAATGCTAAAGTGGGGGTCTTCGTAAATGTGGCACTTAAGCTTGTACCACTGTATGCTCTCTCAAATAGACGAGGCACTTCAGCCCGGATCTGATTGAGCAAACAAAGAGTAAACTTAACCTGTGTAAACATCTTCGGCAAACAAATCCAGGTTTGGAATGGTCAGTCTGCTACCACGACCTGTGGCAGTCATCAGCTCGCTCATGCTACAGCTTAGCAATGAAGGGAACTATATTCTCATGCAATACTTTGATTTCATCAATCCGATTAATTAATTGCTAATCCTGACAGTTCATCCAGCCATTTTGTGCTGGACAGTTCCCAATCTTAAGTGCCAATATTATGTCATGATATTTGACAGTCAATTTGGATACTCCTCGAATAGATTTCAGAAACATTTAATTTAGCAGATAAGGTATGATATTTATATATTCCTGTTGTAAACCTAGTGGTTTTGTAAGAATTCATTACATTGAGTAATTAACAGTATGTGGACTAATTAAAGGACAAAACGCAGCATCATATGATGTAAAATCCATCATACCGGCTGTATTAATGAATTTTGAATGACCTTGATTATCTTCCCTATATCTGTCACTTCCCTTGGTTCTCTCCTCAGGTGTTATTGACTCTGTTTTAATGTCGGTGGGTTGTTTGTGTTACGTGTTTATGGTTTCATTTATTTATTAAAACAGTCTCAGCGCACTCGTTACAAAAGCTCAAATAAGCAAAGAGAAACGACAGTCCATCATTACTTTAAGACATGAAGGTCAGACAATACGGAACATTTCAGGAACTTTGAAAGTTTCTTCAAGTGCAGTCGCAAAAACCGTCAAGCGCTATGATGAAACTGGCTCTCATGAGGACCGCCACATGAATGGAAGACCCAGAGTTACCTCTGCTGCAGGGGATAAGTTCATTAGAATTACCAGCCTCAGACATTGCAACCAAAGTAAAGACTTCAAGTAACAGAGACATCTCAACATCAGAGGAGACTGTGTGAATCAGGCCTTCATGGTCAAATTGATGCAAAGAAACCACTACTAAAGGACATCAATAATAAGAGGAGACTTGCTTGTCCCAAGAAACATGAGCAATGGACATTCAACCAGTGTAAATTTGTCCTTTGGTCTGGAGTACAAATTTGAGATTTTTGGTCTTTGTGAGACGCGGTCTGGGTGAATGGATTATCTCTGCGTGTGCATTTCCCACCCTAAAGCATGGATGAGGTGTTATGGTGTGGGGTGCTTTATAAGGGCTATTTAACCAAGAAGGAGAGTGATAGAGTGCTGCATCAGATGACCTGGCCTCCACAATCACCCAACCTCAACCACTTTTAGATGGTTTGGGATGAGTCAGACCGCAGAGTAAAGGAAAAGCAGCCAACAAGTGCTCAGCATATGTAGGAACTCCTTCAAGACTGTTGGAAAAGCATTCCAGGTGAAGCTGGTTGAGAGAATGCCAAGAGTGTGCAAAGCTATCATCATGGCAAAAGGTGGCTATTTGAAGTATAATATATAAAATTATATCAAATATATTTAGATTTGTTTAACACTTTTTTTGGTTACTACATGATTCCATATGTGTTATTTCATAGTGTTGATGTCTTCACTATTATTCTACAATGTAGAAAATAGTTTAAAAAATAAAGAAAAACCCTTGAATGAGTAGGTGTTTTAAAATGTTTGACCGGTAGTGTATATATCTTTTCTTAATTATTATTATTTTGTTGTACTTTTACCCCTTTTTCGTGATACACAATTATTTACAATGACGGCCTACCCCAGCCAAACCATCCCCTAACACGACACGGACAACGCTGGGCCAATTGTGCACCTCCCTATTGGACTCCTGATCACGGCTGGGTTATGATACAGCCAGGGATCGAACCCCAGTCTGTAGTGACGCTTCTAGCACTGTGATGCAGTGCCTCAGACCACTGCGCCACTCAGGATCCCAAAATGTGCCATGCAAATGCCAAGCTCTACCAACTGAGCCACAGAAATCAGACATCGAATATCTCTTTAAGCATGGTCAAGTTAATTATGCAGTGGATTATGTATTAAACCACCCAGACACATCAAAGATACAGTCGTACTTCTGAATTGAGCCGCAGGACAGAAATGAAACTGCTCAGGGATGTTACCATGAGGCCATTGGTGATTTTAAAACCGCTACAGAGTTCAATGGCTGTGATGGGAGAAAACTGAGGATGGATCAACAATATTGTAGTGACTCCACAATAATGATCTAAATGACAGAGTGAAAAGAATAATAAAATATAATCCAAATATCCCAAAACATTGTATGCATGGCACTTGTATGCAACAAGGCACTAAAGCAGCAGTTCCCAAACAGGGGGTCCCAACCCCATGTGGGGTCGCCTGATATGAAAATAGGGTCGCGGTAGAAATTCCAGAAATCCTGAGAAAAGATATATACAAAAACAAATATAATATTGTCTTTGTATCTCAAAATCATTGTAATGTGGTTTATCTTAAAAATGTAAATGAAAAATATTTGAATCTAAAAGATTAAATTAAATCATTCCCACTGAATGGCTTGGCCCACTACGCTATGAAACCACACACTATTGCAGAGACTTTGATATTACCAACCACAATTGATATGGTGAAAACTATGAGTAGGGAAGCAGAGGCACAAACTCACATCAATACCTTTGCTTGATCAGTCCCCTTCTTTACTCCCTGTTCACTCATGACTGCATGGCCAGGCACGACTCCAACACCATCATTAAGTTTGCAACATTGGTAGGCCTGGTCATCAACAATGACGAGACGGCATATAGGGAGGTCAGAGACCTGGCCATGTGGTGCCAGCACAACAACCTCTCCCTCAAAGTGATCAAGACAAAGGAGATGATTGTGGATTACAGGAAAAGGAATCCACAATCATTCTCATCGATGTGCTGTAGTGGAGCAGGTTGAGAGCTTCAAATTCCTTGGTGTCCACATCACCAACGAACTAGCATGGTCCATGCACACCAAGACAGTCGTGAAGAGGGCACGACAAAACCTAATCCCCCTCAGGAGACTGAAAATATTTGGCATGGGTCCTCAGATCCTCAAAACTTTCTATAGCTGCACCATCGAGAGCATCCTTGTTGCAATCACTGCCTTGTATGGCAACTGCTCGGCCTCCGACCGCAAGGCACTACAGAGGGAAGGGCCTACGGCCCAGTACATCACTGTACTGGGCCATACCAGGCGGTGTCAGAAGAAGGCCCTAAAAATTGTCAAAGGCTTCAGCCACCCTAGTCATAGACTGTTCTCTCTGCTACAACAATTGATTGAATCTCTTTGAAAGACTTTCTAATTCTCACCTAATCTTCTCTTGAACCCTTTATCATTGAAATGCATCTTACTCCAGCATGGCCATCTGCATTTTACTTGCCCTTTAAAAAAGAAAAAAAAAGAATGTACTTGAGAATAACAGGAAAGTCTAAATTGGGAACAATCCATCTCCCGACGTCCAACTTTGGCAATCATGTTGTTCTTTTGATTTACTTCTAGAGAACAAGGCCGATAGTAAGTCGGCAGTCACTTCACCTATTAGTATGAACTGACCCTGTATATAGCTTACTTACATTCTCGTGTTCTTTGTATTTCTATTTCTCGTGTTTCTTGCTGTTGTTCTACTTTACTTTATACTACTACTGATATTGAGTACTGCGTTGTTGGGAAAGAGCTTGCAAGAAAGGCATTTCACTGTACTTGTGCAGGTTACATAGGCAATCTCGAAACAAATCAAATGCCCTCAGGATGTTCAATCAATCTAACCCGCTGTATGCAATACATATGTGATTGCAGCTGCGACAGTTCTGATAGCAACACACACAAGTGTTCATGTTAGGACCCTGGGTACATCATTAGCATGGCTTTGATCATGCCTAATTAAGAAATATAACGAGCATGTCACTCCAGTTCAGTCGTATCACTCCAACCATTGCATGAGCACAATTAAAAGTGAACGTAAACATAGTTCCCTCATCCAGAGGGAATTCCAGGATTTTGGTAAATGAACATAAATGAGAACCATTTAAAACTCACACTGTACGAAATAAGATAATGATCATACCTTCTTTCTGCTTGTAGCAGAAAAGGTCATGGACAGCAGTTGGGGTATGAACTTGGATTTTGTCTTGGTGTTTCATATTTCTCCCAGGTGAGATATATGAGAACTGGTTGTGAATGACAGCCCTTTGTAGCTCCCCTCAGTGCTTCAGGCCATTTTTCTTTGGTTCCCATCGCCCCTCAGGCCTCTCCATAGAGATAGACCTGTTAAAACCTCTCAATGAATAAGCTGTCAATCATCAAAGACTTGAATACCTGCAGCCTATGAATGATGTAATAATTATATTCGGTTATCTTTTGCATTTGGGGCTATCCCTAGATGACAGATTTGATGTCCATGCAAATGTGTAATTTAAAACCATTGTCTGTGTTGGCACCATTATTTTTGCCCGGGTACAACAGGTACCATGTCACTGTAATTAATGACTAGCATTTGCATTCGTATTGTTCAGTGCAGACCGTAATGGACACGGGAGTCACAAACGTTCATGAAATAAAGATCTCAACATTTGTTTCACTATTTGGAGCGAAATTCAAAAGGCACTCGCACATCTGAGCTCATCTATTTTGGAGCAGACATACAGATGTTGATAGAACCTTAAAACAGACCTGATCATTCCGTCAGCAGTGATTTATATTGGATTTTTTTATTTTAACTATCCTAAGAGAGTGGGCGACAAATGACTCACCGTAGTATGGGTAAAGGGACCTACCATGATGATTCTGGTGCTGGGGTTTCAGTGTGGCAGGCCAGGCTGCCACAAGGGATTGAATACCTGCACATAAATATCTTGAGGTCATACGTTTCTTTGGTGCGACAGTGTACATTCTGCATCACCGGAGGTACAAACTGATTTGTTTTGACTCCAGCAGTGCTATGCTGTTCTGCACTCTCAATGCTGCCAGCTACAGAAACCCACTGTACTGTTGAACAATGCAAGATGAAGACACTTCAAGCAGACTTGCTGAGTCAGGCCCAAGTAGAAAGAAGTTGATACTTTCTCTCGATACGCTAACGCAACTATAATTGGTTTTCATTTCCTAAGCCTTGTATTTGGTTCGGCTTACAATGACTATAGCGAAGTGTTTTCTCAGCTACTACAGCAGATAGCTAAATGTTTTTCGTGTTCACATTAAAAGGGTTGTCTACAGGGCTGGGGAGTAACAGTTTGCCAATATGCATTTGATTGAAGGTTAATGAGTTTCATTCCCCACCACTTACTCATCTCAGCCTCTATCATGCCTTCATACAGTAACAGTTGGCCATGGTGTTATTCAAGGTAAACAGTCAGGGGTTTCCTGAGAAAGTGAAGTTAGTGCCGGTGGTTTTCCCCTTCTTCAATTAAGTAGAGGAATACTGGTAAAAATACAGGGACCAGGTTATTACTCCTTCCAGGCAAATTAAAACGTTGTAGCTTTGATTATGAAGTCAGATATTTCCCTAACATCCTTTTATCTGTCTCATGTTGAGTTTCCTGTTCCCGGAGTTTCCTGTGTTCTAAGGGTTCTGTGTTTTATCATGTTTTATTTTCTGTGCCCTATGTGCATTTTCACATTGCATTTTATCTTGTATTTCAGTAATAGACTTGACTGCCATGTGGGATAAATAAAGTAGTATGTAGAATTCACTGAGGTTATACTTCTTTGCTTTTGGGTTTGTTTGTTTTGGTTTTGCAGGCACTAAAGTGATGTGGGGGATCTGTGGCAGTGGAGTGATTTAGACAGGCGTCTTGAGGTCTGCTAACGAGGCTCTTCAGACGCAGGACCTTTGGTGCCTGGAATTGAGGATTGGTTGTTGGGTTGATGAAGCATGGCAGTTAATTATTCCTCCCTCACTCAGAGCAACCACTTGTGGACATGGAGGAAATGTGCATAATCAAGTTTGACTGATAAGGCTCAGGAGTGATTTGGAAGGAACAGATTGAGAGAAAAGGGAACATCATCTAGTTAAAGTTTGAGCTATTCAAAATGGATCAAACTTGACTTGTTCGTATTTCCTATACAAACCCAACTCTGCCTTTTTTACCTTTTCATCTCCCCCACATAATACTTGAGATATGTTTATCTTTTTGTCGTCAGCCCTTTTTTCTTCCGGGGTGTTTTCATTTTCATTTGACAGTCACTGAAGAACATGCAAGAAAAGTATTATGTTTTGGATGAATCTGCTGTAATTTAAAATGTATGTTTTTATTTTTATTTTTTTGTAAATTGTATAGTATTTTGTCTTTTTCGTTATGCGTTGGACCCCAGTAAGACTAGCTGTTCGCCATTGTGGTCGGCTAATGGGGATCCTAATAAATCAAATCAAAGGTGGAAACTGATACAGTTGTGTCGGAATCTGAAACATATTGCAGATGATATGGGTTGCAGCCTTGGTTCTATCAAATTTAACAAAAGCATCAGCAAAGTGAGTCATGGCATTAATACATGGCCTAGGTCCTAATTAAATATTTGTGGATTTGCCTTATGCTGCGGTAAAGGCAATCTACAGAGAACTGGAAACATTGGCCCTCTGGATTTATTTAACCTTAATTAGCTAAGCCAAATGGAAGTTGTTAATTTATCTTGAATGGATATTATCTGTTTTACAGCCTGCATTGATTTGTTCCAGATTAATCATCCATCTTATACTGTAAAAGGTCATTTGGATGTCATTGGGTCTTGGAGACCCAATTTGCATGCAGCAAAGAGGCAGGAAAGAACTAGTCCAAGTCAACTCAATGATGGCATTCATTATTTTCTCCATATAACATGTTCTCGGGCATCTAGGAGATGTCTTCTATGGTTTTAGATCAGAGGTCTTAGTTCTGAATAGAGCCACAGTTGATAGCCCCATATGTCATACTTACTTATCAACCTCCTGAAGGCCTCCCACCTGTTTATTAACCTTGCATTTGGACTGAAAGCGATTGCAGTAATTTTGGACCATAAATCAAATCAAATTTGATCTAAAGTGCATTTAAACATCTCAATTCACGTTACAGTAAACCCAGCAATAAAAACATGGTCCACTCTTTTCCAACCTATTTGTTTACTCCTTCCAGGGCCGATCCACTGATTAGGCGGCCGCCTATGGCAGCAGATTGACGAGGGCGGGGTTTTCTGAGCTAGACTGACCTAAACCCAACTCCAACAACACATAAAACCTCACATAATTCTGCCCAAAAACAATTTCTATCAACCAGTGTCGTATGGGCTTTTTTAGGTGAGCGCTGATGCCACCTATGATAAGCAGTGCCCACTTTGTCAAAGGCAGAGACCCAAATATTTATATTTTCTCATTCCCAGCGCGCCTCTCCAAGGTGCTGTTGGAGAGACGCATCGCTGCGGCGCTCCACCAACATTCTGTCCCCCAAAATGATCTAGAATAAATTATGTAACAGATGGTAGAAAGAGTATGTGGCTTTTTCTATAGTCTACAGGCTGGAGATAAAATGTATGACAATGTAAAGAGACGGAAATCATGCCCGTTTCTCTGATCAAATAGTCGAACCTAAATGGCGCCCAATCAAATAAAAAATGCTCTTACATGTTAACAACATGTCCTAAAAAGAGGACGGGTTAAAGTCAAATGGACAATATATAATGGATAATCAGGCTACTCACAACTGCTGTCCTGGAGTTTCATCCCGTGGCCTATATTGTCACGATCAGTGGATTCTCGTTTGTACCCATACATTTTTTTACAAGCTGAGCATAGGGGAAAGCTATATACACTTCTGCATTCCCCATTGTGTAAAACAATTGCAAATGGTTTCAGGATAACTGGTACCGATAAAGTTGGGTCGCCAAATTGATTAATCACAGGAATCAGGACGAATAAAGCTAATGCAACTGCCTTTTCTTTCCTACCAAACAGTGAGCCTGCCACATGGAGGCCAACATGGTAGGCTACCCCAGTAAGCGCGGGCCGACGTATTTTGGCTGTCTTTTTATTCCACATATAAAAATATACACATAGGCTATACTTCATTAAGCAGGACCGACACTGACGCCGTTCGGACGTCTTTGTTTGGTTCAGATTGTGTCCGGTCTGGACCAACCTTCATTTGGCCCAAACATAGACATCTATAAATGTGGTCTTTTCAACATTCATTCAGAACCCGAAAATGAACCCGATTTCAAGGTCTGAAAAATATTTCCTTTTTCAACTTTCGCTCAGAACTGAAAATGAATTTGATTTCAAGGTTGGAAAAACATTTTCTTTTCAACTTTCGCTCAGAACTGAAAATGAATTTGATTTCAACGACAAGACTTCTCTTCACTTTTCATTCAGAACCTAAAATGCGAATTTTCGACGTCTTTTCAACGTCATTGTACCTACTATGATTATTCTAGTCGGGACCTCAATTTTCTTTGAATTCTGACTCCTTCAGTATGCAAACAGTATCTTCACTGCAGATTTAAACGTTTTGATGAAGACAAGCGTCAAAAGCGCTATTGATCTGTACTCGTTTCTCCCCAAAGTAATGACCAGAGATACTGGATATAATGACGAGACCCTTGTGTCTTCGCCTTTAACAATGGAATTCGTTATCCACAGAGCGGAACAGCGGGCTTGTCAAACTCCTGCCTAGTCCTCTCTTTGGATTGGCGCACACATCTTGTTATTTCAGTACTTTTTTGAATATTCGATGAGTAGCGTTGAAGCAACTGCCTGTATTCAATGGAGAGTGAGATGCTATGCTAGCCTCATGAATATGTATAGACAATCTCGAATTTCAATATGGACAACTCCGATATAAGATGTTTTTCACAAAGTTTTCGGGATGTCACTTGCCTCACACATATCAGTAGTCTCGTAACAACCTAAGCATTACTAAACTTGTATTAGATCAAATAAGCCTCACGTATCAAAATAGCAATTCATTTTTCTCTTGAATAAATTCGACATGCTCTCATTGCCCTCCATACAAAAGCTCATCACTTGCTTAATAATTAATGATCTGCTTAACGTGGGCATATTTTGGGCGGCCAAACCCTCTCGCTTCGCCTCTTGCTCCCTGGTAACGCATGGCATGATTTATGAGGGCTATAGGAGAATCTCAATTTCATACTCCTCATGTCCACTCTCCTTGGCTCTTTCTCAAAGCCCGTTGGAGGAGAAGGTCAGAGGGGAGGGACCTCTGGCTTTTTCATCCAATGGGTTTTGAGAAGGAGGCAAGGAGAAAGAAAAGAGGACATTGTGTAATCACCATATATTTGACCTAGTTCATTATTAGAGAAATCTCAGGCTCTTTGGTGAGCAGAGTATGACAGGGACAGGCTAATCAGAGAGAGGCCCAGAAAGTGTAATTTATTTTGATTGTAGTGTCCCTTGAGAGCAACGACCCTCATTAAGTCTCAGAATTTGGACTCCATTAAGGGTTTATGGGGCCTTTTTAGCATTTTTTATTTTTTTACATTAAAGCTACGAATAACTGAGATTAAATAAACACTGATATCACACAGAGCATTTTAGTATTATCCAGATTGGGCAACATACTACCATCTTTAGTGCCCAGTATTCACCGACTGTATGCAAATGCTCCTTTGGAATGAAGAATACGTATGGGGAATAGTTAGCTTAATACTGAAATAGTTTCCCAATATGATTCTAGCCCAAATTAAAATGTATTGGGAGGTGGGAGAACTTGCAAAGTACATATGTAGGATCTTAATTTTATCACCCTGTTGTTGCAGGAAATTTCCTGCATAGCAGGAAATGCAAACGTAGTGTATTCCAGCTTTTAAAAAAAGTTTGTAATTTTCACTTTAAAATGTCAGACTTGATTTGCCCTAACAAAAAATGCATCAACCCCTACAAAAAATGTCCATTATTTATAATCCACACAATAATTCACATTTCCTGTTGCTGCAGGATTATTTTCCTGCTATGAGAAACTGGTCAGATTAAGATCCTACACCTGTACTAATTCAAAGAGAGAGAATGCCTGATGCTGATGAAGTCGATGTGTTAGACCAGTATACATGCTTGTTTAGCATCCTGTAGGACTACTGTACATTAGGCAAGTCCATTACCTAGCAAGATCAGGATATGTAAACCTAAGGATGTCGAATGGCACTCGAAACATGATCTAAATTGGGGTTTAGGCCTCCTGAGTGGCGCAATGCTTGAGGCGTCATTACAGTCCCGGGTTCGATCCCAGGCTGTGTCGCAGCCAGCTTCAACCGGGAGACCCATGAGGCGGCACACAACTGACCAAGCGTTGTTTGGCTAGCCAGGATGTCCTTGTCGCCCTAGCGTCTCCTTGTGGTGGGCCGGGCGCATGCACGCTGATTTTGGTCGCCAGTTGTACGGTGTTTTCTCCGACACATTGGTGCGGTGGGCTTACGGGTTAAGCAAGCAGTGTGTCAAGAAGCAGTGCGGCTTGGCAGGGTCGAATTTCGGAGGATGCATGGCTCTCAACCTTCACCTCTACCGAGTCCGTACAGGAGTTGCAGCGATGGGACCAGACTGGAACTACTTGGATATCACAAAATTGGGAAGAATAAGCCCAAAAACAAAAAAGGGGGTTTAATGAATTTAAATATAAAACTACATATCAAGCATTATATAATTCGAAACCATCATATACATGACAAATGTTATGGGACACTCTTACTTAATTCAAATTACAAGCCACATATGCTATAGAATTGTTGAATTATATTTCCATGATCTGTCCATCACAGAGCAGATTAACATAGTACTTCCTTGTCTGTGGGGTACATATGGTGCATACAATCAATGTATCAATATGGCTAATCAATATGCCAGAAGTAAGCTAATTTAGTGCAGTGAATCATTACCCATTAGGAATCATAGAAGACAGAGCATAAAAATACTACACTATACTATCGTATAAATACTATACTACCCTACTGTAGTATTTACTGTAGTGTTGCAGACATGACTGGAGTATACTGTAGTATTTACAGTGTACTATAGTAAACACTGACCGTAAATATTGTCATAAATAACTGTAGGATATACTATAGTAATTCTTGTGTTTTTGCGGTCTGTAGAATATTGTAGTATTTGCTGTAGTGTTTTTGCAAACATTTCTGTATATTTACTATTGTGTTTTTGTTTTATTATCTTATAAATATCAGTGGTGGCTTTCTCCTTGAGGAAACCTGCTGGACAAAATACTCAAAATGCACATTTTCCACAATCTGTAGGTAGATAGGACTGAGGTTCAGAGCTTCTGCATTTTTCTATAAGCTATCGGGAACACAATATATGGTCTATACTTGGCATGTAGGTTTCTCACTTATGGGTGGCACAAATTAGGATATGGGTGGAATGGGAAGGGAAGGGTATATGCAAATGAAATACTGTAGTATATAATTGAGTATTTACTGTAGTGTTTTTGCGGACATCATTGTAGTATTTACTGTAGTATTTTTGCGGTCTGTAGTATACTGTAGTATTTACTGTAGTATTTTAGAGTATACTACAACATTCTATAGTAAGTACTACACATGATCAATGGATTCTGAAGTGTGGAGTATAGTATTGTACAGTATACTACAGATTTTCATAGTAAGTACTGTATTATTCTATAGTAAACTGTACTATTTTTCCATGTGGGTATTGTCTTTTCTTTTCTAGGGGAGTGTAGAATTTACCGACTGGTAGCCACGTGCACTGGAAGCTAAGATAACATGACAGAGGCCTGCCTCTGATACCTTATCTGACCGATTTCAGACTGCCCGGCAGCTCAGATGTGCTTATCATACTTTCCTCCACATAATCCTAACAAATAATTGAGCTCTAGTAGTTCCATGGACACCCAGGCTTGACTAATGAACATGGTGTACCCCCACTCAGTTAGTAGTGAGGTAATGCTGGCAACCTTATTGTCAATGTCCTTCTTACCCCACTCCCTCAATCAAACGAAGTCTCTGTGTGCACTTAATAATGCCACTTGAAACAGATTGAACGTGAAGTGGCCCACTCAGAGTTTTGGGATGTAATTGGTTGCAGAACTGAGATGGACATTGGAGCTTATGTGCATCTTGAGATGGGTGTGAAATACAAGGCTATCTGAGTTTAAACTGACTCACCTTGATGCGTTTTGGCACACCGACTCCACACCGAAATGACAAAAATGTCAAATGTCAGTTCAATCATTTTTCTTGATTGGAACTCCAAACGATCAATACTTTTGTGGAATTGCTTGACTGTAAAAATAACTCACCTACAGGTAACACCTCTGATATCCTCTGCACAGGATAATAAGAGAGCACAGAGACTCATAGGAAGCAGGTTTTGGGTGATGTGTCAACACCTCCAATCCAGTATTTACAACCTGAGAGACAAAAGCCCTGCAATGAGTGTGAGAAGTTCCCTATCATAAAGAGGGACGTTTTGGAAGCCTGTGACTGAACTTTTAAGGTTATGTTGTAAAGCTGTTTAATACCTTTTTCAAATAGCCTCAGAGCAGTGCAGACACCAATTGCAGCAGAGAGTCAACATTGACAAATGAATTGGCCATGCTAGTTGAATGGTACATCGGGTTAACGTAATGGCTGACTGGTGGCTGTTGCCCCCCCCTCCCTCACTTCGGTGTTGCCAGAAGTTCCCCCTCTGCTTTGCGACGGTCAGCCCCACCAAGACTGGCAGAGGGATAGTGTCCTTCTCACTGTCCATCCACCTCCCTCACTCAAATCAAACAGAAAGGAAACTTCAGAGCCAGTCAGTGGCTTCCTGAGAACACAGGGTGAACCAATGAGTGACTGAGTGAGGACCAGATGAGATCTGTCAGGAGTGTCTGTAGCACGCCTGATAAGACTGCCCTGGGTATCTCGCCTCTTTCACATCACACTCGAAGATGCCTCCACTCCCAGTGATTCACTCATACCGCCCTGAGTGAATATATAGACGGAACAGACAATCAATACATCAGCTATTTTTTCTGTTTACTCTATGTTAAGGCAGGGATTGGTAACACTATATTTGGATATTCCATCTGTGGATGCTCTACAGTCTATCAGTAACAATTCAACTATCTACTACCCCTAACCCTAACCTAACCCTCAACTTAACTTTTACCCTAACCCTTATTCTTAACCTAACCCTAACTGTAACCTTAGATGTGTTGATAGTATGACTATCTGTAGAGCATCTCGGACTATCCAAATAAAGTGGGACCCATTCATTTACTCAACTTAACCGTTATTTCACCTTGAGTTTGACCTTTTGATGTACAGTTTGTAGTTAAGTTGATGTAGTACAAGGGGCCAAGTGAGATGAAAACAGCTGTCCAGATCTTCACAGGATGAGACAAAACAACCTTCTTACCATGCTGCAATTGTTTGATTGTATAGCCAATCTAGTCATTATTATTTTGCTCGGGGTGGCGTACTGAATTTCTTCAGCCGCCTTAAAAAGAAGAGATGCTGTTGCACTCTCTTGACAAGAGTGGTGACGTTGTCAAGTCCTCGGTGATGTGGACACAGAGGAACTTAAAACTGCTGACTCTCTTTACTGCAGCCCTGTTGATGTGGATTGGGGCATGTTCCCTCCTCTGCTTTTTGACGTCAACAATCAACTCTTTTGTTTTGCTGACTTTGAAGGAGACTTTGTTGTCCTGGCAACACAATGCCACTTCCCTTACCTCATCCCTATAGGCTGACTCGCCGTTGTTGGTTATCAGCCCTACAACCGTGGTGTCGTCAGCAAACTTGGTGAGGGAGTTGGTGTCGTGCAAAGCCACGCAGTCGTGAGTGAACAGGGAGTACAGCAGAGGGCTGAGGACACACCCCTGGGGGGGGCACATATGTTAAGAGAGTGTGGAGGAGGTGTTGTTGCCAATTCTCAGAGCCTGTGGTCTGCCCGTCAGGAAGTCCAGGATCCAGTTGCAGACGGTGGTGTCCAGACCCTGGGCTCTAGCTTGGTGAAGAGCTTGGAGGGAACAATAGTTGAGTGCTGAACTGTAGTCAATGAACAGCATTCTCACATAGGTGCTCCTCTTGTTCAGATGTGTTATGGCCATGTGAATAGCAATGGAAATAGCATCTTTCGAGGATCTATTGGAGAGGTTGGCAAATTGGACTGTGTGCCTGGCCTTGAGTGTGTTCCTGGCCATGATGTGGGCCATGACCATCCTCTCGAAGCACTTCAAGATTAAGCAGCACTCAGGTTTTGCTCATTTTATAACATGTCAGGAGAGCCCCTACAAAGCCTTTCATAATCTGGCACCTGTTTGAGGATAGACTACTTATTTCAGAACTTGAGGTCGACTTGTCCCTTCATTTATTCTGCTTGACATGAAAGGGAGCATTAAACATTTTGGCAAATACGTCAAAATGTATCATCCACTGCTGTCTTAATCCACTTAGATACCCAAATACACCTAGTTTAAAATTACAGTGATACAGATTTGATTTGTTGCTTGACAGTAGGCTGTTTGAATCCATACAGACCTCGTCAACGGCTGTCGTCGACATTAACAGCTTTTCTTTACTCGGGAGAAGCTACAGTATTGTAAGCCGTGGATTTTTTCCCTTCATATTTCCCAAGCTGGTACATGGGTCTTACTCTCTGTCTGTGTCAGTGGAGAGAAGGAAAGTGGATCATTAGCCTGTCATTTAGAATGTATCCTTCAAGGTGTCTCTTCCTTAGTAAAGGCCTATATCTCCGCACCACGCCGCACGTATAGGGTGCTTAAGCATGGCAGCTCCTTTTTGAGGGATTGAATGGGATCTCCCATCGGGGTGCCTGGAGATGCACAAGGGATGTAAACGCTGTCACCCAGCTAATGCTTTTCAAATGTGCCCAGACTTGACACATGATTAGCCGCCACATCAGCAGTGGCCTACCTACGGTAAACAAAGAAATTGTGGGTGTCGTTCAAAAAGGCTGCCAGGGATATAATCCGCCTTGACAATGGAGTCCTATCAGAGACCGAGGTTAAGTGTAGCAATTAAAGACTGCCGATTGTGATGAAAACCCATGGCTGCTTTCGCCTATGCTGGAGGGTTGATGGGAAACACACCATGGAGGGAGAGAGAGATACGGAGGCCTCTATTCTACCTTTCTTTCACCCAATGGTAATAATGACTGTAAGATCAACCGTGTTTAGGAATCTCCCTCTCTTTTACATTCAGCAGTGATGGGCCATCTTGATTCGTCAGCTTTTGAAGTGTAAGCAGTGTCTAATAGTCACAGGGGAATGATCTGCATTGCACTGAGACTGATGTTTGCCCCATGTTTGAGCTTTGCACACTGTTGGCATTCTCTCAACCGGCTTCACGAGGTAGTCACCTGGAATGCATTTCAATTAAAAGGTGTCCCTTGTTAAAACTTAATTTGTGAAATTTCTTTCCTTCTAAATGCGATCTAACTGTGTACATTTATAGACAAAGCTCTAATTCTGAGTAGGCATCCGTCTGCATCCTTAAACTGGGGCGGCAGGTAGCCAAGTGGTTAGGCCAGTAACCAAAACGTTGCTGGATCGAATCCCTGAACTGACAAGGTAAAAATGAGTCGTTCTGCCCCTGGACAACTGTCAGGTGTTAGTTGTGCAGAGATTCGGTGACATATGTTTCCATAGCCACCGTCTCCTCCTGTGACAGAGGATACATGTGACTCCTGGGAAGTGCTGCGTCTACCAGGAGATTTAATCGCACAACCCCCCCATCGATGGGGTGGTAGTTGAGTCGACTTCTTTTTACAGAAAGCGAGAGCCAAATCGGCATATTCAGGGGGGATGTGCATAGTGGAGACCTGGTTTGGACTCTCCACCGTAGTTGCCCCTATGGAAACACCTATACACCTCCCTGAACACTGACGTGACCATCCCTTGAGGGCCTTCTGTTGCCACGAAATAGTGGGGTCATGATAAGCCAACCAGGGAAGCCCCAACACCACAGGAAACGCAGGAGAATCGACCAGGAAGAGACTAATTCTCTCCTTATGACCCTCCTGCGTTATCATACATAATGGAGCTGTGACCTCCCTAATCAGGCCCGACCCTAAAGGACGACGATCTAAGGAAAGTACAGTGAAGGGAACATCAACAGGGACAATAGGGATCCCTAAACTAAGAGCAAACGAACGGCCAATAAAATTCCCAGCTGCGCCTGAATCTACTTGCGCCTTATGCTGGGAATGCAGGGCAAACTCAAGAAACTCCATAGACGTATATAGAAATTCTATACACATGTGCGCAACTGAGTGAGTTGGGTGCATACTCACCTGGGATGATCCACCAGTGCCCTGCCTGCTGCCTCAAACTTCCTGGGGGACCTCTCCAGCACCGACCAGCAGTGTGTCCTCTGCGGCCACAGGTAGTGCAGGAAATAGCCCCCCCTCCAGTCACCCTTAGAGCAGCTCCTCCGAACTCCATAGGTGTAGGATCGGAGGTGCTGGGAGATGGAATGGACGGACCCTGATCCGGACGTCCAATGGTGGCCAACAGGTTATCCAGCCGGATGGATAAATCCACCAGCTGGTCGAGGGTAAGGGTGGTGTCCCTGCAGGCCAGCTCCTGACGAACGTCCTCACGTAGACTACAACGGTAATGGACGATCAGGGCCCTATCATTCCATCCCGCGCTGGCAGCCAGGGTCCTGAAGTCCAGTGTGAATTCCTGTGCGCTCCTCATCCCCTGTCTGAGATGGAACAAGCGTTCCCCCGCCACTCTCCCCTCAGGTGGATGATCGAAGACCGGCCGAAAGCGACGGGTGAAATCCTCATAGCGGACCGTCGCTGCGTCTATACCTCCCCATTCAGCGTTGGCCCACTCAAGCGCTTTCCCCGACAGACAGGAGATGAGGGCGGACACACTCTCGTAACCCGAGGGAGTCGTGTGGATGGTCGCCAGGTAGAGCTCCAACTGGAGCAGGAACCCCTGGCACCCGGCAGCCATCCCATCATATGCACTTGGGAGCGAGAGCCGAATCCCACTGGGTCCAGGTGACGGAGGGGTGGACAGTGGTGTGGGTTGTCGTGTTGGTTGGAGTGAAGTTGATGGGGTTGTGGGAAAAAAAAAACATTTTCCCATCGCTCCATGGTGATGCTGCTGGACACGTTCCTCTACTGGTACCGGAGGACTGGGTGCACCTTCTGACTCCATTAAAAAGTTGTGCAGAGGTGAAAACGGAGTCAGGCGCAGTACACTGAACTGAGTAAAATAACAAACTTTACTCTGGAAAATAATAAGGAAAAATAAATCCACGCAGGGATCACAAACCCTAACACAAAAGACTAACACAAACCAGGAACAATCACGCACAAAACATAATGGGAACCAGAGGGTTAAATAGGGAAATAATAATAACTTAATGGGAACCAGGTGTGTATACTCAAGACATAACAAATGGAAAACAGAAACATGGATCGGTGGAAGCTAGAAAGCCGGTGATGACGAGCGCCGAATGCCCGAACAAGGAGAGGCAGAAGTCGTGACAACAAGGCAGTTAACCCACTGTTCCCCGATAGGCTGTCACTGTAAATAAGAATTTGATCTTAACTGACTTGCCTAGCTAAATAAAGGTTCAAATATAAAAATGTTAGATAGATGGGAGTTTTGTCCATGACGCATGGTATTATTATCTATGCACATAATTACCTCATAATTACCTTGACACCGGTACCCCCTGTTATTCTTGTCTCTTACTTTTTTAGGGATTTTCTTAAAACTGCATTGTTGGTTAAGGGCTTGTAAGTAAGCATTTCACTGTTGTATTCGGCGCATGTGACAAATCAAATTTGATTTGATTGGGTGCAGGTCAGCCACAGCAACCCACGACAACCTGGAGTTTCCTCCAAGATGAATCCATCCCCAGCTCATTTGAAGCTAGTTAATTATTAATTGGTCATTTATCCCGCTGAGGCAATAAATCCTCAGTGAAACGACATGTCATGTGTTATTAATGACAAATGACAGATATTTTTGCCTGGCCCTAGAATTTCAGTACAGGCAAATAAACAGTGGCGCCTGTCGTTGCAATCAACCAATCAGTCAAGTAAATGATAAATCAACTCATGTTTACTTTTTCATCAAGATGTTAATAGTATATGAGATGCTGGGGATGCTTAAGGTTTTTAGAAGTGGTTTGAGCTACCTGGTCTTGATCTGGCAGCTCTGGCCCAAAGGAACCCTTCCTGTAATGGAGTCAAATATGACATATCTTCAATTCCTCTCATTGTCATTCCTGTGGATAGTTAAATAGATCAAATGACCCGATCCCTATAAACTTAATGGTCCTTTTATATGTATGTTTTTACTTTTACAGACTATGTCTGGACAGTGTGCATTTTGCTGGTGGGGAGAATACATTTCCCTCAAATGGCTTTTTCACAGCAACTGCCTTTAATTGAAGTGAACGGGGCCCCCTGGCAGAGTCTTCAAAGACTTGTTTAAAGACATCTGCAAAAGTGTCATTTTTACTGTCTTCCCTCTTCAGATCCATGAAGGGAAAGGGAGGCTGATGAAGGGGTACAGCCTGGCTGCAATTGTCTTGGCGAGCCAAGGAGGAGCAGACTAATCAGGGGCCCAATTCCCTGAGTGTCAGGAGGAGTTTCCACTCTCAGTCTGCAACGCAGATAGGATTCACAGCTTATCCTCTTTGGTGACTGGAAAACTGACACTGTCTGCTGTGCTAATGACGCTAGCTACCTCGATTATGATGCCAACACACTCCTCTCTCCCTCTGTCTGTCCGACTACTCCCTCTGTCTGTCTGACTACAATGAGGAATAACAGATCATTGCTTTAGTAAATACACAGGATTCTGCCTGTGTATTAATACCCCTGAATTTATTTAGAATGAGGCCTGGACTTGGCCATTCCTACTCATACCAGTGTTTTGTGTTATGTCTTCCAGTAATACAGTCAATACTGTTGTTAAAGGTTAACACTTCTGGAGGTGTCTTGTCATAAAGGCCTCTCCGAGTTGCACACATGTCTGCTTAGACCTACAGTGTATGATGGAAGAATATGTTGAGCCATTCAGAGAGAGACAGGCTATAATTGCCCATGTGAGGATCTTGAGAGGCCCTAAGTACCTCACCTGCCAGCAAGAAATCAGCCCCCCCCCCATTCCTAGGTCTCCTCCTTTGAGCTCCCTGTCTTCCCAGATAAATTCTCCCACTGATGTTTCATCTTGGCAGCCCCTACCCTCCGTTTTCCAATCCCAGTAATCCATGTGTACTGGGATTTGGGCTTTGTGCAAAGTCTGCCTCTGCTTGATCCCATGTGTGAAGTGTCACCATGGAATGGAGAGAGGGATATCCTCTTTTCCCAAGAAAGCTACCTCCATTTTCCACCGTTAAGGCTGTGGGCTTTGTAGCGTAGTGTTCAGCGAGTGAAGGCAGGTGTTCAGCTTGATACAGGACTCAACAGCTGACTCTGATCTCCGGGCTCCGTCAAGGGTTTTTATTTATTTTTACTATTTTCTACATTGTAGAGTAATAGTGAAGATATCAAAACTATGAAATAACACATATGAAATCATGTAGTAACTAAAAAAGTGTTAAACAAATCAAAATATATTTCAGATTTGCCTTCATGACAACTTTGCACACTGTTGGCATTCTCTCAACCAGCTTCATGAAGTAGTCACCTGGAATGCATTTCAAGTAACAGGTGTGCCTTGTTAAAAGTTAATTTGTGGAATTTATTTCCTTCTTAAGGCATTTGAGCCAATCAGTTGTGTTGTGACAAGCTACTGGTGGTATACAGAAGATAGCCCTATTTGGTAAAAGACCGTCCATATTATTGGCAAGAACTGCTCAAATAAGCAAAGAGAAATGACAGTCCATCATAACTTTAAGACATGAAGGTCAGTCAATCCGGAAAATGTCAAGAACTTTGAAAGTTTCTTCAAGTGCAGTCGCAAAAACCATCAAGCGCTACGATGAAACTCATGAGGACTGGCACAGGAAAGGAAGACCCAGAGTTACCTCTGTTGCAGAGGATAAGTTCATTAGAGTTAACTGCACCTCAGATTGCAGCCCAAATAAATGCTTCACAGAGTTCAAGAAACAGACACATCTCAACATCAACTGTTCAGAGGGGACTGCGTGAATCAGGCCTTCATGGTCAAATTGCTGCAAAGAAACCACTACTAAACGACACCGATAATAAGAAGAGACTGGCTTGGGCCAAGAAACACAAGCAATGGACATTAGACCGGTGGAAATCTGTCCTTTGGTCTGATTTGAAATGTTTGGTTCCAACAGAGTAGGTGAACAGATGATCCCACTGTGAAGCATGGGGGTGCTTTGCTGGTGACACTGTCTGTGATTTATTTAGAATTCAGGGCACACTTAACCAGCATGGCTACCACAGCATTCTGCAGCGATACGCCGTCCGACCTAGTTTGCTCTTAGCGGGACTATCATTTATTGTCAACAGGACAATGACCCAACACACCTCCAGGCTGTGTAAGGGCTATTTGACCAAGAAGGAGAGTGATGGAGTGCTGCATCAGATGACCTGGCCCGACCTCAACCCAATTGAGATGGTTTAGGATGAGTTGGACTGCAGAGTGAAAGGAAAAGCAGCCAACAAGTGCTGAGCATATGTGGGAACTCCTTCAAGACTGTCAGAAAAGCATTCCAGGTGAAGTTGGTTGAGAGAATGCCAAGAGTGTGCAAAGCTGTCATCAAGGTGGCTACTTTGAAGAATCTCAAATATAAAATATATTTTCATTTGTTTTATACTTTTTTGATTACTACATGACTCCAAATGTTATTTCATAGTTTTGATGTCTTCACTATTATTCTACAATGTAGAAACCCTGCAATGAGTAGGTGTGTCCAAACATTTGACTGGTACTATTCACAAACGTATTGCATTGGGCCTTTACTAGTCCTGTATTACCGGACCGATATAGCCCTATGTAGAGCAGGCATTAAAAAATAAAATCTGCTTTTCAGCACCCTTCTCCCCAAACTACTTCCCGGGGCTATGCATACTCGTATTTGTAATCCTCTCTGTATATTGACAGTTGATAGTCGGATTGGATGATACTTGTGATCAGAAATGTTTTTAACGTTTTAATATGGCTAAGTAGATGTTGGCAAAATAAGTTACCCGTCTCCCTGCAGGTTTATAGACCAAACAAATTGCAGATTAGGAGCCATGGAGGGGTGTGTGTGAGTGTGTGTCTGTGTCTGAGTGTTCTCAATTTGCAGCAGGTAGACAGCTTCTGCGTTTCATTTTTTCCCCTACTCTCACCCCGCTTGTTAGATATCAGGGTTGGGTAGGTTACTTTCTAAATGTAATCCGTTACTGTTACTAGTTACCTGTCAAAAATTGTAATCAGTAACGTAACCTTTGGATTACCCAAACTCTGATTACATTCAGTTACTTTTAGATTACTTTCCCCTTAAGAGGCATTAGAAGAAGACAAAAATGTATGTTACCAATTGAACGACATCTATTGCAGGACAAATCAATGTTAAGGTTTAAATAGCGGGCCATATATGGATGTTAAATTTTACTTTATGGGTTGGTTATGTAGGCTTCTTCGCTTTCTACTACATATAATAACACGATTAAATTATATCTTTACATTAAAAACCAAAGTCTATCAATATTCCAGTCATTCCAATAAATGTTATACTCCTTGATCTTCAAGAATAGGACTTGGAAATATGGAAGTATAGATTAGCCAAATAGTTTTACCTGGGCATAACCCCAAAACGAGGACTTATTAGCCAGCCCTACTCTGTTTTTTATGATTTTGTTGTCATGGAGGACTGATTGGCTCATTGATTTGAGTAGAAATGCTGCACTCATGGAATGTCATACTTTGAGCACTACTGAAAAGTGCTATTTACATGTGAAAAATGAATGCCATATGCTGCATTTGCTATAGGCCTATTGTTTACCTTTTTGTTGGTGACATTTTGATATCTTAATAATATGCAGCTGTTTAAAGGGCAAATCCACCGATGAAACAATAACAAAACTGTTTTGGTAAAACGCTGAGGGATTGGCCTGGAGAAATGTAACCACTCTCAGATTATTAGACATAGCTATGGGTGCAAGGACTGACCATCCATGACATCAAAATTATGGTTTTAACCATGTTATGAGGCTATACACTGTTTGTTTACATTTACACTGTTTACAGACATGGAGAAAAATAATCTTATATTTTGGGTTCTCATGGAGTGTGACAGTTGAACTAAGCTCATGGGGCATTTCTAAGTTATATTCTTCAAGAATCAATGGATATAAACTCAGTAAAAAAAGAAACGGCCCTTTATCAGGACCCTTTCTTTCAAAGATAACTTCACAGATCTTCATTGTAAAGGGTTTAAACACTGTTTCCCATGCTTGTTCAATGAACCATAAACAATTAATGAACATGCACCTGTGGAATGGTCGTTAAGACACTAACAGCTTCGAGACGGTAGGCAATTAAGGTCACAGTTATGAAAACTTAGGACACTAAAGAGGCCTTTCTACTGACTCTGAAAAATACCAAAACAAAGATGCCCAGGATCCCTGCTCATCTGCATGAACATGCCTTAGGCATGCTGCAAGGAGGCATGAGGACTGCAGTTGTGGCCAAGGCAATAAATTACAATGTCCGTACTGAGACGACTAAGACAGCGCTACAGGGAGACAGGGCGGACAGCTGATCGTCCTCGCAGTGGCAGACCACGTGTAACAACATCGGTACATCCGAACATCACACCTGCTGGACAGGTACAGGATGGCAACAACAACTGCCAGAGTTACACCAGGAACGCACAATCCCTCCATCAATGCTCAGACTGTCCACAATAGGCTGAGAGAGGCTGAACTGAGGGCTTGTGGGCCTGTTGTAAGGCAAGTCCTCACCAGACATCACCGGCAACAACATTGCCTATGGGCATAAACCCACCGTCGCTGGACCAGACAGGACTGGCAAAAAGTGCTCTTCACTGACGAGTCGCGGTTTTGTCTTACCAGGGGTGATGGTTGGATTCGCGTTTGTCGTTGAAGGGATGAGCGTTACACAGAGGCCTGTACCGCTCTGGAGCGGGATCAATTTGGAGGTGGAGGGTCTGTCATGGTCTGGGGCGGTGTGTCACAGTATCATCGGACTGAGCTTGTTGTCATTGTAGGCAATCTATGCGTTACAGGGAAGACATCCTCCTCCCTCATGTGGTACCCTTCCTGCAGGCCCATCCTGACATGACCCACCAGGATGACAATGCCACCAGTCATACTGCTCGTTCTGTGCGTGATTTCCTGCAGGACAGAAATGTCAGTGTTCTGCCATGGCCAGCGAAGAGCCCGGATCTCAATCCCTTTGAGCCTTTCTGGGAGGGCTAGGGCCATTCCTCACAGAAACGTCCGGGAACTTGCACATGCCTTGGTGGAAGAGTGGGGTAACCACTCACAGCAAGAACTGGCAAATATAGTGCAGTCCATGAGGAGGAAATGCACTGCAGTACTTAATGCAGCTGGTCGGCCACACCAGATACTGACTGTTGCTTTTGATTTTGACCCCCCTCTTTGCTCAGGGACACATTATTCAAGTTCTGTTAGTCACATGTCTGTGGAACTTGTTCAGTTTATGTCTCAGTTGTTGAATCTTGTTATGTTCATACAAATATTTACATATGTTAAGTTTGCTGAAAATAAACGCAGTTGACTGTGAGGACGTTTCTTTTTTTGCTGAGTTTATATATGTAGTTTATAAATCCAAAAAATGGATGTAGCAACTACAGATTGCCCCTTTAAGTCTATCAAAAGTGTGCAAGTTTTAGCATGTGACCATTCGGATTATGATTATTTTTTTTGCAAACATCCTTTCTGAATTTAAAAGTAATCCTTGAAGTAATCATCTATTTTTTCAAAAGTATCTGTAATCTGATTACAATATTTTTGTTGGTAACGTAACAGATTACAGTTTTTTTGTAATCCCTTGCATGTAACGGATTACATGTAATCCTTTACTCCCCAACCCTGTTAGATATTATGCACATTGATAGCTTGATAGAAAATGTTCTTGCCATTTGATTTGTCATAGTAACAAGCTAACAAGAAGCAGCAGTAGTCTGAATGATTAGACCAAAACAGAGAAGTGGAAGTGATCGGGCGAGTGGACAGAGAAATAATGTACAGCCTTGCCTTTCTCTTTACAAGACAGGCAAGCTAGCCAGTTGAGTTGTAGCACCTCACTTGACTGACTGACATGAGAAAAATGCGTGCTGGCACACGAAAATGTATTTTGTTCCATTCATGGATAATTTAAAAAAATACCTGACCCTAAATTTAACCCTAACCACATTGCTAATCCTAACCTTAAATTAAGACCATGTATTTTTGTTTTCATGAATTTTTATGATACAGACAATTTGGACTTTGCCCATTTAGCGAAAATCAGATCTGCATTCAAGGCAACATTTATGACAATAAATGCCAACCTGCGCTATAAACATGGTTAAGAAGAAGGAGGTTACCTTGAGTGCGGGCCTTATTGAGCTGGGCATTCTCACCTTTTATGTATGATATGCTTTGTTTCTTCTCTTCAAGTGAAAGAATGTCACATTTAAATGTTGTTTTATTTTGGGAAGGAAATAGGAAACAGCTGTAATATCACTTAGAGTTGACGTATTGGAAGAGTCTACTGTTACGGGAGAAATAAATAAAGGCTTTATTGTGTCTTCTCTGAGCAATTTAAATACATTTGTTTCTCTCTCCGCGAGAGAGCTTTGTACAAAACGAGGTTAGCCAAAAGGTATTCTCTATGTAATGGTAGGTGATAAACATAATGTTGACAAATGTGTTGTTTTATAATGGTGAAATACGCCACAGCATTAATGTCAGCCTGTAATTGATTTGTTTAATGGTTTGACATCAATATACTCTGTTCAATTGTTCCCCCTCTTACCTCATTCCTGGAACATGCTCTCTTGACAGGAGGATTAAATGTTAGATTGAAAACCCCATAAATTCCCATGAATATCACGTTTCAGGTAAGACCCAGATGCAGACAGTGTTGAAGTAACAAAAGTTTATTACTAATACAGGGGCAGGCAAAATGACAGGTCAAGGGGCAGGCAGAGGTCAGTAATCCAGATAGGGTTCAAAAGGTCCAGAACGGCAGGCAGGCTCAGGGTCAGAGCAGGCATGGGTCAATAATCCAGTGTGGTTGGCAAGGTACAGAACAGCAGGCAGGCTCAGGCAGAAAGGTCAAAACCGGAAAAAACTAGAAAACAGGAACTAGAATAGAGAGACAAGCACATTGACAGGTGAAACAGATCAAGGTGTGACAATGAATCCATTTGTTTTAATTGTAGTTTCAAGAAATACACAAAGGAATGAACAATAGATTACACTGAAACAATGAACAGACACATTTTGCCCTCCCTACAGGCTTGCTGTAATATACTATAGTTTAAATACTGTACTATTACTATTTATATACTATAGTATTCATTGTCGTATTTTTGCAGACATTACTGTAGTATACTGTAATATTTAATGTAGTGTTTTTGTGGACATTACTGTAGTATATTGTAGTATTTACTGTAGTGTTTTTGCAGAGATTACTGTAGTGTAGTGTTTTTGTTTTATTATCTTCGACATAGAAGCAGGGGCTTTCTCCTTGAGGAAACCCACCGGACAAATGCTTAAAGAGCTATTTTTCCATAACCTCTCAAAGAACGCAGTGTATAAAGTCAGAACATCTGCTGTCTCAGCCACTGCCTCTCACCAATGGAGTACCCCAAGGCTCGATCTTAGGCCCCACGCCCTTCTCAATTTACATCAACAACATAGCTCAGGCAGTAGGAAGCGCTCTCATCCATTTGTATGCAGATGATACTCAGCTGGCCCCTCCCCAGTGTTTGTGTTAAACGCTCTACAACAAAGCTTTCTTAGTGTCCAACAAGCTTTCTCTGCCCTTAACCTTGTTCTGAACAACTCCAAACAAAGGTCATGCGGTTCGGTAAGAAGAATGCCTCTCTCCCCACCGTTGTGATTACTACCTCTGAGAGTTTAGAGCTTAAGGTAGTCACCTCATACAAATACTTGGGAGTATGGCTAGACGGTACACTGTCCTTCTCTCAGCACATATCCAAGCTGAAAACTAAGGTTAAGTCTAGACTTGGTTTCCTCTATCATAATCGTTCCTCTTTCACCCCAGCTGCCAAACGCACCCTGATTCAGATGACCATCCTACCCATGCTAGATTACGCAGACATAATTTATAGATCGGCAGGTAAGGGTGCACTCGAGGAGCTAGATGTTCTTTATCATTCGGCCATTGGATTTGCCACCTATGCTCCTTATAGGACACATCTTCTCTGTAAACTCGTCATCTCTGTATACCTGACGCAGTATACCTGATCCCTACTTTTAAAACCCTCTTAGGCCTCACTCCTCACTATCTGAGATACCTACTGCAGCCCTCATCCTCCAAATTCAACACCCGCTTTGCAGTGCTTAATTTGTAAATCAGGGATGTCCCAGAACATATAGTGAGCGCGAGGGGGGTGTATCCGGGGGGGCTCTGCGGTACCGGAACATATATTTGAAAAAATGTGCTGATTAATTCAAAGCATTTTAGACGTCACTGCAGTATGTATGCTTACATACTTGAGTATAGCTGCAGGACGTACACAAGTCTGAATTTCTTATAGCTTCATTTTCTAGACCTCAATGTACAGCAACATTTTTGGACGACACTGCAGAACACCCGCCATATGCACACACACTCAGCTGTGGGGCTTACATTTAATATGATTTTCACCACATCAATGTAGCAGTAAAACAACTATCACAATATCGGAATATGACTCCAAATAAAATACATCTATGTAGGCTACAGCAGGACACACATATGAGAATATATAGGCCTCCTGCCTATGTGATAATATGAAGAACATATTCAGATTAACTTCACAGTACAGAACAGATTAAATGTATTTTTTGGAAATCCCACCTTAGTTTTCAAAACCTTCAACAATTTCAAGTCCATTTAACTCATGAGAGTGAATTTCTTGATCAAAGCCATGAGCAGGCCTTTGGCTGTGAGGTTTAGCCTTCTTCTAAGGCTGTTCTGAAGACTCTGGCTGTAGTGTCAATTTTTTTTTCAGTTTGAGAGTTAACTCTTTAGCCTTGTTTACAAGGCTTGCTGCCACCAAATGTGCTCCCTCCCCTCCAGCTCCCCATCTCCCTCTCCCGGTGAGTTTGACTCGCTTGTAGACCTTCTAGCCTCGTGGAGGTGCCGGTGTTGATGCTGAACTGGAGGGATTAGCAGCGCTGTTAGGTAAGGCATCGCCATCAGGAACATTTTGCCCCTCACTCCTCTCCTCCAGCACGGAAAGTTCTCTGGCTCATTCTGGGATCGATTCACCATCTTTCTCCGGATTTTTGGACTTGAAACATTTTATCAAACTCGATTGCCTTATTTTATCCATTTTTTATTTGGCCACGATTCAAATTCAGTAGCGAGACGAGTAGCCTAGGCTTCATGACGTGATTAGGTAGGGACCTCTTCACAAGCTGACCACCACTACCAAGACCTGTGTCAAGATCAGTTACTTACGCCACCGGCACTCCTCTTAACCTCTATGTACAGCAGGTCTGGAATCAGTGTGGCAGGATAGTATGATTACACAGTAGAATCACTACGCTTTTACATGATGGTCTTTCTGGGGGGCGGGAGAAATAACGATTTGATTTAATGCTGATCGCTTTTACAAGAATTTCTACAGTGCGAACAGTGAAACAATTAGGTAAATAGGTACCGTAAACAAACAAAGTCAAATCTGAGAGGTGCCGGATCCTGTTCCGGCTCAAATTAAGCACCGCCGTTTCGCCAGTCACATTCTGTTAAAGGTCCCCAGAGAACACACATCTCTGGGCCGCTCCTCTTTTCAGTTCCCTGCAGTTAGCAACTGGAACGAGCTGCAAAAAACACTCTGGACAGTTGTATCTCCATCTCTACATTCAAAGACTCAATCATGGACACTCCTACTGGCCCCGGAGAGGATGGCTGACGTTTTATTGGCTCTTAACCAGCTGTTTGTTTTTTCGCATTGTTTGTAACTTATTTTGTGCATAATGTTGCTGTTACTGTCTCTTATGACTGAAAAGAGCTTCTGGACATCAGAAAAGAGCTTCTGGACATCAGAACAAAGATTACTCACCTCAAATTGGATGAATATTTTTTTTTTAATGAGTCGGACGAGAGGGATTTACTCCAGACACCCGAAAAGGCCCTCATCACCGTCATTCTCAGGAGAAAGAGACAAATATTTTGCAGAAGGAGATCGGGGTGACTTGTGAGGATCAGGCAACGAGTGGCTAAGCTGCCTTTGCCATCCATACTATTGGCCAATGTACAATCGCTGGGTAATAAATTGGACGAACTATTAGCACGTATATATCCTACCATACCTAGCATACGAGTGGAGGACAGAGGAGCCTCTTAAAGAAGAAGTTACAGGTCTGTGAGAGCCAGAAATCTTGCTTGTTTGTAGGTGACCAAATACTTATTTTCCACCATAATTTGCAAATAAATTAATTAAAAATCCTACGATGTGATTTTCTGGATTTTTTTCTTCTCATTTTGTCTGTCATAGTTGAAGTGTACCTATGATGAAAATTACAGGCCTCTCTCATCTTTTTAAGTGGGAGAACTTGCACAATTGGTGGCTGACTAAATATTTTTTTGCCCCACTGTATGTGTGAATGCTATTCATTGACTACAGCTCAGCGTTCAACATCATAGTGCCCTTAAAGCTCATCACTAAGCTAAGGACCCTGGAACTAAACACCTCCCTCTGCAACTGGATCCTGGACTTCCTGACGGGTCGCCCCCAGGTGGTAAGAATAGGTAACAACACATCCGCCTTGCTGATCCTCAACACGGGGGCCCCTTAGGGGTACGTGCTCAGTCCCCTCCTGTACTCCTTTGTTCACTCATGACTGCACTGCCAGGCACGACTCCAACACCATCATTAAGTTTGCAGATGACACAACAGTGGTAGACCTGATCACCGACACTGACGGGACAGCCTGTATGGAGGAGGTCAGAGACCTGACTGTGTGGTGCAAGCACAACAACCTCTCCCTCAACGTGATCAAGACAAAGGAGATGATTGTGGACTACAGGAAAAGGAGGACCGAGCACACCCCCATTCTCATTGACGGGGCTGTAGTGGAGCAGGTTGAGAGCTTCAAGTTACTTGGCGTCCACATCACCAACAAACTAACATGGTCCAAGCACACCAAGACAGTCGTGAATAGGGCACAACAAATCCTCAGGAGACTGAAAATAATTGTCATGGGTCTTCAGATCCTCAAAAGGTTCTACAGCTGGACCATTGAGAGCATCCTGACGAGTTGCATCACCGCCTGGTATGACAACTGCTCGGCATCTGACCGTAAGGCACTACAGAGGGTAGTGCAAAAGGCCCAGTACATCACCTGGGCCAAGCTTCCAGGACCTGTATACCAGGCGGTGTCAGAGGAAGGCCCTAAAAATTGTCAAAGAATCCAGCCACCCTAGTCATAGACTGTTCTCTCTGCTACCGCACGGCAAGCGGTACCTGAGCGCCAAGTCTAGGTCCAAGAGGCTTCTAAACAGCTTCTACCCCCAAGCCATAAGACTCCTGGACATCTAATCAAATGGCTACTCCAGACTATTTGCATACTATTTACCTCACCCCTCTTTTATGCTGCTGCTATTCTCTGTTATTATCTATGCATAGTCACTTTAATAACTCTAGCTACATGTACATATTACCTCAATTACCTCGACTAACCAGTGCCCCCGCATATTTACTCTGTACCGCTACCCCCTATATATAGCCTCGCTATTGTTATTTTACTGCTGCTCTTTAACTACTTGTTACTTTTATTTCTTACTTTTTCTAGGCATTTTTCTTAAAACAGCATTGTTGGTTAAGGGCTTGTATGTTAGCGTTTCACTGTAAGGTGAACACCTGTTGTATGCGGCGCGTGTGACAAATACAATTTGATTTGATTTGTGGCTGCTTCACGTGATGTGTTGTTGTCTGTACCTTTTGCCCATTGTGCTGTTGTCTGTACCTTTTGCCCATTGTGCTGTTGTCTGTGCCCAACAATGTTTGTACCATGTTTGTGCTGCTGCAATATTGTGTTGCTGCTGTGTTGTTGTCATGTTGTGTTGCTACCATGCTGTGTTGTTGCCTTAGGTCTCTCTTTATGTAGTGTTGTAGTGTCTCTCTTGTCATGATGTGTGTTTTGCTCTATATATATATATATATATTTTTAATCCTAGCCCCCGTGTGAGGCATTTTGCTTCTTGCTGGGCCGTCATTGTAAATAATAATTTGTTGTTAACTGACTTGCCTAGTTAAATGAAGGTTACTGTAAATCAAATACAATTTAGTTGTCTGAACAGATAGCTCAGGGCTTTTGCTCTTTACTATAACCTGTAGGGAACACAATATGTGGTCTATACTTGGCATGTAGGTTTCTTACTCATAGGTGGCACAACTTGTGGCTATGGGGGAGGGGAATGGGTGGGGTATATTGAAATGAAATACTGTCGGATTTAATATAGATAATAAAACCGTAGTGTTTTTCTGGACACTCTATATTACTATTTACTGCAGTGTTATTTTGCGGTATATATTGTAGTATTTACTATAGTACTTTACAGTATACAACAAAACTATATTGTAAGTAATACAGATGATCGAGGGATAGTACAGTGTGTAGTATATTATTCTAGTGTACTACAAAATTCTATAGTAATCACTATATAATCGAGGGATACTTCATTGTGTAGTATAGTATTCTATAGTATAGTACAAAATTATACAGTAAGTACTACACATGATCGAGGGATAGTACAGTGGGTAGTATATTATTCTACAGTATACTACAACATTCTAAAGTAAGCACTACATGATCAAGGGATACTACAGTGTGTAATATAGTATTCTATAGTATAATACAAAATGATAAAATAAGTACTACACGTGATCGAGGGTTACTACAGTGTGGAGTATAGTATTCTACAATAAACTACAGTTTACTACAAAATGATATAGTAAGCACTACACAATTGAGGGATACTGCCGTGTGTAGTATAGTATTCTACAGTATACTACAAAATTATATAATAAGTACTACACATGATCGAGGGATACTACAGTGTGGAGTATAGTATTCTACAATAAACTACCAAATTATATAATAAGCACTACACAATTGAGGGATACTACAGTGTGTAGTATAGTATTCTACAGTATACTACAAAATGATATACTAAGTACCACACATGATCTAGGGATGCTACAGTGGGGAGTATAGTATTTACAGTATACTACAGAATTCTATAATAAACAGTAGTACTTTTTCATGTTTGATATTAGCTATTTTGCCCTCTTAAGTAGCTGAATGAGGTATAGACTTAAGTGTCTTTTGTCCACATTATCAATAACATTTGGAATTCATCCCACAGTATGAGTTGCTTTTTGTTAAGACAATTTTCCTGACTAGAGAGCTTTTTCCCTCCTACAGCTATTAAGGTAATGTATGAGGCAAATATCCTTAACTACAGTTAAACATATTATTGCCTTTGTTTTCCAGCTTGAACATTTCCAACATACACTACGTGCTTCTACAAAAGTCTTGACTCAGGGGTGTGAATACTTATGTAAAGGAGATACTGTAATATTTTACCGTCAGAATTGTAATGGCTATAGTGTTCATACATTGACTGTAGTTGGGAGCAGGTCCCTTACCAAAATGGATCATCTGTAATTGTGTGTCCCTAAATAGCCTTTATTTTCAAGTTTGATCTAATTAGTCATTTGGGTCCACAGGAGTCTTTAATATTTATATAGCAGCCATATGTGAAGGATCATTTTCCATATGCGTATTAGAGTAAATCCTTTACTCTCCAGAAGCTTCAGACGGTCATAATGGCTGTGTTATTGTTTCGGATTGGAGTAATGGATGCTGCTGCAGCTCTTTGCTAACCGTTTTAGACTCGGCTGCCTCGACACTGCTGCCTGTGTTGCCTTGGGCCTTTTCCTGACTCATTCCCCACGGAACTCACAGCATTAAACAACTGGGGTCTCATTGTCCCGCGCACTGAACATCAAGAGCCGCAAGCCAACACATTCCTTTAATTTTGATGGATCATCGGCAAATCTGATTGCGACAGGTTTTTTTTCTCCACCACAGCAGTTTAATGAGATGAATTTCAGAGTTGGGGAGATTGGTTGGGCATACTCAATGCTTCACACATTTGACACACACCTCTGTTACCTGAATACTCTCATTTGTCTGTATTTGGTTGTGATTCAAATGTTTGTAAATATGAGGTGACGCTAGAACAAGTGGTGACTCCAGAAGCATGGCCTCCCTGTCTGAACCTTTAGACTGGGTATGGTCTTATTAATGTGTTGGACTAGAGTAGAGTCTGGTCATGCTTCAGTGGTTCCAATACTGGCCTAAACCAGCTAGCAAGCTTACGTTGGCCCATGAGCAGCCCGTCGAACTGCAAAGGCAGGTGCCCGCACATGGCAAAAGGTGTCTGCATTCAAGTCTTGCTCAATTGAAAATGAAATCCTCTCTTAAACAAGCCGTACAAAGCTGGTTACAATTTACATTGTTACCTCCAGAAAAGACAGAACAAATGTTACAACAAATATTATGGTTAAACTCAAATATACTGATTGATTTCAAAAAAATCTTTATGGATAAAAAATATATATATATATATATATATATATATATATATATATATATATATATATATATATATATATATATATATATATATAAAATATATATATATTACATTATATATACAAAAGTATGTGGACACCCTGTCAAATTAGTGGATTTGGCCATTTCAGCCACACCTGTAGATAGAATCGAGAACACAGCAATACAATATCCAAAGACAAACATTGGCAGTAGAATGGCCTTACTGAAGAGCTCAGTGACATTCAACGTGGCACTGTCATAGGATGCCACCATTCCAACAAGTCAGTTTGTCATATTTTTGCCCTGCTAGCGCTGCCCCGGATAACTGTAAAGTGCTGTTATTGGGAAGTGGCAACGTCTAGGAGTAACAACGGTTCAGCCGCGAAGTGGTAGGCCACACAAGTTCACAGAAAGGGACCGCCGAGTGCTGAAGCACGTAGCGAGTAAAAATGGTCTGTCCTCTGTTGCAACACTTGCTACCGAGTTCCAAACTGCTTCTGTAAGCAACATCAGCACAAGAACTGTTCGTTGGGAGGTTTATGAAATGGGTTTCCATGGCCGAGCAGCCACGGGGGGGTGTAAAGCTCGCCGCTATTGGACTCGGGAGCAGTGGAAACACGTTCTCTGGAGTGATGAATCACGCTTCACCATCTGGCAGTCCAATGGACGAATCTGGGATTGGCGGATGCCAGAAGAATGCTATCTTCCCGAATGCATAGTGCCAACTGTAAAGTTTGGTGGAGGAGGAATAATGGTCTGGGGCGGTTTTTCATGGTTTGGGCCCCTTAGTTCCAGTGAAGGGAAATCTTAATGTTACAACATATAATGAACGATGTTCTAGACAATTCAGTGCTTTCAATTTTGTGGCAAAAGTTTAGGGAAGGCCCTTTCCTGTTTCAACATGACAATGTCCCCGTGCACAAAGCGAGGTCCATACAGAAATAGTTTGTCAAGATCGGTGTGGAAGAACTTGACTGGCCTTCAAAGAGCTCCGACCTCAACCCCATCAAACATCTTTGGGATGAATTGGAATGGCGACTGCGAGCCAGGTCTAATCTCCCAACATCAGTGCCCGACCTCACTAATGCTCTTGTGGCTGACTGGAAGCAAGTCCCAGCAGCAATGTTCCAACATCTAGTGGAAATCCTTTCCAGAAGAGGGGAGGCTGTTATAGCAGCAAAGGGTGGACCAACTCCATATTAATGTGAAATGTCAGAATAATAGTAGAGACAATGATTTATTTCAGATTTTATTTATTTCAACACATTCCCAGTGGGTCAGAATCAGTATTCAGTAGCATTGCCTTTAAATTGCTTAACTTGGGTCAAACGTTCCAGGTGGCCTTCCACAACCTTCCCACAATACGTTGGGTGAATTTTGGCCCATTCCTCCTGACAGAGCTGGTGTAACTGAGTCAGGTTTGTAGGCTTGCTTGCTCGCACACGCTTTTTCAGTTCTGCCCACACATGTTCTATAGGATTGAGATCAAGGCTTTGTGATGGCCACTCCAATACTTTGACTTTGTTGTCCTTAAGCCAGGTTGCCACAGCTTTGGAAGTATGCTTGGGGTCATTGTCTATTTAGAAGACCCATTTGCGAACAAGCTTTAACTTCCTGATTGATGTTTTGAGATGTTGCTTCAATATATCCACATAATTTTCCTCCCTCATGATGCCTTCTATTTTGTGAAGTGCACCAGTCCCTCCTGCAGCAAAGCACCCCCACAACATGATGCTGCCACCCCCATGCTTCACGGTTGGGATGGTGTTCTTCGGCTTGCAAGCCTCCCCCCTTTTCCTCCAAACATAACAATGGTCATTATGGCCAAACAGTTCTATTTTTCCTCATTTCTCCAAAAATTACGATCTTTGTCCCCATGTGCAGTTGCAAACCGTAGTCTGGCTTTTTTATGGCAGTTTTGGAGCAGTGGCTTCTTCCTAGCTGAGCGGCCTTTTAAGTTATGTCGATATAGGACTAATTTAACTGTGGTTATAGATACTTTGTTACCTGTTTCCTCCAGCATCTTCACAAGGTTCTTTGCTGTTGTTCTGGGATTGATTTGCACTTTCCACACCAAAGTACATTCATCTCTAGGAGACAGAACGCATCTCCTTCCTGAGCGGTGTGACGGCTGCGTGGTCCCATGGTGTTTATACTTGCGTACTATTGTTTGTACAGATGAACGTGGTACCTTCAGGCATTTGGAAATTGCTCCCAAGGATGAATCAGTCTTGTTGAGGTCAACATTTTTTTTTGTGCTGATTTCTTTTGATTTTCCCATGATGTCAAGCAAAGAGGCACTGAGTTTAGGTAAGCCTCGAAATACATCCACAGGTACACCTCCAATTGACTCAAATGACGTCTATTAGCCTATCAGAAGCTTCTAAAGCCATGACATAATTTTCTGGAATTTTCCAAGCTGTTTAAAGGCACAGTCAACTTCTGACCCACTGGAATTGTGATACAGTGAGTTATAAGTGAAATAATCTGTCTGTAAACAATTGTTGGAAATATTGCTTGTGTCATGCACAAAGTAGATGTCCTAACCAACTTGCCAAAACTTTAGTTTGTTAACAAGAAATTTGTGGAGTGGTTGTAAAACGACTTTTAATGACTCCAGCCTAAATGTATGTAAACTTCCGACTTCAACTGTAGATGGGTGAGAGAAAAAAATCAATGTAACACAACAAAATGTGGAACAAGTCAAGGGGTATGAATACGGGGGAGCATAACTCATGAATCCAATAAGATTTGATGGCATTTAAATGGATATAAAATTCCATTTGCACATTGTGTCTCCTCATGCTTGATGGGGAACTGCCAGGGGCTGGCGTTGAGCTCCCGACTGTCGGTGCGCTCTGATGATCGGCCTGCCCTTTAGACTGGTAGTGACTGAGAGGAGGATTCCCACTGCTTCTACTCATTCCACAGCATTAAATATGTACACAGACTAATGTCTATAACATCTGCCTTCATCTACTCATCTATCTGGTGAAGTTGTGATTACCTTAAATGACAAAATGTGAATAGATGATGGTTATAATGTATTTTTATTTCTTATGATTGATGAATGTTATTAATGTATCCTCATTACATGTTTAGGGCCAGCAGGAAACTAGAAATCCAGATTGATCTCTTTGTCATTTTTAGAACAGGAGGTGGTAATCATTGTCTGGTGGAAGGAGCGTTAGGGTGCTATTACTAGGTTTCGAATTGGCTGTGAGCAAAACAAAACTTGTTTTTAGTTTGAAACTAAGCTGCTGTGTTTTATGGTGAAGAAGTCAGATTTGTGTGTGGTGCAAATATTTTTTAAATGGGCTAACTCAGTGCTGTGTAGAGTTGTTTAGAATGGAAATGTCCCTTTAGGTATTACATGGTCAGACCTAATGAATTTAGGATTGTTCAAAGGGTTAAGCTCATTGCAACAACCCCCCCCCCCCATACAGTCCTAAAACCTCTAGAGAGAATAAAGCACCAACCATTCACTACGATTCATACATTACATGTCGTACTGTGGAGTACAATACAAAGAAAGACATTTGTTCCCTTTCTCTGAGGCACTCAGATAAGCAAACACAAATTTACCATTTGTGTGTTTGTGTGGGTCCCCGTTACATGCGGAAACACATCGCTTGAAATCCGGCTGATGTCATTTGTCACAATAATTCCTCTTTTTGTTTTGGCTTTTTCCACTTTATGCCATATTTCATAACAAATGGTTCCACCTGTCACTCATACCCATTCTAAAATGGTGCTAGTCACGGTTGACAAGAAAGCAGCAACTCGACTCACTTTCACGGAAATTCAAGAGCCGCCAAAGAGAGAATATACGAGCCCTGATCAATATTTAATTCCATGTGTCCTGAAAAAGAGCAGAATTACTATTTTCTGTGAGTTTGTGACCTCAGGAGGACACTAGCCTCGTACGAATCCTCTTGATCTCTGGAGCTCACATTCTGTTTTGTGAGCTTGCGAGTTCGTACGAGACTAGGAGGACACAGGCAGGGCCGGGAGATCAGAGGGATTGAATCAGAGTCTATGGCTGAAAAGGCCATAGCAGCCTCCCCCTCGGTCTCTCCCGGGAGAGGGTATCTCCCACCCCTGTCACCAACTATCACCATCACCCCTCCCTCCCCCTGTCGAACTCCCCTACCTCTTTCTCTCCTATTGGGCTCCCCTACCTCTATTCTTGGGCTGGAAGCTAAGGTTACAGGATTGGAACTTTAAACCAGAAGGCATGAACCTTAAATAAGTCAAACATGCATTTTGAACTGCGATAAGTAAGTAAGCATAGACAGTTGTGCCTCTATTTGGGATGTATTCTATTCGAAAGCCAGGACATTTGTGCCACTTTGGGCTTCTATGCATGAGCTGTTTAATCAATGTCCCAGAGACAATAACTGAATTGATTGATTGATGGAATAGTCTGTTGTTATTATCATCCCTCTGCTATTTTTTTAGACCTTATAGCTAGAACCTCCATCAGAGGCTAGCCATCAGATGCTAACCAGCTAATTAGCTACTAGCAATTTAGTCATTGTTAGCCACTGCTGGCGGCCTTTACCTCTAGCTCAGACACCAGCCGCTTTTACCCTGGATAAAACCCGCCAGTCTGCACAGCGCGATATCAACCCTGAGAATATCGGACTGCTTTTCTCCACCATTACTCCAGATTACTCCATTACTGGACCATTACTCCAGATCATCACAGCTAGCAAGCTGCTACCGAGTGGCCCAACCCCAAAGCTAACCTGTGAGCCAGGCCCATCTCCCGGCCTGCTCAGTGGACCCTACCTTGGCTACACAGCTGATGCCTCCCGGACTCTTCACTAACACAACTAGAAGCCACTACATCACCGAATTCCTGCCTTAAGCTCTGGACCTTTGCATCGGATCATCGCAACTAGCTAGAGCCTTGGTTTCATGCATGTTAACATCAGAAGCCTCCTCCCTGAGTTTTTTTTACTCAATGCTTTAGCACACTCCACCAATCCTGATGTCCTTGACCTGTCTGTATCCTGGCAAAGGAAGGCCACCAACAATTCTGAGATTTCCATCCCCAACAACAACATTTTCCGTCAAGATAGAACTGCCAAATGGGGAGGAGTTGCAATCTACTGCAGAGATAGCCTGCAAAGTTCTGTCATACTTTCCAGGTCTACGCCCAAACAGTTCGAGCTTCTAATTAAAAACATTAATCTCTACAGAAATAAGTCTCTCACTGTTGCCGCCTGTTATAGACCCCCCTCCACTCCCAGTTGTGCCCTGGACACCATATGTGAATTGATTTCCACCAATCTATCTTCAGAGTTCGTTCTGTTAGGTGACCTAAACTGGGATATGCTTAACACCCCGGCCATCCTACAATCTAGCTAGATAACCTCAATCTCACACAAATCATCAAGGAACCCACCAGGTACAACCCTAAATCCATAAACATGGTCACCCTCATAGATATTATCCTGACCAACTTGCCCTCCAAATACACCTCTGCTGTTTTCAATCAGGATCTCAGCGATCGCTGCCTCATTGCCTGCATGCGTTATGGGCCCGCAGTCAAAAGACCACCCCTCATCACTGTCAAACGCTCCCTAAAAAACTTCTGAGAGCAGGCCTTTCTAATTCGACCTGGCCGAGGACTCCTGGAAGGATATTGACCTCATCCCGTCAGTCGAGGATGCCTGGTTGTTCTTTAAAAATAATTTCATCACCTTAAATAAGCTTGCCCCTTTCAACAAATGTAGAACTAAGAACAGATATAGCCCTTGGTTCACCCCAGACTTGACTGCCCTTGACCAGCATAAAAACATTCTGTGGCATACTGCACTAGCATCGAATAGTCCCCGCGATATGCAATTTTTCAGGTAAGTCAGGAACCAATACACACAGTCAGTTAAAAAAGCAAAGGCTAGCTTTTTCAAACGGAAATGTGCATCCTGTAGCTCTAACTCCAAAATGTTCTGGGACACTGTAAAGTCCATGGAGAATAAGAGCACCTCCTCCCAGCTGCCCACTGCACTGAAGCTAGGGAACACTGTCACCACCGATAAATCCACGATAATCAAGAATTTAAATAAGCATTTCTCTACGGCTGGCCATGCTTTCCTCCTGGCTACCCAACCCCGGCCAAAAGCTCCGCACCCCCTGCAGCTACTTGCCTGCTACAAGCCTCCCCAGCTTCTCCTTCACCCAAATCCAGATAGCAGATGTTCTCAAAGAGCTGCAAAACCTGGACCCGTACAAATCAGCTGGGATAGACAATCTGGACCCTCTTTTTCTAAAATGATCCACCGCCATTGTTGCAACCCCTATTACTAGTCTGTTCAACCTCTCTTTCGTATTGTCCGAGATTCCTGAAGATTGGAAAGCTGCCGTAGTCATCCACCTCTTCAAAGGGGGTGACACTCTAGACCCAAACTGTTACAGACCTATATCCATCCTGCCCTGCCTTTCTAAAGTCTTCGAAAGCTAAGGTAACAAACAGATCACTGACCATTTTGAATCCCACCGTACCTTCTCCGCTGTGCAATCCGGTTTCTGAGCTGTTCATGGGTGTACCTCACGTACCCCACGCTCAAGGTACTAAACGATATCATAACCACCATCGATAAAAGACAGTACTTGTGCAGCCGTCTTCGTCGATCTGGCCAAGGCTTTCGACTCTGTCAATCACCGTATTCTTATCGGCAGACTCAACAGCCTTGGTTTCTCAAATGACTGCCTTGCCTGGTTCACCAACTACTTCTCAGAGAGAGTTCATTGTGTCAAATTTGAGGGCCTGTTGTCTGGACCTCTGGCAGTCTCTATGGGGGTACCACAGGGTTCAATTCTCGGGCCAACTCTTTTCAAACGGGTATATATCAATGATGTCGCTCTTGCTGCGGGTGATTCCTTGATCCACCTCTACGCAGATGACACCATTCTGTATACATCTGGCCCTTCTATGGACACTGGGTTAACAAACCCCCAAACGAGCTTCAATGCCATACAACACTCCTTCCGTGGCCTCCAATTGCTCTTAAACTCTAGTAAAACTAAATGCATGCTTTTCAACCGATCGCTGCCCGCACCCGCCCGACTAGCATCACTTCTCTGGACGGTTCTGACCTAGAATATGTGGACAACTACAAATATCTAGGTGTCTGGCTGTAAACTCTCCTTCCAGACACATATTAAGCATCTCCAATCCAAAATCAAATCTAGAACCGGCTTCCGATTTCGCAACAATGCCTCCTTCACTCATGTCGCCAAACATACCCTCGTAAAACTATCCTACCAATAAAATGATCCTCCTCGACTTCGGCGATTTCAGACCCACTGGCTCCAGGTCATCTATAAGTCTTTGCTAGGTAAATCTCCGCCTTATCTCAGCTCACTGGTCACCATAACAACACCCACCCGTAGCACGTGCTCCAGCAGGTATATCTCACTGGTCATCCAAAGCCAACACCTGCTTTGGCCGCCTTTCCTTCCAGTTCTCTGCTGCCAATGACTGGAACGAATTGCAAAAATCGCTGAAGTTGGAGACTTATATCCCCCTCACTAACTTTAAGCATCAGCTATCTGAGCAGCTAACCGATCGCTGCAGCTGTACATAGCCCATCTGTAAATATACCATACAACTACCTACCTCATCCCCATATTGTTTTTATTTACTTTTTTGCTCTTTTGCACACCATCATCTGCACATCTATTACTCCAGTGTTAATTTGCTAAATTGTAATTACTTTACTACGATGGCCTATTTATTGCCTTACCTCCTTACTCCATTTGCACACACTGTATATAGATTTTTCTATTGCGTTATTGACTGTACTTTTGAGTATCCTATGTGTAACTCTGTGTTGTTGTTTTTTTGTTGCACTGCTTTGCTTTATCTTGGCCAGGTTGCAGTTGTAAATGAGAACTTGTTCTCAACTGGCCTACCTGGTTAAATAAAGGTGAAATATATATATTTTTTTCAATGTTCAGTTTTCAATGTTCCTATTTACAGAGGCACCCCATTCCAAACGCATAATAACTATGAGCCTCCGTGGGCGGATTGGGCTTGTTTATGATTCACGACCTGAATTCATTTCCCCATAAAGGTGTTCTATTGGCCCTTATCACAGAGATGTATGCCGAGTGACAAATTGTAATTTGGCATAAGTAAGTTCATCCATCGATCTTCTGGCTGCCAAGGAAGCAAAACAACACAAATCAGACTGCCAAAGGCCTTCACTTTGGCTGGATGTCGTGGCTGCAGACCTGATGCCATGCAGACGCCATAGCAGCATTACATAATTAATTCTAGTACAGTAGAGAGTGATATTGGACCATCCATCATGTGTTTGGCTTTAGTGCCTGTCCATTTGGTGATGACAGGCAGAACTTGTCACCTGCAAATGTCAGGCCTTGAATGACATTCCAAATGAATGATTTAAGGACGTTGGGCAGGATTTGGCCTTAAAATAAATGTATATTTGTTGTAGTTGTAGCTAGCTATGGTTGTTTACGATGAGTTAGGAACCGCTTTGACACCCGTTTCTATTACCGTAGAGCTCTCGTGTCAAACACCTGTCTCCAAAAATGCTGTGGTGTCTTCCGTTGTGGTTACATTTAGCGACTGTGACACACCTTCTGTGCATATTCACTTTCCATGCATGCAGTATCCTGTTCGATGTGTCATCATGTCCAACGTGAATGTCAACATTCTGAATGGCTTTCTCCAATATTGCTATTATCTACTATGCAAAGAGCCTTAACCCCATCCTATTCCAGCCGTACTCCTATGCTAGTAGCTAATTTATTAGTAGCATTCTGGGGCCAAGTGAAAAGCTTGTTTGAATTCCATGTTTGCCCAGGCTATACTGATAGGTTTGCTTAGCCATTGTAAATCTCCTCAGCAAGCTGTGTAATTGGACAAACGTTGAGTATTGACTATTTCTCCCAATATGACCTCAACCCAGCTTAACATAATGAGAGGGCCATGACATGTAAACATCAGGATGACTGTGTTTATGGTTTGGCCATAAAGAACAAAGTCTTTAATGAATAAAGAAAAATGGCCTGCACTCTCTCAGGGCAATTGCATACAGAATAGCTTGCTGTTTTTTGGGGGTGCCTAGGTGTAATGGAGGTGATTTGGAACATTGTCGCCCTCAGATCTTGAGAATGTCCTCTTAATTTAATGGTTAAGATGTTGGGTTGGCCAGAGACCTAGGTTTTATCTCTTTCGGCAACATTGGCAAGATGTTAATAGCAAACAGATGTGGATGTTTGGGCTTTTCTGTCCCTCTCACACAACGGGGGCGCTCCTCCTCGTTGTGTGTGAGTGTGGGAAACACCTGCTGAATATTCTTTTACCTCTGTCCCACCCAATACCCCGGGTATATGACTTGGCTCCACTAGCTGACACGATCTCCTCTTTTTATTATCCTATTACCATGGAATACCAACATCTCTTTAAATCTCAGAGACAGTTTGTTTCCGATTCCGGATTCATTTCATAAAGTGATTACTGTAAGCCATTTTCAACACCAGCATCAAGTACGTGAGGTTATTGCAAAAGACACCATGTTTGGAATTTCAAATTGAACTTGAATAATATTTTTTCGAGGGGGGCACTAGAGGGGCTGACGGCCCCTCCCCCTGCTCAAACTAGAATCGAGACGATACTTCCGTGATCAACAAAAATGGAGGGGTGAAGTTCCTTGTTTTACCCACAAGTGCCTATAGTGGAAAGTATTTCAGAGTGCATATAGTGGAAAATATTGCAGAGTGCACCTTTAAGAATAATAACGTGAAGACTGCAATGCACATTTCGCAGCAGCTCAAATTCGTATACTTTTTTTATTTTCTTGCAAAGACTCAATGCTCATGGTGTCAGGTGTTCAGAGCTTGTTGTATTTTGCAGTGTAATGATTTTATGGATTCAAGTGTGACCGCTCGGCATGGGCCTCCAAGACTTTTGTATAGTACCGCCAGAACCTCAGGATTACCTGTTCATTACCTCCTCTCCGAACAGAGCGTCTCGCTTAATATGGAGGCTGGATGGCCATCCCTCTCCTGTTAATGTCCCAGTCACCACTAATCCCTTATGGCAGCCAATTTAAAACACCCTGCCTTGATATTGCCTATGACTTTCTGCACCGGACAGATAAACACCGTCATTTACATGTACAATCGGGCTCGCAGCTCAGCGCAATACCAGCTACAGTGCCTTCAGAAAGTATTCATACCCCTTTACTTTTTCCACAGTTTGTTGTGTTACAACCTGAATTAAACATGTATTAAATTGAGATTGTGTGTCACTGATCTACATACAATACCGCATAATGTCAAAGTGGAATTTTGTTTGTGGACACTTTTTTAAATGAATAAAGAAATAAACGCTGCAATGTCTTGAGTCGAAAAGTATTCAACCCCTTTGTTATGGCAAGCCTAAATAACTTCAGGAGTAGAAATGTGCTTAACAAATCGCATAATATGTTGCATGGACTGTGTTCAATAGTAGTGGTTAACATGATTTTTGAAGGACTACCCAATCTCTGTACCACACACATACAATTATCTGTAAGGTCCCTCAATTAAATAATACATTTCAAGCACAGATTAAACCACAAAGGCCAAGGAGGTTTTTAATGCCTCGCAAAGAAGAGCACCATTTGGTAGATGTGTAAAAAATGTACAAAATCAGACGCTGAGTATCTCTTTGAGCATGGTAAAGTTATTAGGCTTTGGATGGTGTATCAATACACCCAGTCATTACAAGGATATGGGCGTTCTTCCTAATTCAGTTGCCAGAGAAGAAGAAAACTACTCAGGGATTTCACCATGAGGCCAATGGTGATTTTAGAACAGTTACAGAGTTTAATGGTTGTGATATGACAAAATTAAGGATGGATAAACAACATTGTAGCTTATCCCACAATACTAACCTAAATGACAGAGTGTTTACCACAAGGGACTTAAGTAATACTGCAAAAAACGTGGCAAAGCAATCAACTTAATATCCTGATTACAAAGCGTTATGTTTGGGGCAAATCCAATCCAACACATCACTGAGTACCACTCTTCATATTTTTAAGCAAGGTGGTGGCTGCATCATGTTATGGGTATGCTTGTCATCGGCAAGAACTACGGAGGGTTTTTTTTGGGATAAAAAGAAACGGAATACATCTATAAGCACAGGCAAAATTCTAGAGGAAAACCTGCTTCAGTCTGCTTTCTAACAGATATTGGGAGATGAATGCACCTTCCAGCAGGAATATAACCTAAAACTCAAGGTCAAATCTACACTGGAGTTGCTTACCAAGAGAACATGGAATCTTTTGGAGTGGCTTAGTTACAGTTTTGACTTCAATCGGCTTGAAAAATCTATGGCAAGAATTGAAAATGGCTGTCTAGTAATGATCAATAATCAACTTGACAGAGCTTGAAGAATTAAAAATAATAATAATGGGCAAATATTGTACACTTCAGGTGTGCAAAGCTCTTAGAGATTTACGCAAATAGACTCAAAGATGTAATCACCGCCAAAGGTGCTTCTACAAAGTATTGACTCAGGGGTGTGAATACTTATGTAAAGGAGATACTGTATTTCTGTATTTCATTTTCAATGCATTTGCTAAAATGTATAAAACATGTTTTTACTGTGTCATTATGGGGTATTATGTGTAGATGGGTGACAAGGGGTATGAATTCTTTTGGAAGGCAGTGTAAACAAGACTGCCTCTCTCAGAAAACACACACGTCTCCTCAGTTCTCTGGAATGTATTATTTTCTGTCGAGAAACATGTGCATGTGCCCATAGCAGAATGCATTGTGGGGTTTTCATTGTCATGTTTGGGGAGAACAGCAGTGCAGCAAAAAACGACTTAAGTTTGTTTGCTCTTCCTCTGCTAGAAATGACTCCCTAACCAGTCAATCTCATATCAGATTCAGAAAAGATGCTGTAATTATTTTAATCAGAACAACCCCCCCCCCCCTAAAATATTTTCTCTCAGCAGTAAGAAAATACAGTTGCCATTTACAGTTGCATTCTTATCTTTTATTATTTCTTAAATGTTTTTTTATTGTCGAGAAGGAACCTGCGAGGTACCATTCTGTTGGGCAGTGTATATTATGTGTTTCCTGTACATGTGGCTAATGAAACAATCTCAGACCATGTTTATTTCAGTATTTGGGTGGGCTTATTTCCAAACATATTGGATGTATATGTAAAAATGTAGTTGCACATCATGCATGTTTGGAAATGAGTTGCATAAGCAAACTAAGAAAGCCAAGAAAGAGAAGGGAAAGACGTTTCTCTCATATTGCATTTCTAATATTTAATATTGTATGTGCATTTCTAGTCTTGCTATGGCCAGAAGGCTGAGCCAATACAGGTTTTTGAGTCTGGCTCAAGAGACTAGTGCATTCCTAAGATTTAACATGGTCTGCCAATACTAAATAGGTTTGTTCCAATTCTTTATAGTCTTTTATATGAATTCAGTTTTTACCTCTGCTGTAAAAGGCTTACTGCAGTTCTCTTCCAATGTTCCACATGAGGTTTTCTTCTCTTATCATTATTGTCAATTTTTGTTTCCTGTCAAAGACGTCAAGGTCCATCAGTTCTGCCTGTCTTGTCTTTTGTCTTCGCTCCAGTCAGGTTTGAACCTTCCCAGTGTCTCTATGCTACTTCCCATTCACAGAAGACTAATGTAATGTACTGTTTCAGAAAATAGCAGTGCTGCTGGAGAAAGTACCATTGCTTTTTCTCACCACCTGCTGGTTCGTGAGGGTTGGCCTTAAAGTCACACTCCTCGATCTGTCTTCACCCACTTTGAGCAACTTTTGTTTGTAAACTAAGTGGTGGGTCTTGGTGAATGTAACTGCCAGTGTTTGTTGAACTCTGTGGCAACCAACTTATTTGTTTGTTGATTGATTGGTAACTGCCACCTCATCTGTGGCGTGGCTTTAACGAGGTGTTTCACAGATTTGATCATCTTTTCACAATAAGGATGTGCAAAGGCAGCTCAATAGTCTTTCTGGTTGAGGTGATTTGTAGATCAGATTTCTAATGCAACCCCGGTTTCAGACTGACAAACACGAACTACCAGCACCTTTCAACAGTTTTACCGTTTTTGTTTTTTAACCTAGGCTTGGTTAAGAGAAGCTAATCAAGCTGCTAGTCTGCATTTTGTACCGGAGAGACGACTTAAGAGTTTTCACCACATTACACACGACCGGTTTTAAATCCCTCTTGTGGATTCCATCATTGATGAGAAAATCGTGAGGTGAAGCCCTCTGGAATACAATTTGTTCTATGTTATTACTGCGATGTTACTACTCTAACATGATCTAATGCTACATTTGTCATGAATCGCTCTCGAAATGGCTTTTATGGTAGTCGTACAGATATCAGATCTTTGTTTGAGACAGCTTGCTACAGCAGGAAAAGTATCCTTCAGAAGCAGGAGATTTGAATTATTATGTGGATTATAAATAATGGACATTTTTTGGTCGGGGTTGGTACATTTTTCATAAGGGGAAAATCATGTCTGAAATTTAAAAGTGGGAAATTACAAACTTCAGAAGCCTTTTTAAACCTAAAATACACTAAGTAAAACATGTCCTGCAACAGGGTAATCAACTTAAGATCGTATATCCGTAGATAACAATGACTTGATTGGCCATAGTTTCAGAAAATGACTATATACGGAGCGGGTTGATATTCTTATGCTGTGGTAGCTGGCGAGATTCCACACGTGAAATTAGAGGCCCACGTAGGCACATTCCAACTGAGATATTACTCCTGTCTGAACAGGATGAACATTCACAAAGAAACCAATTAATAAAGCCTAAACTCAGATGAGAGAAGCATCTCCACAGTTGCATATTCCCTGTTGTTCATATTCAGGTCACGCTCACTTGGGTTTGAGTGATCTGTAGAGTACTGTGGATGTTCTTAGCTACGGGCCTGAACTTGACGATGCACTTGGCTAAACTATTATAAGGCAGATAAACACTTGAAACGTAGAATATACATTCAGGTTTGTGCTGAGTAGAGGCGTCTGCATTAGACACAAAGCCCACTGTCTATCAGAACATCTTTCTTTCTTAGAAGTCAAATGTGTTTGAAGGCTCCAAAGGGAGGCCAGAGTTCCTGGACGGGTCATTATTTGCAGCTTGCTCTTTGGCTGCATACTGCAAATATCTATATTTGCGTGAGTGCAGAGAGATCGGTATGAGGGATATGAGATTGGTCAGATAAGCTCCAGTCAGCAAAACATAACACCCCTTTTCTTTGTGACAATCAGCTGACGTCCCTGGAGCAAGCCTGGAAACTAGACATACAGTTTAAGTCGTAAGTTGACGTACACCTTAGCCAAATACATTTAAACTCAGTTTTTCACAATTCCTGACATTTAATCCTAGTAAAAATTCCCTGTCTTGGGTCAGTTAGGATCACCACTATATTTTAAGAATGTGAAATGTCAGAATAATAGTAGAGACAATGATTTATTTCAGCTTTTATTTATTTCATCACATTCCCAGTCGGATAGAAGTTTACATACACTAAATTAGTATTTGGTAGCATTGCCTTAAAATTGTTTAACTTGGGTCAAATGTTTCGGGTAGCCTTCCACAAGCTTCCACACAATAAGTTGGGTGAATTTTGGACCATTCCTCCTGACAGAGCTAGTGTAACTGAGTCAGGTTTTAGGCTTCCTTGCTCGCACACACTTTTTCAGTTCTGCCCACAAATTTTCTATGGGATTAAGTTCAGGGCTTTGTGATGGCCACTCCAATACCTTGACTTTGTTGTCCTTAAGCCATTTTGCAACAACTTTGGAAGTATGCTTGGGGTCATTGTCCATTTGGAAGACCCATTTGTGACCAAGCTTTAACTGATGTCTTGAGATGTTGCTTCAATATATCCACATTTTCCTACCTCATGATGCCATCTACAGTATTTTGTGAAGCACCCCCACAACATGATGCTGACACCACCGTGCTTCACGGTTGGGATGGTGTTCTTCCTTGAAGAAATACATCCACAGGTGACTTAATTGACTTAAATGATGTCAATTAGGCTATCAGACACTACTAAAGCAATCATTTTCTGGAATTTTCCAAGCTGTTTAAAGGCACAGTCAACTTAGTGTATGTAATCTTCTGACCTACTGGAACAGTGAATTATAAGTGAAATAATCTGTCTGTAAACAATTGTTGGAAAAAGTACTTGTGTCATGCACACAATAGATGTCCTAACCGACTTGCCAAAACTATAGTTTGTTAACAAGAAATTTGTGCAGTGGTTGAAAAATGAGTTTTAATGACTCCAACCTAAGTGTATGTAAACTTCCGATTTCAACTGTACATCCAGGGCACCATGACACAACATCCCAAGAACGTCCGAAAAACGTCCTCTGGGATGTCCCTGGGACAAACTGAGAAGTAGACAAAACCTCCCGGGCACTGTGACACAACATCCCTAGAATGTCCTAAAAACAACCTCTGGGACATCCCTGGGACAATCCGGGAACTAGACAAAATCTCCAGGGTACAATGACACAACATCCCAAAAACGTCCTAAAAACATCCTCGGGGATGTCCCTGGGACAAACCGTGATTTAGGCAAAACCTCTAGTGGGACCATGACACAACATCGTAAGAATGTCCTAAAAACATCTTTGTGGAAATCCCCGGGACAATCCAGGAACTAGACAAAACCTCATGAACAATGACACAACGTCCTGACCACTTTAGACAACCATTTTGTGATGTTCTGGGTAAGTCCTAATGACGTATTTTTGTTTGCAGGGATACTCCTTCTGACATGATGTTATGATTCCTGCCTCAACTCTGAATGACCTTCCCCTGTACAATTCTATCAAACATGAATAAATGAAAAATAAAAATGGTTGCGGTATTAAAAAACAAATATCATAGGACAGAGAATAAATAGGAACCTCGGGTGCTCCACCTCACTCACCTCTATTCCATATCTATCTGAACTCTGTCCTTTCTCTAGTGCTGGATTTACTCAGCCTTCACACCAGTGCACAGTTGCTGCCTTCTATATTCCTATTCCACAGGCTATAAAATATATCAGTTTGAACCAAGGGTAAAACAAGTGTTGGGAGACAGATAAGATCGGAAGGTAAAGTGTAAACAAAAGGAGGTTCATGGCTCTGTATATCCGGGGGGGAACAAAACAGAAGCGTTTCAACTAAAGATAAAACAAGGATATTGGGGGAGGGATAAGATCTAAAAGGAACGGGTAGATAAAGACAGTCTCATGTTTAAAAAAAAAAATCTTTGTCATTTATTTCCTTTTGAAAAAGACGGGAGCAAACTTTGCATAGGTGCAAACACTTACCAGTGTCCTCTAGTCTACTTCCCATTCACCATATTCTCCCCCTGTCATCATCAGTATTAGAATGAATTACACAGTGACTCCTGGGGGTGCTCTAGAAATAGTTGGCTGTACCAACATAAGAATGTGTAACTCTTATGGGGATGCACACCTTCATATACTTCATGTTTATGTCCGGATTTGTGATGGAGGTACCCAGAACCCCCTGGGTCACAATTATGACTGCCCGCTGTCTGTAAGTAAAATGTTAGAGAAAGATTTTTGGCTGCTGCTGTGTGGTAAAGGGAATTGGGACAGAATCTTAAAATCTTCATTCCCTCAATTTCCCTTTTCCATTTATTTCCATTTCCAGGACTAAGAAAGATTGGATTCTAAATGGATCCTGTCATTCTGTGGTCACCCACTATTTCCGTCTCTCTTTTCTTTCTCCCTTTGTAGTTCCAGGTTCCAATCAAACACTATGAGATGATGTCCTTGTCCTTTTGTCCTCTCTCAGGTTACTGGAGCCATTAGTTACCCTTGTTGACCTCTATGTTCTCTGAGAGTACCTGTATAATGCACCTCTCTGTATTGTCATTTTCAAACGGCTTTACAAGACAGGAAGAACTCACATGTGGGATACTCCTGTGGTCTCAGTGAGATGTTATTGAGGGTTTTCATTGAATTGGTGACGGACTGGGTGTAGTGCATCTGTGAAAAGGATAATTACATTGTAAATAATCTATTCACATGGGGTGAGAAATAATGCTGATGGAAACAGGAAATGTTTTGGTAAACTTTTCAAATGTCGACAAAACAAAATACGCTAGAAAAGGTGGGATCTTTTGTGTATGTAAAATTAATTATGCGAGGAATGTTGTGGAAACGCTTTTATGCGCAAAAATTGATATAATAACTATCATATCGAAGTAAACTTGGGAGTCCCACGATGATATGTTGTGTGGTTCTCCCACTACGACTGGGAAGCATGTAGTTTATTTCGCTACAGATTAAATACAATTTGATGAACTTCACAGGGTGGTGAAAGTGCAAGGTGATGAGCTTGATGCTCCTTTTCATTAAATATCGAGGGTCTTATTTTAGTAACATGACCATCGATGCCTGGCTGCCGTTTGACAAATACAAATGATCTTGCTCTTTGGTCCATAATAATATCATTATATATGTGCACTCTAGCCAACAGCGTGCAGATACCAAAGTGGGCATACGCTATATAACGCAATTTTTTTTTGTGAGAACACCATCAGAGTTTAAAATGCAAGTGTGCCCTATTTAACTTGTATTTTTTATTAGGTACATTGGAAATCAATAGCTAAATATATTTGTATGTGGACTATGTCATCACGCACAGCCTTTTATCTGCAACAAGTCAATTTGATAGAAACCTCTGGTAGGAAAATGCGCATATTTAAAATCTTGTCACCAATTGGATGGAAATCAAGAATCAGTGGCTTTTTAAAACTGTACTACATCCAGCTTGGTGAAGATATGGTTGAGATGTGGCACAAATAACGATTATCCTTCTCTTTTATTTGGAGTTAACAGTCATTGTGTGGGTATACTTTTTTGACTTAGAGGATTGGTTTGGTAGTTATAATAACTGATATAATAAACACCCCTCACATGGCTTTGGTGAAAACTGGCACAAAAGGTACTTTGCTTTGATGACAGGATTTTTTTGGTTGTGTGCCGTTGTGTATGTCATCGTCAAGTCTGACGAACTCACACCAACTGACACATTAGTAAGCTGTGATTTTGAGCTATAGCTCATCAAAAGGTGGACAATCTGCACACCATTCTTTCTAAGGGACAACACAACCCACAAAAAAAGAGAAGCAATGTCGAGATGATAGAAAGAAAGTCGTATTCTTTTAACAAGTATGTTTAAAAAGAACAGAGGTGCACAGTACACTTCAATGTGAACTACAGACACATTTATGACCTTTTTTTTGGTTCACTCTGTACTTGTGGAGCGTATGTTTTCAGCAGCTCATGAAACAAAGGGAGTTGCCCATCTCTGGTCAAAGGGAGTTGCCCACCTCTGGTCAAAGGGAGTTGCCCACCTCTGGTCAACGGGAGTTGCCCACCAAACAATGCTACCTTATATAATGTTACTTACCCTACATTGTTCATCTCATATGCATACGTTGATACTGTACTCTACATCATCGACTGCATCCTTATGTAATACATGTATCACTAGCCACTTTAACTATGCCACTTGGTTTACATACTTATCTCATATGTATATACTGTACTCGATATCATCTACTGTATCTTGCCTATGCTGCTCTGTACCATCACTCATTCATATATCCTTATGTACATATTCTTTATCCCCTTACACTGTGTATGACAGTAGTTTTTTTTGGAATTGTTAGTTAGATTACTTGCTCGTTATTACTGCATTGTCGGAACTAGAAGCACAAGCATTTCGCTACACTCGCATTAACATCTGCTAATCATGTGTATGTGACAAATAAAATTTGATTTGATTTGATTTGATTTGACCTCTGGTCAAAGGGAGTTGCCCACCTCTGGTCAAAGGGAGTTGCCCACCTCTGGTCAAAGGGAGTTCCCAACCTTGGTCTAGCGAGTTTCCCACCTCTGGTCAAAGGGAGTTGCCAACCTTGGTCTAGAGAGTTTCCCACCCCTGGTCAAAGGGAGTTGCCAACCTTGGTCTAGAGAGTTTCCCACCTCTGGTCAAAGGGAGTTGCCCACCTCTGGTCAAAGGGAGTTCCCAACCTTGGTCTAGCGAGTTTCCCACCTCTGGTCAAAGGGAGTTGCCAACCTTGGTCTAGAGAGTTTCCTACCTCTGGTCAAAGGGAGTTGCCCACCTCTGGTCAAAGGGAGTTTCCCACCTCTGGTCAAAGGGAGTTTCCCACCTCTGGTCAAAGGGAGTTTCCCACCTCTGGTCAAAGGGAGTTTCCCACCTCTGGTCAAAGGGAGTTCCCAACCTTGGTCTAGCGAGTTTCCCACCCCTGGTCTAGAGGGCAACATCAGTCTATTCAAATCAAATCAAATGTTATTGGTCACATACACATGGTTAGAAGATGTTATTGTGAGTGTAGCAAAATGCGTATGCTTCTAGATCCGACAGTGCAGCAGTATCTAACAATTCCACAACATAACCTAATACACACAATCTAGTAAAGGAATGGGATGAGAATATATAAGTATAAAATATATGGATGAGCGGTGACAGAGCGGCTAAGATGCAATAGATAGTAAATAATAGATTGTGAAGGATACAGTAGACATTATATACATATGAGATTAATAATGTGAGACATGTAAACATTGTTAAAATGGCATTAATAAAGTGACTAGTGTTCCATTTCTTAAAGTGGCCAATGATAACAATCTGTAGGTAGGTAGCCGCCTCTCTGTGCTAGTGATGGCTGTTTAACAATCTGATGGCTTTGAGATAGAAGCTGTTTTTCAATCTCTCAGTCCCAGTTTTGATGCACCTGTACTGACCTCGCCTTCTGCAGGATAGCGGGGTGAACAGGCAGTGGCTCGGGTGGTTGTTGTCCTTGATTATCTTTTTTGCCTTCCTGTGACATCAGGTGTTGCAGGTGTCCTGGAGGGCAGGTAGTTTGCCCCCGGTGATGTGTTGTGCAGACCGCACCACCCTCTGGAGAGCCTTGCGGTTGTGGGCGGTGCAATTGCCGTACCAGGCGGTGATACAGCCCGACAGGATGCTCTCATTTGTGCACCTGTAAAAGTTAGTGAGGGTTTTCGGTTACAAGCCACATTTTTTCAGCCTCCCGAGGTTGAAGAGGTGCTGTTGCTCCTTCTTCACCACACTGTCTGTGTGCGTGGACCATTTCAGTTTGTCGTGATATGTACACTTTCCACCTTTCCACCTTCTCCACTGCTGTCCCGTCGATGTGTATAGGGGGGTGCTCCCTTTGCTGTTTCCTGAAGTCCACGATCAGCTCTTTTTGTTTTCCTCTATGCCAAGGGGAGGGGCTGACTACAAAGCTACTTCTCCCTTAGTTCCAGGAGAAACAAAGCCTTGATCTCTCTATCTGGAGCAGAAGAATACTGAAACTTTTGATGCGCGTCATTGAAATGCTTTGTGGATGCTGCTTGCAAACACACGTGTGTCAAACATTTACCTTTCAACTTCTCCGCTGATGCACTGGTCCCAGTGACTGGGTCAGGGTTGTGTGTTCGATTCCCATGGGGGGGCAGCACGAAAAAAAGGATGACAATGTATTCACTCACAACTGTAAGTGGCTCTGGATAAGAGCACCTGCTTAATGTAACGTTTGAGGTTGCGGGAGTCAGAGAGAGGGGAAGACATGAACGGAGACCCACAAACACAAGGGGGGAACCTGACGAGACAAAGCATGAATTTCAATTTGTGCGTTCCATCTCTCCTGTAGTGCTTGTTGCAGCAAAGCAAATGAGCAGCATGTCAGGGAGGGTTATGAAGACGGGTAGCCCAAATTTGTGGCGGTAATCAAAGGCTTTTGAAACGGATGGATTGAAATCGGCACTTTCATCTGTTGATATTGCTTTTTGAGTCAAAGTGTGACTAAAGAGAGCATAAGCTCAAAGTTTTGTTTAATGAAAAGGGGATTATAAAGATTTGAGTCAGTGAGTCGAGTTGTAGTCTCTCCGAAAATATTTCACTGAATAATTTGTTTTGGTTCTTATATCCAGCTTGATCTATTTTCCTTTTTGAAAATTAAGCCATCATAATGCATTTTATAAGCCCTACATAGATGGTTCACAACTCATTTATAAGCAAATGTCATACTGAAGAGAGTGTAAAGTCAATACAGTATGTAGGTTGCTCTGCCAAATGTAACATAACCACGATGGCATACCCTCACAAAGCTGTGCTTCACAAAGGGTGAGCAATGCTATCTTTGATTATAGCAATTGTGTGACTCATGCTCCAGTCCTTTTCTTTAGATCTGACAATCTTTCTTATTCTGTCTCTCTCTCTCTATCTCCTCCCAGAACCGCTTCCACTTGCAGATGGTTACGCGGATCCCCCCGTCAGGCCTGTCAGAGCTGCTGCTGACTATTCTCCAGCGGAGTGGCTGGCAGGAGGGCATGGCTGTGCTGTGCCAGGGCTGGGAGGAGGCTGGCCTGCTGGAACTACTGGAGCTCCAGAGCCGCCTTGGCTGGGGCGCCACCCGCTGGCACCTCCGAGCCCTCCTCAATCTCACCCGGGCCGGGCCCACAAAATCCGAAATCCAGGACTTCCTTTCGGAACACTTCCGGGGACAGGGGCCAAGTCAGATCCTGCCACCGGCCGCGGTACTGCTGTTCGGGGCCGACCCAGAGTGTGCAGCGGCGGTGCTGCGGAGCGCCCAGGACTTGGGGCTGACGCTGCCCACAGTGCACTGGGTGCTGGGCTACCCGCTGAGCCCCGACACCCTGCACTCCATCGGCCTGCCCCTGGGGCTGCTGGCCTACGGTGAGGTGGAGCGCAAGCCGCTGGACTTCTACATCCGCGACGCGCTGCAGCTGGTGGGCCAAGCTGTGGCAGCAGCCACAGTCGTGCGTCCCGACCTGGCGCTCATCCAGAACATGGTCAACTGCTACGACAAGCCCAACAAGCACGAGGTGCCCTCGTCCGGACAGTACCTCGCCAGGTAAACCTGGTTTACTTTTAACCTTTGACTCACAAAGTCTCTGGAGGTTTGAAGGATTATTTTACACACATGCACACACTCACATTAAGTTTGAGATCACTTTATTGGTCAATTGCACACAGCGTCCAACTGAAATTTGACTTCCGCTTTTAACCCAACCCCTCCGAAAGACACACATAAATACACCGAATTTGGAGAGGAGCGGGGTGCTGCCACACTGGGCACCCAGAGAGCTGTTGTTGTGGGGGGTTAAGTGCCTTGCTCAAGGGCACAACGGCAGACAATGGCATCTAGGATTTAATACCAGCAACCCACCGGTTGCTAGCTCTCTTCCTACCAGATTTTTCCTGTCGGACCCGGGATTTGAACCGGTTGCTGGCTTGCCTCTCTAACCGCTGGGCTACCTGCCGCATACATATATATTGTACATACAGTGCCTTCGGAAAGTATTCAGACCCCTTTACCTTTTCCACATTTTGTTACGTTACAGCCTTACTCTGAATTGGATTAAAACAAAAATGTTCCTCAGCAATCTACACACATTACCCCAAAGTGACAAGGTGAAAACTTTTTTTTTGTGCAAGTTTATTACAAATAAAAAACAGAAATACCTTATTTACATACGTATTCAGACCCTTTGCTATGAGACTTGAAATTGAGCTCAGGTACATCCTGTTTCCATTGATCATCCTAGAGATGTTTCTACAACTTGATTGGAGTCCACCTGTGCTAAATTCAATTGATTGGACATGATTTGGAAAGGCACACACCTGACTATATAAGGTCCCACAGTTAACAGTGCATGTCAGAGCAAAAAAAAAGCCTTGAGGTCGAAGGAATTGCCTGTAGAGCTCCGAGACAGGATTGTGTTGAGGCACAGATCTGGGGAAGCATACCAAAACATTTATGCAGCATTGAAAGTCCCCAAGAACACAGTGACTTCCATCTTTCTTAAATGAAAGACGTTTGGAACCACCAAGAACTCTTCCTAGAGCTGGCCGTGTGGCCAAACTGAGCAATCGGGGGAGAAGGGCCTTGGTCAGGGAGGTGACCAAGAACCCGATGGTCACTCTGACAGAGCTCTAGAGTTCCTCTGTGGAGATGGGAGAACCTTCCAGAAGAGCAGCACTCCCCCAATCAGGCCTTTATGGTACACTCTAAAAATAAAATGTTCCTGGAGTATCCTTTAGGGGTTTAGGGGAACCCCTATAAGTTATTCTAAGTATCCCTTTTAATGGATCCTCGAAGAACGTTTTGAAGAACGTTTTGAGGTTCATTTTTGGACTACCCCCCCTGTTATTATTATTATTATTAATGATAACAATATGCATAACAATAACACAATCTTTTAGTTCTCAGTGTTTAATTATGATTTTAGTGGCAAAAATCCAAATATGAGGTAAAGGCCCAGCAGAGCCCCAATTCCAATGGCTATATCCTCTGCTGTGTTGATGTTCTCCATTTAAAAAATACATGTAAAGAATTGGTCACATGCACATATTTAGCAGATGTTATTGCAGGTGTAGCAAAATGCTTATGTTCCTAGCTCCAACAGTGTAGTAGTAGCTAACAATTCACAACAATACACAAATCTAAAAGTACAAGAATGGAATGAAGAAATATATAGATATTAGGACGAGCAATTTCAGAGTGACATTTATTAAATACAGTAGAATAGAATTCAGTATATACATGTGAGATGAGTAAAGCAGTATGTAAACATTATTAAAGTGACTAGTGTTCCATTATTAAAGTGGCCAGTGATTCCAAGTTTATGTATATAGGGCAGCAGCCTCTAAGGTGCAGGGTTGAGTAGCCGGGTGGAAGCCGGCTAGTGATGGCTGTTTAACAGTCTGATGGCCTTGAGATAGAAGCTGTTTTTCAGTCTCTCGGACCCAGCTTTGATGCACCTGTACTGACCTCGCCTTCTGGGTGAAAGCAGGGTGAACAAGCAGTGGCTCGGGTGGTTATTGTCCTTGATGATCTTTTTGGCCTTCCTGTGACATCGGGTGGTGTAGGTGTCCTGGAGGGCAGGCAGTGTGCCTGCGGTTCCAGGCGGTGCAGTTGCCTTACCAGGCGATACAGCCCGACAGGATGCTGTCAATTGTGCGTCTGTAAAGGTTTCTGAGAGTCTTAGGGGCCAAGACAAATTTCTTAATCCATAGCCAGTATGATTTTGCAGTGCATGGTGATCGAACAGGTTTCTTGTTATATTCATCCGCGGTGTAGGGAGGGTGGAGTCTGTCAATCCCCCAAAACGTAATTAACAAAACATGGTTTTCATACACATACCTTGTCCATAATGTAGAGGCCTCTGGGATATTCATTGAATAGGTAAGGGAGGATGGTAAATGTGCATAACATACCAATACCAATTGACATACCTTTGTATGCCTCCTTGTCTCTATACCTGCAGACACAGACACCAAAGTGAGCAGTTCAGTCATGTGCACCCAATACAGACAGCCTTCAACATATTCTCATAGCCTACATATGTGTAGCTCCTTGTTGATTAATATCCATTGAACTGTGTCCATTTTCTGTTTTAGAAAGATTTGCACAAATATGAAAAGATAGATGGTTTCACCATAAAACAATATAAATTTAGATCATACAAGGGACAAACCTTACCTTAAATTGAGGAGATCTTTACATTTTTCAGTTAAGTACCTGCACCTGCTGTTCTTTCAAATTAAAATCCAAATGTTTATGTTTGGCAGTTAGGTTCCTGCAAGAACCCACACCAACTAAGGAGCTTCCTCGATGAACCCCACCTCCTATGGGGTTCTTGGAAGAACCTTTTGGGGGCCATTTTCAGTGCCTAGAACCATAAGGTACTTAGAAGAACCCGTTTTGAACTCATAAGTGTAGATTGGCCAACTGGAAGCCACTCCTCAGTAAAAGGCACATGACAGGCCGCTTGGAGTTTGACAAAAGGCACGTAAAGACTCTCAGACCATGAAAAACAAGATTCTCTGAAATGATGAAACCAAGATTGCACTCTTTGGTCTGAATGCCAAGCGTCACGTCTGGAGGAAACCTGGCACCATTCCTACGGTGAAGCATGGTGGTTACAGCATCATGCTGTGGGGATGTTTTTCAGCAGCAGGGACTGGGAGACTAGTCAGGACCGAGGGAAAGATGAACGGAGCAAAGTACAGAGAGATAATTTATGAAAACCTGCTCCAAAGCACTCAGGACCTCAGACTGGGGCGAAGGTTCACCTTCCAACAGGACAATGACACTAAGCACACAGCCAAGACAACGCAGGAGTGGCTTCAGGATAAGTCTCAATGTCCTTGAGTGACCCAGCCAGAGCCCAGACTTGAACTCGATCGAACATCTTTGGAGAGACCTGAAATTAGCTGTGCAGCAACGCTCCCCATCCAACCTGACAGAGCTTGAGAGAATATACAGAGAAGAATGGGAGAAACTCCCCAAATACAGGTGTGCCAAGCTTACAGCGTCATACCCAAGAAGACTCGAGGCTGTAATCGCTGCTAAAGGTGCTTCAACAAAGTACTGAGGAAAGGGTCTGAATACTTGTGATATGTGACATTTCAGTTAAACATTTTATTTATAAATTAGCAAAAATGTATAAAGCCTGTTTTTGCTTCATCATTATGGGGTATTGTGTGTAGATTGATGAAGAAAAAAAACATTTAATCAATCAATCACAAAATGTGGGTATGTCAAGAGGTCTGAATACTTTCCAAATGCACCGTACATACGTACATAAATACGTAGTCTTACATCTCCTCCTTTTAGCCAAGTTGTGTCTGAATATAATGTTTTTGGGTCCATATTATTATAATGGACTTGGTAAGTGCTATAGACAGTTGAGCAGTGGTTCTTTCCCAGTGTTTGCATAAGTCTGCAAATAGGCCTATCTCTTGCTGAGGTCAGACTGCTAGTCACCCCTAACCACAGAGCAGCTCCTAACCACAGAGCAGCTCCTCCAAACACAGCGATAGATGCAGCCTCCTGTGTATGGAGTGAGGCTAAAGTGTGTTTGTACACGCACACACGCACACACTTAATACTCTCTCTCACACACATACACACAGACAGATGCTCACACACGCACACACTCTCTCTCTTCCTGTCACACACACACACACACACACACACGCACACACACGCGTGTGCGCACGCACACCCAGCTGGAATACAAAAATGAAGTGGAGGAGGGTAGAGCTTTAAGCTTTATTCATGGGTTCCAGTCAGTTGCCTCCCCAACAGGGGAGCCAGCCAGCCAGGCAGGCAGGCTTCCTTATCAAAAGAGCCCACAGCCCTTTTTGCCTCTCAGTGGCTCAGAGCAGAGCGACAGCAGCACACAGCTTTACACCCGCTGTATCTGCCATGGACCAGAGTAACAACAGCTGCGCAAGCTAGCCATGCAGACAGTGTCTCAGCACAAAAACACAATAGGATGAGCTACAATTGGGCCCAATTGTACCCCGACTCAGCTAAAACATGTTGGAAAAAATAATATAGTGGAAATTATGAAGGAAATAAGTGGTGGCGGCTGGACTGCTAGAGTACTGGTGTATCGCATTTATTCATTGGCCTAAAAAGGCAAGCCATTTTCCCGTGGTGAGCAGTAAGCTTCAAGAGTAGAGTTTGTTGCCTGGGGCTTCAACACAGAGGAGAATGATTACAACATTACGGCGTCTCCGCGTATGAGAAACATTTTGGAAATCACCCCATTATAACTATATTCAGTTCTACCAGGTCATTTAAGAGGGCCATCAAATGAATGGGATTGCACTGGGTGCCTAGTGCCTAGTAAAGATCGACGATGTCAAGCTTACGATGACGTTTTGCTCAGGAACAACTCCATGATGAAGTGTCATAATCATGATGGCACTTAGACACATAACAGCTACATAACAGAACAGCTATTAGAGAGAAGAGGGCTTCGGGGGAGGAAGGAATGGAATATGAGAGAAATGCATGAGGGATGGTAGTGAGTAAAGAGAGGAGCTGTAGAGAAACCCAGAAGGTACAGGTTGGGGGGGGCTTTTAAGTAATTACAACCTGTACCTACTGGTAAAGAGAAACGCATAGCCTTTCAATGTAATGATGTAATGGCATTCAGCTCCTTTTCCCTCTTGTGGGACTGAGGTGGGGGGCTATATAGGCTGAGATAGGGAGAAATGAATTACCTAAAGGTATGGAGCCTAATGACCTTTTTCTGATTCATCCATCCCTCTGCCTTTTTCTGATTCATCCATCCCTCTGCCTTTTTCTGATTCATCCATCCCTCTGCCTTTTTCTGATGCATCCATCCCTCTGCCTTTTTCTGATTCATCCATCCCTCTGCCTTTTTCTGATTCATCCATCCCTCTGCCTTTTCTGATTCATCCATCCCTCTGCCTTTTTCTGATTCATCCATCCCTCTGCCTTTTTCTGATTCATCCATCCCTCTGCCTTTTCTGATTCATCCATCCCTCTGCCTTTTTCTGATTCATCCATCCCTCTGCCTTTTTCTTTTCGATGGAAGGAGTTCAGCAGCGGTCACGCGGCGCCACCTCTATTATTAATGGCCGCACACATTCCTCACGACTCAACATGACTGTCACAACTGCCCTTAGCCAATGGGATTGGCTGGATCTGAATTGCCTGAAGTGACCCCTTCGCTAGGCTAAGCTAAACCCATATGCCGTAACTAATTGGAGGGCTAGTGGATTTTAAAAAGTCATCAACTCTTGTTTTGAGGGTGAAATTTCAACCCAATGATTGTTATCATTGTAACCAATTTTCGACTTAGACAAACCATGTATAAAAAATGTTGAATTTTTACCTTTGTAACAATTTCAGATGTTCAACGTTATACCAACTATAAAACACAAACAACAAACAATAGGTTCGGCAGTACCTCCTATTGGAGAATTGATCTACAGCTATTAATTTGGTCTGCCATCCAGGGTTTTAACCAAGCCCAGCTTTTATATTTGTCGCTGACTACTACCAATGTGTTATCGTGAGAATGATTGTTGAGAGACCTCTTAATACCTAAATATGTTCACCGTTGCTACCGAAGTCATTCCTAAAGGTAGGCTTAACAGAGAACCAGACACATCTATCCAAGCAGAAGACGCATCTCCTTCAAATGTTGATATTTGGTTGCGCTGACAACCAAACACAATTCAATATCCAGTTTGTCTACAAATGAATGATTGATATGTTGGATTCACGTCTCCAGCTCAACCAAATATCAAAGTTAAAGAAAGTTGAAGAAACTAAAATCAAATCAAACTTTAAATGCACTTTAACAAATGACCTGAATCAAATAAAATCAAACTTAATTTAAAGTACAATTTAAAGTTTGATTAGATTAGATTTAGTACTATCCTTAAACTTTTTTGGGGTTGAGATCGAGACGCGAATCCAACATGTCAGTGATTCAATTGGTTGTCAACGCAACCAAATATCAACACTTGAAGGAGATGTATCTTCTGCTTGGATAGTTCCATCTGTGCCACTTAGTCTGGTTTGTCTTCAAATTAATCATTGATATGTTGGATTCACATCTCCATCTCAACCAAAAATCTAAGTTAAAGAACAGGCCTAAATCAAATCACCTTTGATTCTTATTTGAGATGGAGATGTTTTTTTAATTTTTCCTTTATTTAACTAGGCAAGTCAGTTAAGAACAAATTCTTATTTTCAATGGCGGCCTAGGAACAGTGGGTTAACTGCCTGTTCAGGGGCAGAACGACAGATTTGTTCCTTGTCAGCTCGAGGGATTGAACTTGCAACCTTTTGGTTACTAGTCCAACACTCTAACCACTAGGCTACCCTGCCACCCCTGATGTGAATCCAACATAAATGATTCATTTGTAGATAAACTTGTTGACGTCCAAACAATTCAAAATCACTTTGCAATCCAGTAAATAGCCTATTGACTTGTTGACAAGTTAACAAATGGTATGTTGGATTCACGTCTCCAACTAAACCAAACATCTAAGTTAAAGAATAGGATTAAGCCAGTGGCTCAGATGAAACTATCCTCCATTGTCAACCAAACACAATTCAATCATCTTTTTCTAGTACAGGAAATAGCCTAAAGTTAAGACTATCTTACAAACTAATGTAACAGTATTTATTCAACATTTTGAGGCTAGACTAATGTAACTATAAACGTCTTCTTATGTAATCATAGAAATTGCATGTTCAATATAGCATGCAAATGTCGCAGATCTTGAAGGTCTTGAACAGCATTGATCACTTGCACCATGTACATTAATTTCATGTAATCTCAACTGCAATCCAGGTCATATGGTTGTGCACAGTGATAACACATTAAGTTGTTGCATAAATGCAAATATCACACATTGTATTCCCATTTAAACTTTGTTGTGCTTTTAAAACGGTTGAAAGTGCAGCTAACACGTTTAGAGGACATCTAAACCAAAAATCAGACATTGTTCTTCCATTGGAAATTGGCGTTGCTTTTAAATGGTATAAAGCACAGCGATAACACGTTGGGAATTCAACAAACCTCTGGCTGTCTTTTTGAGTGAGCGAATAAAGTTGGAAATCTCATTGTTCAATGTCTCAACCAAATAGGACACACGTTCCCACATAGAAAGGATGTGGCGTTCCCCGTGGGACACAACATTTTTCTTGACAAAGCTGAGCCTAGAGTTTACAGTCTGTGAGGAGGCCCAAAGTGTGACAGGCAGAAAACAGCTAATCCTAGCCACGGGGAAAACATCTAGCTGTCAGTCAGGGTTGTGATGATACACTGTTGGCCTTGCTGCAGGTGCAGGGTGGATTCGTTTGGCTTCAATAGATGCCAATCCGGGTTTTGACATGTTGTACTACAGTACCGGTGTCTGTCTAGACTGTGCTGCAGGTCAGATGTGTCACTGTCTGCTATGCAGTTCACGGTCCATCCATTTTGTACAGTAAGTTTAAAACTGTACAGTCTGACTCACTATCCCTCTGGCAAGAAGCTATTGGAGTCCATACATGCCCCTCCCCCCACCACACCATAAGAAATCATCTATGGGAAACACTGGTGATTTATTATGCGCTGGCGTCGGACTCTCACAAGTGCATGCAATAAATAGTCTGAATCTAATGTGATCTCCTCTGGCCCATAGATTCCTGTCTAACACGTCGTTCTCGGGGCTGACAGGGCCGGTGTCGGTGCAGAGGAACCTGTCCCGGGTTCTCACCTCTCAGCGCTTCCACATCTGGAGCCTGCGGCGGGATGCGGTGGGCCAGCCCACCTGGGTGACGGTGGGCAGCTGGGAGGGGGGCCGCCTGAAGGTGGAGGACCAGAGCCTTTGGCAGGGTCCCAATGGCAAGGGCCACGACCGGGGGGAGGGCCAGAGGAGTGGGGGCCGGTGGCAGCCAGGCATGCCTGTGGCAGACAGCCGGGTGCGGGTAGTTACCCTGGTGGAGCACCCCTTTGTATTCACGCGGGAAGTCGATGAGGACGGGAACTGCCCGGCGGGACAGTACTGCCTGGACGCAGGGACGAACAGCTCGGACATGCTGGAGAGCTACTTCAGCGAGCGTGCCTCGGGAAACTCTACCTTCCTGCCCACGGACTACAGCAAGTGTTGCTACGGATACTGCATTGACCTGCTGGAGAAACTGGCCGAGGACTTGCGCTTTGAGTACGACCTGTACATCGTGGGTGACGGGAAGTATGGAGCGTCGAAGAGCGGCCGCTGGACAGGGCTGGTGGGCGACCTGCTCAATGGCGTGGCCGACATGGCCGTCACCTCATTCAGCATTAACTCAGTACGTAGCCGCGTCATCGACTTCACCTCGCCCTTCTTCTCCACCTCACTAGGCATCCTGGTGCGCAGCAAGGACACAGCGGCGCCCATTGGCGCCTTCATGTGGCCCCTTCACTGGTCCATGTGGGTGGGTATCTTCGTGGCACTGCACATCACCGCCCTCTTCCTCACCCTCTACGAGTGGAAAAGCCCTTTTGGCATGACGCCACACGGACGCAACCGCCTGCGGGTCTTCTCCTACTCGTCGGCGCTCAACCTGTGCTACGCCATCCTGTTCGGCCGCACAGTCTCCAGCAAGACTCCTAAGTGCTGGACGGGTCGGTTTCTGATGAACCTGTGGGCCATCTTCTGCCTGCTGGTGCTGTCCAGCTATACAGCCAACCTGGCCGCCGTCATGGTCGGCGAGAAGACCTTCGAGGAGCTCTCGGGGATCCACGACGCCAAGGTGAGACCCACACTTAATAGTTATTTTAATGTTGTCTGTAATTATTTATTTTGATTATTAACTCTTTCCCCTCTCTTTCCCCCATCCCAATCTCCCTCTCTTCCCCTCTCCCTTCCTCCTCCCTCTTTTCCTCCCTAGCTCCACCATCCGTCCCATGGTTTCAGGTTTGGGACGGTGAGGGAGAGCAGTGCCGAGGAGTACATGAAGAAGAGTTTCCCAGAGATGCACGAGTACATGAGGCGCTACAATGAGCCCACCACACCTGATGGAGTGTCCACCCTCAAGTAAGAGATCAAAACATATACAACCCCACTCATGGAGAACTACAGATTGCGCAAGATTTGTTCCAGGCCTACACTCACATAGCCGATTCAGCTAATCAAGGTCCTGATGAGCAGCTGCTTCTGAAGTAGGTTTCCAAGAGTAGGATTGTCCACAGCACTTCTGCTCTATAGCCAAATAAATGCTATTTATTTAACTAGGCAAGTCATTTAAGAACAAATTCTGATTTACAATGACAGCCTACCGGGGAACACTGCCTTGTTCAATGGCAGAACAACAGATAATTACCTTGTCAGCTTGGGGATTCAATCCAGCATCCTTTCGGTTACTGGCCCAACACTCTAACCACTAGGCTACCTGCCACCCCAAATTCTTGTGAGTGCTTATAAGCATTGTTGAAGTTATTTGTCTAGAGGTGGATAAAGTAGAACACAGAGTAGATAGATACTTTCTCTTTCTACTCTGTCAAGAAAGAGTTTTGAATTCTCTGTCTTCCTCTCTCCCTCCTACGGGAGAAGTGTTTGTTGTGGTTCTCAGACTTAAGTCTGTCATCCAGGCAGGCAGAAGAGAAAGGCAATGGAGAGGAGAGCCCAGTGGTATTGCTTCAAAAAAAAGATGAAATGTGAAAGGGAGCAAACACAAACAAAATGGCTCTCTACACAGGGTTGAACTTCAGGTGGATGAAAGAGGTTATAGTTCAATTCAAACGAGGAGAGAGAAGACAGCTGGCATTTGAGCGTGTGTGTGTGACTGTGGAATGTGGATCCGCCTATCTTTGCTTTGTTAGATCTTTTGACTATGCTAGCCAGTAGCCATATACAGATATTTTTTTGTATTGTGTTGCAAATACTTACTTTTAAGGGCAAATCCCTTTGAATACACTTTTTGACAGCACCCCTTTTCATTTGAACGAAACCTTCTATACATATTTACCCATTATAGAAGTGGTCAGAAAGTGAGTTTTTGGATCTGAATGCCAAAACATTGAAGAGATAAAGGTGCTCAAAGTTTACCTATTTTGCATACCCCACCATACCATGAGACATCCATCTCTTCATCACTGGAAAAGATAAACAGTTGAGATTGATATCAATTAAAAGCTTACAAACAAGGTTGTCAAACAACGTTGTAATTTATTGAGAGAAAAAAACTGTTTTAATAATACATTTTTAAAAAATTGTTTAACCTTAAACGTCAATCATTTAAAAACGAATAAACTTTTTTTTTTCATATTCGCATATGTTGTTGCTTAGACCATATTATACATCATCGGAGGTTTTTGTGTTGTGGCTGCCATCGGCTGAGACACAACGTGCTCTTGAATATAGGGTGAGTGTCATGTTTTGGCTAACAAATGAACTAAAATGGGAATAAAATTGAAATTGGTACCACAAAGATGTTTTGAGGCCCACACATCAGAGAATATTGACTTCAATGGGAATATCTGTTCGCTTAAGTTATACTGTCAATTCTCCATCAGAAACTTATTGAAATCAAGGAAATATAGATAGAATAGATATGACCATTTGTGTTAACATTTGACGGTGGATGGACCGGTGACCATCTCCGGGATAGTAATTAGAAGTTACGATTTCAATTTGATTTCAACTTCAGTGGAGCACCAGCTGAATTGCAGTGTTCTGAAGGAATAGATCCATTCTACGAAATATATTTATATAACTGAAATGACAACCACCCTCTATTTAAGAGCACATTGTGTCTCAACCAATGGTGGGCACGACACAAAAACCTCAGATGATGTAAAAATAGGTTCCAGTTTACGTTAAATGGTTTTTTTTAAATGTCATCATTTATTTTCAAGAAATTATGAAATAGTTGGACAACCCTGTTTGTAAACTTTCAAATGATGTCAAACTCAACCATTTATCTTTTCCAGTGATGAAGACATGGATGTCTCATGGTATGCTGGGGTATGGAAAATAGGTCATCTTTGAGCACCTTAATCTCCTGAATGTTTTGGCATTCAGGTCCAAAAAGTCACTGTCTGACCACTTCTCCCATGGGCAAACATATATGTGAAGTGTTGTTTAAATCAAAAGGGATGATGTCAAAAAGGGACTGAATTTAAATGGATTTACCCTTAATTACACTCGGCCTATATGGATTTGGCCTATATGGATAGGGCTATATTTAACTGTTTCTTACAGAAGAGAAAAGGGAAAGCATATGCATAACCATTGTAGCAATTGAAAAGGGAACAGTTTGGAGATTATGGAACAATTATTAGACTAAAAGTGAGGACACCACACTGAATCCAAATTGTAGATTTTATCCAAACTGTAGATTTTATGTGCATTTTACATTTACTTTTCGCCATATTTGTTTTTGAAAATACTCTAGATACATTCATTAACATGATAAGAATATTCTTGGAAAATTTGACAACAAAAAAATGAGAAGTGTTTGAGTGAGAGGTCTAACTGGTTTTTCGAAGTGGCCACACACCTCTATCAAAGAGCACACAGTTCCTTAGTCATTTCAATGCACTTTTATGACTCAAAGAAGCGTCTTCAACTACAAGGTGCTTTTCTTAATGGCTGTTACACTTGTAGTTGTTTTCGTTGGAACACGGCCCTGCTTCTTCGCCGTTACGCAATTACTGTTGCTGTTTACATAATTCAAAAAACGGTGAATAATAAATTTGCCATCTGGGTCAGGTGAGCAGAATTTGATTAGCACAATCAATTGCTAACATGACTAGCTAAATGATAAGATACGATATTACAGTGTTAGGCTTTTACTAGGCAATTCAGAGAAGCAGATCGTAATAGAATGGAGTCACGAGTGCCTTCTGATGTGTGGTCCGCGGCAAATCTTCTTTACAATTAAAACAAACATACACTCATTCTGTTCAGGACAACGTAGGGTGAAACGCCATGTCATCTTGTAACTGTACATCAAACATACGTGTTCCTAAACGTTGACACTGTGTATTACATAGGTTTTATGAGATGGAAATGTGAAGTGGACATTTGGACTCACGGGTGTTTGGCCTGCTTGTATGATGTTTATTATAATTCTCAACGTATCATCTTTCAAAATTACATCGAGTTCTCGTAATTTACAGCTTCCCTCACTCAGACAACAAAACATTTGCAAAAGTTGCCTAATTAGCGGGAGGAATGGAGGCATCATTTTGCCAAGCGCAGTGCTCATGTTCAGAATGGCTGTCAGTCAAAACCCATACAGAGCTGTGAAGTGGAGACCATGAGCTCTGACATCATATATAGTATTTTACTGTACAGCCACTGCGTTCCAAATTAGGCGCTTATCAGTGTTCAACTGTGCCATTTTCAACCATATACAGGTACAAGTGTAAAGGGCTACTCCTATTCATCCCCGGAGGAACATAGGGCCTGTACTAAAGTTTTCCATTGTTGCCGGTCTTGGGCCGCATTCTTTGCCTCAGGCCATGACAAGTGGATCTTCTTGAGTTCTGCTTCTAGACACCAGGTCATTGTTGGACGTCCCCTTCTTCACTTGCCTTGAGGATTCCAAGGATTTGCAATGTTCTCCAGGCCTCTCTGGGCCGTGTGACCAACCCGTCTCCACTTCCACTCTGAAACAGGCTTCTGGTTGATTTTCTTTACAGGTCTATATTAGAGATCCGCTCAGGCAACCATATGAGCAGGATTGGTTTGAGACAGGAGTTTACAAAGACCTGTGGCTTGTGTTCCAGGCTCAGTTGCAAAATAACTCAATATAACTCCTCTAAGTGGATGGTTTGATTAAACAGCCAAAGTGCCAGAAAATTTCTTACCCAAGAGGTCATCCACTCCTTACAATTGAAGACAGATGACCCGAAAGCTGACACACATAACAATGTGCTGTTTTGACATCTTGAGCCTGCAATCCGACAGTTCCCATGACCCATAATCCTCTCTGGTACAGCTAATGTGCCTAGTCAGGGGTCATGCCATAAAAGTAGTTGAGTGCCTGATTTGGGTGTTCTCCCATTTTGCCATTGCCTCAGTCAGTGTACTCTGCATTCATTCCAGTCTTGTTTGGTCAGACAGGCGATTAATGGCTTTGCTTTACTATTCTCCTTCTGCCCAATTTCCCTAGCGGTCCCCCATTTACACTGAGACATGAAGTATAATCATGATGGTAACGAGGCTCATGTGCTACATCTGGAATGAGGGAGGAAATGTCCCCAAGGCCGGATGAGGTACAGGGACGAGTGTTTGTGGCGACTGGTAAAAGTTTTGTTAGGGACATAGCCTGTTTGGTGTGTGGTGCGTAGGATTGGGACATGATCTATTTCAAACTTGGCCTTTTTGGTTTGTGGCGATTGGGACGTGGCCTGTTTTGGTGTGTAGACCTAGCGTTTAGGACATGACTTTTGTTGTCGTGCGTTTTGTGGGTGCGTTCCATTGTCCCCTGTTCTCTGTCTATAACCCCTTCTCCCTGTGTGTTGAAGGGTAGATCCCCCTCAGCTTGATGCCTTCATCATGGACAAGGCCCTGCTGGACTACGAGGTGTCCATCGACGCAGACTGCAAGCTGCTCACCGTGGGCAAACCCTTCGCCATCGAAGGTAAGAAACCCCTGTGCACCCCAACACAGTGTTGTTTTGACCTCACACTTGGTGGCTCTTATCTTCTGTTGTGTGTATATGCTGGCTGTATGTCTGCTTGTGCACGTTTATGTGTACGTGCGTCACAATGTACATTTATTTTTATGTGTGTGTGCGAGAGTGCCCCGGTGTATAGGTGGGCATGCACTTGTTTGTCTGTGTGTTTTGTATTCCCCGTCCTCTCCCTGTTTTTAAGTTCGCCTACATCTCAAATTCACATTCTTTTGATTTGAATATGTAATTATTCAAATATGTTTGCTGCTATTTTGTCTGAATCAACACCACACCCCTGTCTCTGAGAAGCCGGGGCAGGATTAGGAGAAATAAGTGGAAACAGATTCCCGCGCCTCGCCTTTCTGTTTTTGTCTTTCTGCATTGCTGCTCCCACATTGTCCACGCATTAAGGTTCTCTTTTCACCGTCAGCCTTTTCTATAGCAGTTAGTAATGGATTCTGGAGACCCACAGAGTGTGCAGGTTTTTACTCCAACCCTGCATGAAATGGAAGGAAACAGCATGAAACAGCGTGAAATGGAGACATACTAGTACTTTTTAAAATGTTGAACTAAACGTAATTTGCGTGCCTTAACAACACAACCCTAATTCAGTTCACCAAGGTCTTGATGAGTACTTGGTTATCTGTATCAGATGTATTTGTGTAGGGATAGGACAAAAGCCAGCATGCCCTGTGGGTCTCAACTTCAACCAGGATTGAAGAGCACAGTTTCAGAGAAGCATCCCTCCCTAACCCTGACCCAATATCGCATACCTACTGAGATATGGAATCAAGGAGCCGGGCTGTAAACTTGAGCTGTCATAAGATATTGATGTGGCTTATTTAGTTTCCATGGGACACGTCACTTTAATTTGAGAGGTGGGGAGTGGAAATAGAAGGATGGGGAAGAGGTGGAACAGTAGTGGAAGAGGCTGTCATCTGGACGCTGTTTTTATTAGACTGAAAGGGCAGGCCTGCGGTGTTGGCTATGTAGAACGTCAGCTCATGCTGTGTATTCAGATTCATCAATGGGCAGGATGCACACACACACACACACACACAGATACACTCACACACACACAGAGATACACTCACACACACTCCTGATTGGCTTTTTACCTTTTCCTCCGGAAATGTTTAAACCTTGAGAGTCGTTCCATGTCATTTCAGCAAGCCATGACACCTACCATCTCAGATTGTTCTGAAATAGTTTTTTTAGTGAGAAACAGGCAAGATTGGAATTCCTTAAACATTATTCTGTAGAAATAACAGTTTATCTCGGAGAAATTGAGCTAATTGAATGCACCCAAATTGGCCATTTTAATTTATAAGATTCAGATAATGTCCAATACATTTAGCACCCAACATCCGATTTGGACCAAACCGTTTCCTATTAATGAGAAAGACATAAGAACCCCCCACAACAGTAGCCACCCACGGACCCCCCCCACACCCCATGCCAATCCCACCCCAGCAACCAGTTTACAGTATCAGTTTTCTATGTTTGACATGTAGTATGAAGCTGTGACTTGGAGCATTGCTTCTCCACACTATGTAAATGTATTGCATGTGAATCTGGTGATGGTTTTTCCAACCCTGTCGAGGGAAATTACTAATTCAAGTCACTTGCATTATTTACCTTAAAGTAGTGTGAAAGTACCAAGTTCTGACCACTAGATGCTGCTGTTCCTACTATACCGCCACATTTTCCTAAATTTTGCTGGTCTCTTGTGTTTATTAAGTAGATCACAATGTTTTCTTTGCAACTTTGGGTAGAAAACCAATAGTTCCTTTTCATTCAGTCACTCTGTATAACATAATATGGGAGTCAACGACCAATCATATTCACCTGAAGAAATCACACCCAACGGGCCAATGGATGCAGATATTTCGCCTGAAGGAAAAATGTGCCACGCAATTTACTAACTGTTCAAGCACAAAAAGACTACGAGATTCAGCTCCGAGTTAGGTGTCTGTTAGTGGAGAGAGAATACTCGTCCCCCTAGATGTTCGAGTTTTGGGTCTTGGTATCGGTTTTGTGTTACTTTCTGCTTACTTTCTGCTCTGCTTGTGTAGCTAATTCGTCCTTGCTTGGGTAGAATTTGTGTTGGCTAAAATCCCACTATTTCTGCTCTGCTTGTGTAGCTAATTCGTCCTTGCTTGGGTAGAATTTGTGTTGGCTAAAACCCCACTATTTCTGCTCTGCTTGTGTAGCTAATTTGTCCTTGCTTGGGTAGAATTTGTGTTGGCTAAAACCCCACTATTTCTGCTCTGCTTGTGTAGCCAGTGGTTCCTTCCTTCCGTAAGATGGACAGTGGTAAAAGTAAGTTCAAAAAGGCTAGCCAGCCGAGTTTAACCTCTGACTGTGTCCTAAGGGCATGTGGTTTCACAATGAAAATTAAAGATACTCACAGAGGCTGTCCTGTTTGCCTGGGATGGATAACACGCTCAGGAGGCTTTGGCTCGGACCAGTTTGTGTGACAACTGTCTCCGGCTAGGCTCAACGTCCGTTGGGCTGACTTTGTGAGACAGATTGTGGCTGCTGGCGAAGGGTCTTCCGGGGTTGTCAGAGGGGAGAGCAGCAGCGGTGGTCGTTGTTGATAAGGGTCCCATCCCAGCCGAGTGAGGCTTATGCAAGCCCTTAAGCAAGACAGGGATGCCTTGAGCTGTCCGATGGCAGTGGCGAGATGCGTCCAGACACGTAGCAACCACCCAGAGCTGAAACAGATGCATGAACAGATGTCCCAGAGGGACCACAGGTATCATCGCACTGGCGCCAAAGCCTCGGCCGCCGCCATAGAAAAGGTGCGGGACCAGAAACTCGTAGGCCACACCCTCAAAATGAAACCTCCGAAACTTTCTATGGGGAGGATGGTATAGCCACATGAAAATACGCATCATTCAGCTCTATAGACCAATCGCTGGCATGCACCTACGAGAATAGCCGGCGAAGTGTGAGCATTTTGAACTTGCAAACCTTGAGGTGCTTGCTTAAAATATGCAAGTCCATGATGGGACGCAACGTTCCATCGCGTTTGGGACTAAGAAGTACTGGCTGTGCCAACCGCTCTGTATTTCTTACACGGGGACTACCGGAATAGCCTGCTTTTGAATAAGAGAGGAAATCTCCTCTCTCAAGACAAGCGTTAGGACCTCGGGGATCATTGGCGTAATGACGCGGCAAAAAGGAGGAGGGTACACAGCGCACTGAAGAACGTACCCCCTCGTCACCGTCCTCATGGTGAAACTGAGCATGCCCGCCTCTGGACGGAGCACGCTGCCAGTCTCCCATACATTATCTCCTGAAGGGGCAGAGCACCACCCTGAAGACTGGGATAAAACAAAAAATGCTCATGCACTCTTAGAAAAAAAGGTGCTATCTAGAACTTCGGCTCTTCGGCTGTCCCCGTAGGAGAACCCTTTGAAGAACCCTATTTAGTTCCATGTATAACCATTTCCACAGTGGCTTTTACATGGAATCCAAAAAGGGTTTTACCTGGAACCAAAAAGGATTCTACTTGGAGCCAAAAAGGGTTTTCGTATGGGGACAGCCGAAGAACCGTTTTGGAACTCTTTTATAAGAGTGTGCTTGTTTTCATATCCGCCAACCTTGACAACCATTTGTCTGAATGTGGGGAAGGAACTGTGCTTATTATGCCCACAACTGGACAATACCGCACTCAAGATACCCCTGAACACATATGAACCTTGCATCGGTTTTAATGGTAAATGTCACATCACAATAAATATAGTTTCCTGATAATTTTATTAAAAAACATAAGACTGCTGTAATGGCTCTCCTCTTCGTCTGATGATGAGTAATAAGAATCATCGGACCAATACGCAGCGTGGTAAGTGTTCATAGTCAATTTAATTAAATAAACTGAACACTGAATGACAAAAAAACAACAACACGAGTGCACAACACGAAACAGTCCTGTAAGGTGATAAAACAGGAAACAACTACCCACAAATCATAGTGGGAACACAGGCTACCTAAGTATGGTTCTCAATCAGAGACAACGATTGACAGCTGCCACTGATTGGGAACCATACCAGGCCAAGCACACAGAAATACAACACACAGAACAAAACATAGAATGCCCACCCCAACTCACACCCTGACCAAACCAAAATAGAGACATAAAAAAGGAACTAAGGTCAGGATGTGACAACTGCCATGCAATTCATTATTTTATTAGGGTTGTCACAACATTGTAGTCCCTAGCCCATTTCTCCATCAAAGTTTTGGGCTTGTAGGAAAAGTCTTGCATAATAGGAATAGCCCTCGCAGAGAGCAGCCACTTGTTGGACTATGCAAGGAAAGTTGGGTTGAAGCATTAGGTTGCTATTAGCATAACCTGAATAGCTTTTATGGAGGACTGGCTTTAATTGTGAGGATAACCATACAATTTATTTTCATAATGAGACAAATCTATTGGTTTTCTACATAAAGTTGCAAAGGAAATGTTGTGATCTATTTAATAAACACGAGACCAGAAAAATGGATAAAGAGTGTTGCGGTATAGCAGTAGCAGCGGCATCTAGGGGTCAGAACCTGGTGCCTTTCACTTCTTCATGGAAAATAATGCTAGCAACTTCAATGACTAATTTCTCTGACCAGGGGGAACCCCCACCAGATTCACAGGGAATACATTACATAGTATAGAGAAGCAATACTCTAAGCCACAACTCCATACTACTTGTCAAACATAGAACTGATATTGTTTGTTGGGGTGTGATTGGTGTGGGGGGAGGGGAGGGGTCCAGGGGTGGCTTTGACACAACAACAAAAAATGTATTCCTCATGTCTTACTCGTTGGTAGGAAGACGTTTGGTCCTAATCTGATGTTGGGTACTATATATATATATTTTTAGGGGGTAGATCAGCTTTAATATTGCAGATAGATGGTGGTTTCTATCAATGTAATTGTCTGCATCATTTGCAATCCTCCATATTTTGTTTTTGTAACCCTAACCCTCCCCTAATTGGAGTAAACTAATGGACAACAACACTTAGGCCTCTACTTCCAGCTTATAAATACTATATAGATTTCATGGACACAGTATATTTTACAATAGTTATATTTTGTTTGTTAGTTCCATCCTTCATCTCCCATCTATCTCTGAACACCATCCAGTTTTGATTTCAATTTGCCATATATTTTTCAACTGTGCTGTGATGTTTCACAAAAGTTCCGAAACGTTCTATTCTCATAGTTTCAACAGATTGTAAATGAAAGATAAACATTTTTGCTAAGTGGATTATTATATTATTGATCAATTGACTATGACTTTTTAAATCACCCAACAGTGGTGAGTTAGCTCCAGGTATATGTTGCCATTCTTCAGCCATTCCTGAACCTGCGACCAAAAACAAGCTCCTTATGGAAAGTACCAAAACAAATGATCTAATGATTCTGTCTCTTCACAGCAACATTTGCAGAGCTGGGATGGTTGTATCCCCCATATATATATATATATATAACATTCTATTGGTTGCAAGAATTTTGTATAATACTTTCAATTGAAAACCTCTTAAGTTTTGAAACCAGCATTGTTTTGTGTATCAGTTCATAAACCATGTGGGTACTATATTAATTGAATATTATCTAAATCCTATCAATTAAAATGGCCAATTTGGGTGCAATCAATTACTGTAGCTTAATTTCTCAGAGATATATTTCCACAAAATAATGTTTCGCGAATGCTAATTGTATCTGTTACTAACTACAGAAACGATTTGAGAACAATCTGAGATGGTGGGTGCCGAAATCCTCTTTCTGTGCTTTTTGAGGTGGAATGACCCGTGGGATAACTACGCACATATATAGTGCATTCAGAAAGTATTCAGACCCCTTCCTTTTTTACACATTTTGTTATGTTACAGCCTTATTCTATAATGGATTAAATAAAACAAATCCTCATCAATCTACACACAATACCCCATAATGACAAAGTGAAAACAGGTTTTTAGAAACGTTTGCAAATGTATACAAAATAAAATAATAATACCTTATTTACGTAAGTATTCAGACCTTTAGCTATGAGACTCGAAATTGAGTTCAGGTGCATCCTGTTTTTGATCATCCTTGAGATGTTTCTACAACTTGATTGGTGTCCACCTGTGGTAAATTCAATTGATTGGACATTATTTGGAAAGCACACACCTGTCCATATAAGGTCCCACAGTTGACAGTGCATGTCAGAGCAAAAACCAAGCCATGAGGTCGAAGGAATTGTCCGGAGAGCTCCGAGACAGGAGTTTGTCGAGGCACCGATCTGGGGAAGGGTACCAAAAAATGTCTGCGGCATTGAAGTTCCCCAAGAACACAGTATCCTCCATCATTCTTAAGTCGGAGACGTTTGGAACCACCAAGACTCTTCCTAGAGCTGGCCGCCCGACCAAACTGAGCAATTGGGTGAGAAGGGCCTCGGTCAGGGGAGGTGACCAATAACCCAATGGCCATTCTGACAGAGCTCCATAGTTCCTTTCAAAAGGACAACCATCTCTGCAGCACTCCACCAATCATGCCTTTATTGTTGAGTGGCCAGACGGAAGCCACTCCTCAGTAAAAAAGCACATTACAGCCCGCTTGGAGTTTGCCAAAATGCACCTGAAGGACTCTCAGGCCATGAGAAACAAGATTGAACTCTTTGGCCTGATTGTTAAGCATCATGTCTGGAGGAAACCTGGCACCATCCCTACGGTGAAGCATGGTAGTGGCAGCATCATGCTGTGAGGATGTTTTTCAGAGGCAGGGACTGGGATACTAGTCAGGTTTGAGGGAATGATGAATGGAGCAAAGTACAGAGAGATCCTTGATGAAAACTTGTCCAGAGCACTCAGGACCTCAGACTGGGGCGAAAGTTCCCTCCTCTCATTTGCAGATTTTAAACTCATGAATTTTGTCTGTCAGATATCTTTCATGAGACTGTCAATCAAATTGCATTTGACTCAAGTTGTTTCACTGCTTTCCTGAAAACAACCCCCCCCCTACTAAAAAAATGGTAGCACTTCCTTTACATCACAATATTTCAGGAAACAGCCTTGTGAGTACTTGATTACTTGATCAACTGGTTTCTCTTGCGAGGTGATTTTTCCAGGTGAGTCATTTCACAAGTCAAGAGGGATTTTTGTGTGGAACCAGATTGACACCTTCTCTTTTCATGTACAGTAACTCCTGCTCTTTTTCCCTGGGTTTTGAGGTGAGGAATATTCCTCCATTTTGGGCCCTGACCTCTAGACAGTCATCCACAATAAAACAGTAATTGGGGTTTTGCTCAATTAGACCTCTTCTAGCTCATCTCTCCCCTCTGCTAATTGTATTTTCTACCTTCCCTCGCTCCTCTATTGCACTTTATCTACATGGTTCCTCACGGTATTCATTACTCCATCCAGTATCATATTACGCACGCACGCGTGCACACACACACACACACACACACACACACACACACACACACACACACACACACTCTCTCTCTCTCTCTTTGGTTTGCAGCTCGTCCTCTATTTATTCATTTCCAGATACTAAAACAATTTATCCGCAGAAATGCAGCAATGAACTATCACTTCAAACAGAGTTCACTCATTCAAAAGACTTTCTGAATCTCTGTCCTCTTCGGGGTTTTATTTGTCTCCGGTGTTTGGACTGAGTCGTAGTGGGCTACAGACAGTGGACCTGGCAGGTGCCAGGACTCTTTCGATTTGGTGATAAAAGCCACCCAGTATTTAATGACTGCGATTCAAAGCACAACATCGTCATTAACACTGGGCTACAGGGACGTCTGTGCCAGCGCAGGGGGCCGACTCTGTTGGCTTTATGAGAAACAGAGGGATGTTTATTGGATCTCCGATGCATTCATTAAGAATATTAGACTGAAGCACATGCTTTACACAACGTAGTAGTTCATCTGTTTTTACCTGTTGGAGCTGGCAGGCAAACAGGCAGGCAAACAGGCAGGCAGGCAGACAGACCGAGACAGACAGGCTGTGAGAGAGATAGACATGCACGATCACATACATATATGCGCATATCCTCATTCAAAAACGCCTTTTGACAGTGTGTGTGTGCTTGACTGTGTGTGTGCGTGTTCGTGTGTGTGCGTGCTCGGGCAGTCTCGCTCTGATGAAACGTGTTGATGTCAGAGCTTGTCTGGCATCTGTCATCTTGACTGGGAGGGGTAGGTGGGAGTGAGGGAGGGAGAGTGAGGGGGGGTGGAAGGAGGGATGACTGACAGACATTAGCCATGAGGGATGAGGGGATGGATAGGCAGAGGTAAACCCCTCCATTGATTAAATAACATTTTTGAGATGGACAGAAGGGATGAAGGAGGGAAGATGGGAGGAGGGAGGGAAGAAGGGATGGAGGAGGGAGGGAAGAAGGGATGAAGGAGGGAAGGGAGGGAGGAGGGAGGGATGAAGGAGGGAAGAAGGGATGAAGGAGGGAAGAAGGGATGAAGGAGGGAAGAAGGGAGGAGGGAGGGAAGAAGGGAGGAGGGAGGGAAGAAGGGAGGAGGGAGAGGTGGAATAAGAGTTGTTGTGTCTCAATGATCCTTGGGCTCTCACTCTCTGTTATCCCCAGCCCACCAAAACTCATTATTAATTCTGCTGTCAAAGCCAACACACACACACACACACTCCTTGTCATTAGATAATGGATGTGCCGAACACTCCACTTTTTCTTTGTCCTGTTTCCTGTTTCTGTCCTCCATCAATCTTTCTTCAAACTCCCGTTGCTACCGACGACCACGAGATGGGGATTTTTTTTCTCCCTTCCATCCTTCCACGTAAAATCAAGAATCCGATATCGAAAATCTCATTCACAAAATGTCATTAAGAAGTTCAAAGGAGTAAAGTACAGGAATAGCAGTACAGGTAGAGGAGGAATTGTCCCATTTTATGGAGCGACATGGAGGCTGAACTCTGGTTTAGCTATAATAATAACCAAAGCCCTGTGTGTCCCTACTGAAAGGGTTGAAGGTAAGGTCATCCGATTTGGGTTGTTATGGATCAGAAGCGTACCGCAGTTTCGCAGGGCTCCCTCACAAGATCTGAGCAAGGCCCCCCCCCCTTCCCCATATAGCTAATCTCATGCTATTCTACACATTTAACCATGAGGCTGAGAGAAAATGTTGCAGTGTTACAGCTAATTTCTTATAATTCCATGATTTGTTTTGCCATGGTTTAGTGTTCATATCCTTAGGCGGAGAGGAGGAGAGGATCCAGACTAGGTCTGCCAGTTAACTCACTCGGCATGAAGTTTGGAAGGATACGAGTGTAGGCCGCTGCTCAGTTCTCCGCCTAAACAATTGAAAGAAATCTTTAAAGCAGTTAGGGCATTTGAAGTGGAATGGTGTAAAAATGGATACCTCCAAAATAAAGTCTGTTTATTTAGCAGATGTGAGACACTGTCCGTGTCAGTGTTTCTACCCAGATGGCAAAGCCATGGGACTTGTGGTATAGAAGGGAACGCAACCACAACTTTAACATATTTACATGCTGACGTTGGTAACATGTTGTTTCCCTCCATAACCACCCTTTTATAATTGTTCTTCATTTGTTTGCGTCTAACGATATCTTACCCTTGCCTATTGTTCCTACTTTTATGTAACAAATGGTTGAATGCTTCCTTCACAGGGCAGTTCTCTTTTGTAAAAGATACTTTTCATCTCAATGGGATCACCTGAACAAATAGAATTAAACCATAGAAATAATCGAATAATCTCATCTATACTCTTAGAAAAGAAGCTGCTATCTAGAACCATAGTGGAGAACCCTCTGAAAATATATATATTTTTATACAAAGTTCTACGTGGAACCCTTTTCACCATCAAAGTGTTCAACCCGGAACCAAAAATTGTTCTGCTATGGGGACAAACGAAGAACCCTTTTTTGCTAAGCTTGTGGTAGTTATTTTATTTCCATTAATTTCTATAAACTACAATACCTATTGTACTATTGTACTATGCTTTCTTTCTCTCCCCCCCCCCCCACCCCACCCCCCAGGCTATGGAATAGGCCTCCCGCAAAACTCCCCTCTGACCAACAACGTGTCAGAGTTCATCAGTCGCTACAAGTCAGACGGCTACATGGACATGCTGCACGACAAGTGGTACAAGGTGGTGCCCTGTGGGAAGAGGGTGTTCGCCGTCACCGAGGTGAGTGTCTGTCTGTGGCCTGGTCCCAGATCTGTTTGGCCTATCTTGTCAACTTCTATGGCCATCAAAGTCAGCCTGGGCCCAGATCTGTTTGTGCAGACAGCACCAGCAGATCAGGCGCCAGGCTAGAGTGTGGCTGTGGCAGAGTGGCGCCCCCTGTAGGCACACCACATTGGTTGCGGACAGTTGATGGACATTGGGTTTGGCCATTCTCATACATCTGGACATGTCAAACTGGATGTTTGGCTCTGTTCTAATATCCACACTAGCATACCACTTGATTGAAGCAACGTATTGGGCATGCATTCTTAGAGCTATGCATGTCTGGGTTGCAGATATTCTTCAGACGGTCTGGAATCCATCAGTGTCAGATGTTTATGGAAAAGATTGATTGCTAGATTCTGCCTCTGTGTGTGTCTATGATATCCTCTCAGGATTGTGTGTCATCCTAAAGTTATCCTTTAACCTCAAGCACTTAGCTAGCATAGTACTCCAACTCACGCCTTGTGGTTAGTGTCCGCACTGAGATTAGAAGGTTGGGAGTTTGATCCCCAGCCGAGTCATACCAAAGACTGTACAAATGGGTCCCAATACGTCTCTGCTTGGCACTTAGCATTAAGGAGATATATGGGGGTAAGGCCCAGTGATAGACTAGAGTCCTGTTCAGCGGGTATGCCTGTACATCAAGCTGCCTCGCGCTACAGAAACAGGAGATAGGCTATGAGCTGTTATGAGCTGTTATGACTTGCACAAGGCTACTTAGCTGTTCCAGATTGCTTAGCAAGGCTACTAACTTACTGGTCTGGGCGTAACTGCCCTGACCCAATGGCTCTGTTAGTATAGACAAGTGTTTATATACATCATTGTCTGTTACTGACTCCATAACTTGTTGTTTGAATCGTTTTACGCTAGTGTTATTATTGTTGCTGCCCTGTTACTGGGACAACCGTCTGGTCCCATCAGCATGACGATGTGGCCTGTTTACCTGTTGGTTCTCGCTCCCCAGACAGACAGACAGCAGCTGAGGACTCTGGGATTGCTTTTCTAATGCCAACACCATATCAGCTCGCATTTGTGGTCTGCACAGACCCATTGAAGAGAAAGTGTGTGGAGAGAGAGGCTATGTGTGTGTGTGTGTGTGTGTGTGTGTGTGTGTGTGTGTGTGTGTGTGTGTGTGTGTGTGTGTGTGTGTGTGTGTGTGTGTGTTTAGGATGGGGGAAACGGTGCTAGAGTGAGACAAGCAGTGATCCTTGCCTTCTGTGCAGAAACATCAAAGCCATTCCCAGTCTTGTCATTACCTAATTATCAAATTATCACCCGGTTTAACTTTGGGGAGTGACTGAGGGATGGATGGTAGAACATGGATGTTTCCCACATGACAACATCTACCGTTCGTCTCGACTGAGCTGCACAAGACACGACTGACAATAACGTTTTTTTTCTGTTAGCACCGCTAAGGAAAGATTTTTGGTTTATTGATTTGCCCCGGGTGACGTTCCTTTGAATTGTGATGTCATAAACTTTGACATTTTTTTTTTATTTTTTTTCATCGTGTACCTGGCCATGTCTGCCCCTTAAAGATGCTCAAATTTAGAATTGGGAATGTAAAAAATATACATTGACAGACTGTCATTTTCAAGCTGCCTTGGATCAATGTGAGAAACTCAGAGGAGTGACTGCAGCACAAGTTTTAAAAAACACCCTATAAACCACATATCTAGGGTATATCTTTCAGTTTCCTCTATATCTTTCGCAGTTTCATCTATATCTTTCGCAGTTTAATCTATATCTTTCACAGTTTAATTTATATCTTTCCCAGTTTCAACTTTCCCAGTTTAATTTATATCTTTCCCAGTTTCTTCTTTCATAGTTTCATCTATATCTTTGACAGTCTAATTCGCATTTTCCACAGTTTCATCTTTATCTTTCACAGTTTCAGTTATATATTTCACAGTTTCATCTTTCACAGTTTCATTGATATATTTTACAGTTAAATGTGTTTCACTATAATTAGGAGGGCGAGAATTGCTGTGGCCTACATTGAACAGATTGTTCCATTCCAAATCCTTCCCCTCACACGGATTCTGAGGGGAAAGGCTGAGAGACAGCAGAGTGGGGAGGGTAACAGGGGGAAATGAGCTACGGCTGCCCAGAAACAATATGACGGAGGATGGGCCCACTCTTAAACACATTCGACAGGCTAACACCATCCATACGCTGGCCCCAAGTTCTAATGGGATGAGTTATCCCCCCTGCATACCAAACACGACTGGATCAAGGCGAGGGAAAGGGAGGGAGAAGGTAGAGTAGAGATGAGAAGGGAGAGAGAAGGATGGGGGGGGTGACCGATGGATGGGGGAGAGGGAGTGAATGAAGTGGGTAAGAAGAAGAGGGAGAGAGTTATAATGATGAGGTGGAGGGAGAGAGCAAGGGGGGAGCACAGTGGTAGACTGGAAGGGAGAGAAAAAGAAAGGGAGCACAGTGGTAGAGAGAGAAAATAAGAAAGAGGGAGCAGAGTGGCACGAGGCTGAGACTGGCAGCTCCCCTTCTTGGCCGAGTCCCAGAATGAAATGGGAGGAGGGACGGCGTGAAGGATGTCGGGAGGGAGGGGTGGAGGGAGAGATGGGGTGGGCCTTGACTGCACCCCTGGGGTTCACTGTGTCAGCACTTCGGAAACAAGCCTGCCATCGTCTACCCCTTTCTCCCTCCCCCACACATACGTCCAAACCTCTACAGATAATATCAGAGAGAGAGGCAGGAGGTCTGCATTCGGTTTAGAAGATTTCCTCTGAAAAGTTCTCTCTCCTTTCGGAAAAGTGTCAAACAGTGTTAGACAATGCGGCTGCATAGACACTGAGTGTGCAAAACATTAAGAACACCTGCTCTTTCCATGACAGAATGACCAGGTGAATCCAGGTGAATCCAGGTGAAAGCTAGTATCCCTTATTGATGTCACTTGTTAAATTCACTTCAATCAGTGTAAATAAAGGGTAGGAGACAGGTTAAATAAGTTTTTTTTAAAGCCTTGAGACAGATTGCATATGTGCGGCATTCAGAGGATGAAGGGGCAAGACAAAGAATGAAGTGCCGTTGAACGGGGTATGGTAGAAGATGCCAGGCTCACCGGTTTGTATTAAGAACTGCATCGCTGCTGGGTTTTTCACTCTCAACAGTTTCCCTGTGTGTATCAAGAATGGTCCACCACCCAAAGGACATCCAGCCAACTTGACACAACTGTGGGAAGCATTGGAGTCAACAGGGGCCAGCATCCCTGTGGAACGCTTTCGACACCTTGTGGAGTCCATGTCCCGATGAATTGAAGCTGTTCTGAGGGGAAAAAGTGGGTGCTACTCAATATTAGGAAGGTATTCCTAATGTTTTGTACACTCAGTGTATACTGTATATACACAGCACATCCCCAACAACCCATGTTGTTAAACCTTAACAGGCTAGACGTATTGTTCAACTATGCATATGTACTATAAAACTATGGCGGTACTATACAATACTGTACTATACAATGACTGTAATGTATTGCTGTGTGTGCTGGCAGGCGGGCCACCGTAAGGTGGATACTCAAATCAAATCAAATTTTATTTGTCACATACACATGGTTTTAACAGATGTTAATGCGAGTGTAGCGAAATGCTTGTGCTTCTAGTTCCGACAATGCAGTAATAACCAACAAGTAATCTAGCTAACAATTCCAAAACTACTACCTTATAGACACAAGTGTAAGGGGATAAAGAATATGTACATAAAGATATATGAGTGAGTGATGGTACAGAGCGGCATATGCAAGATACAGTAGATGGTATTGAGTGCAGTATATACATATGAGATGAGTATGTAAACAAAGTGGCATAGTTAAAGTGGCTAGTGATACATGTATTACATAAAGATGCAGTAGATGATATAGAGTACAGTATATACATATACATATGAGATGAGATGAATAATGTAGGGTATGTAAACATATTAGGTAGCATTGTTTAAAGTGGCTAGTGATATATTTTACATAATTTCCCATCAACTCCCATTATTAAAGTGGCTGGAGTTGAGTCAGTGTGTTGGCAGCAGCCACTCAATGTTAGTAGTGGCTGTTTAACAGTCTGATGGCCTTGAGATAGAAGCTGTTTTTCAGTCTCTCGGTCCCATCTTTGATGCACCTGTACTGACCTCGCCTTCTGGATGATAGCGGGGTGAACAGGCAGTGGCTCGGGTGGTTGTTGTCCTTAATGATCTTTATGGCCTTCCTGTGACATCGGGTGGTGTAGGTGTCCTGGAGGGCAGGTAGTTTGCCCCCGGTGATGCGTTGTGCAGACCTCACTACCCTCTGGAGAGCCTTACGGTTGTGGGCGGAGCAGTTGCCGTACCAGGCGGTGATACAGCCCGCCAGGATGCTCTCGATTGTGCATCTGTAGAAGTTTGTGAGTGCTTTTGGTGACAAGCCAAATTTCTTCAGCCTCCTGAGACAGGGTGCTCACTGCTCACACTGTGCGTCTCAAGCACACGCTGTCCTGACTAAAAGGCACTGCATGGTCAATCCGGTGTCTGCATTGGTCGCGCAGCCTTTACAGTGAAACGGCCTGTGCGAAAGTCAGGGCATTCGTACTTCTTACACTTCGCGGGGCAGCGCAGAGCTGTTGAGTAGAGCTGTTGAGATGGGAGTTGTCAAGGAAGTGAGCTTGTGTTGATACAGGTCCTCCACATTGTTACAACATTTGGGAGGCGCACGGCAATGTGGTACGGCTCCGCAATTGCGTCACACGGAGCCTCCGACCACATTTACAGATGAAGCATTAATTGGCTTTTCGGCTAAATGCCCTCGAGGCACTGCTGCAATTCAAAAAGGGCCTCTGCAGCAGCCCACAGGGTAGAAACTAATCATAGAGTAGAGTAGAATAGAAGTGTAGGCTTATAGAGATACAATGAGAACACCGTAGAATAAACTATAACCAGATAGAATACCAGGAAATAGAATATTCCCAAAGGCAGCCCATGGCATGGAGGTTGAGGAGATCAGGCATGTGTTACTCAGTGGGCTCACCGCTCGGGTTCCTAATGGTTACACAGTATCATCTATTTCAATTAGTGAAAGCTGGGATCCTCCTCTTTTTAATAGACGCCATCAAAACTCTGATTTCACACGCGATTGCATAGCCTATAGAAATGTTACATAATGACTGGGTTTATAGGAACACTTAGTTCATTCCACACATCAAAAAGCTGTTTGTTGATTTTCCATTGCATTCGCATTGACGTCAGAGTGATTAGAGGGACAATAGAGCGCTGAGTACCAGGCCATTAGCGACTTGATGGCCGTTAGCAAGTTTTGTCGGCTACCGTTGACGATCAGCACCATTCATTTACAGAGCTCAGTTCTGGAGTGAGTGGCCTACCCACTGGGTCCAGACGTCAATTCAACGTCTATTCCACGTTGGTTCAATGTAATTTTATTGAAATGATGTCGAAACAATGTTGATTCAGCTAATGTGTGCCCAGTGGGTAGGTATCTTGACCCAACGGTCATGTGGAATTTAACTCCTGACCGCCGGTGTAGCGGTAATAGGGTCATCGTAATAACCCTAGACGCCAGGCTTTTTACATTCTGATTAGTTCTCCTACGCAGGACCCCTCCAGGCCACTCTAGGGGAGGTTGACAATCAATTGACTATATTGTTAACCCCCTGCGTTACATGTGTTAACCCTGTCCAAGTAACCCAACTGTCCCCTCCCTCCCCCTACAGACTCTCCAGATGGGCATCCGTCACTTCTCAGGGCTGTTTGTGCTGCTGTGTGTGGGCGTGGCCACGTCGCTGCTCACCCTGGCTGGGGAGCACGCCTTCTATCACATGGTGCTGCCCCGCATCCGACGACGACAAAAGTACAAGTACTGGCTCCACACCAGCCAGGTGAGATGGAGGGAGTGTGTGTGAGTGAACCAAAGGAGAGTTTGTGTAAGTCTGTATCAATACAATATCCTTTCACAGTAAGCCACTGCCTTGAGAACCTTCCTCCTGTTCCTCCCTCAGTCTTGACTTTTTCATCGTTTCTTTCATTGGCCTTTTTAAAGTGCTCTTTTTTACTTGAACAAATGTGTGGCATGTTTTACAAACTCTATATCTAAAAGCACTTACACTTCACGTATCCACTGTGAATTCAATATTAACAAACCGTTATTGCTTGTAAAATGTTGTTTATGGTGTAGGTTTCTCATGCTCTTGGCTAGACTGTCATTGGGACTATATATCACCTTGGCTGTCATTTGAAAACATTAAGGCAACACCGCCATCTGCTGTTGACTTAGATAACCACCATTTTGGAAGCCCAGTCCAAGTTGAGTATTAAAAGGACTGACATTTCAAATCTGCCTGGCTTAAGTACGCGGAGGTCTCCTAAGCTCCTTCCCCAATTGAGGATTATTAATGAGAGGGGAAAAGTAATTACAATTTCTACGATGGTGTCGATTCTGCACGTTTTGAATAAAACAGTGTGGAGCTTTTTAACCCCCGTATCGCTTGGCTGTCAGTGTAACTATAGCCCCATTTATTCTGCAGAAAATCCACCGAGCCCTGAACCAGACCTATGAGGACGTGAAGAAGAAGCAAGACACCAACACAGAGAAAAGGTGACAAAATGGCTGCCTTTAAAAAAAAAAAGAACCATTTACTTGACCTTTCTTCCATGATGAGTGATCTGACAGGACATGGACAGGTAGAATCCATATGGCCCTTTTACCCATCAGCGTTAATGAGAGGAGGCAGTCATATTACTGAGATACAGATTCAAAGCGAGCTAGTACTACACTACTACTACACTAGTAGTGCTTGATTTGGGTACCAGACCAGTGTCTTTCTTTCTTTACTGACACAAGCCTTTTATCTCCCAGTAGCTGCTGCATCCAGAAGAACCAGCACCCCCAGCCTCCCCCTGACCCTCTTCTCTCCAGGGCATCGGCCAAGTGGAACAGCGAGAACAGCAGGGACGCTGCAGCCGCTAAGGACAACAAGCGCGTCCACTTTAACCTGGAGACCCTCAACAGCCGCCGCCTGCTGGCCCGGGCCGTGACCAAGTCCGAAGGGGACAGAGGGGGGGAAGGTATCCCCGGGGCTAACCAGGCAACACGTGTCTGTGCAAATGGAGGCTTCGGGACTTCCTTTGCCAACCTGGTGCTCTCCCTCCCCTCCGCCTCTTCTTCATCCATCCCTTCTTCATCTTCCTCCTTGGGCATTCCTCCAAGGCCAGGGGAGCTACAAGAGCTACAGGAGAAGATCGACCTGATCCGGGATCAGCTAAGGACGGCTCTGGCCAGGAGGGCTGAGCTGCAGACTTCCCTGGCCAAGGAGAAGGCCGCCTGCTCTGCACCCATAGTGTCAGGAATGCCCCCCGTGGTTTTAGCTGCAGCATCCCTCCCCACCTCCACCAAAACCACCTCGTCCCTCCCCTCCACCCGCTGTGCCACCACCATGACAGACCCTGTCCTCAAGGCCCTGCCCACAGTCCGCACAGCCCCCGCCAAACACACCAACGAGAAGAGGTGATGCCCCTCTGGTGTTTGGACACGGACCAATCAATGGTGTAGTAAGGGGTTAAAAGGGGAGGGGTTTGTTGAAAGCAGCTGGATTCCCTTGGTTTGGATGTATCCTTTTCCTGTGATCCTGATGCCGTAGCATGGCAGCTCTTTCCCTGGACACCAACCTTTCAACCTTTTGCTACTGGGTGAAAAATGAAAGAGCTTCTAGGGCAATTCCTTGTGCTCTACGCTGCCCAACTGCCTCATATGGCTGGTAAAATGTGCACAACCTCAGGCCTACTTGAATACAGTATATCGTCCCATGCGGTGGGGCTGGAGGTACCAGCACACCCACCCATGGCGCTGCATCTGTTCTGTGAACTGAGCCATTAAACTTTCTAGCGCTCACTCCTCTGCCACAGGACCCGACTCCCGCGGAGGAATCAGGAGCGGTGCGTTATGTTTTATTTCCTTTGAGATCCGAATCGATATTGTTCACTGGCCTTGATTGACATGTTTTTCAAGAATAAAAGTCTGATGAAAGTGTTGATTGTGATGAAGGTTGAAATGTGAATCCTTGTCATGTGTACTTTGTGTGGTCTGTATTTTTACCTTTCGGGTACTGAGGGTTAAATTTCAGTGATAGAATAACAGGTATTAGGCATGTTTGATGTCTGGCAGTGTATAGAGAGCAATAGTAATGGTTTTTTTTTGTAGGCACCATGGTTGGTTGGGAAAAAGCCTACGGGAAAATTGAGTTGGATAAACGCCAAAAATAAGGTCTGTGGTACACGCAGGCTTAGATCTTTTACGGTTTGTTCTATGAGAATCTTTATCAGCTAACGTCACTGAGAATTTAAGAATTTATGCAATACATTTTTTTTTTTTAAATTAGCACACAAAAAGGTCACGTTTAACTGACTCTCAGAACAAAAGATCTTCTAAGCCTGCATTAACCTTATTTTCGGCATTTACCCCAAAACCCTATTCTTTCCCCATAGGAATGGCTGAATGAACCAGGAGGTAACTCATTTCTGGTTTTTAGGACTACAAGCTGGCGAGCTCTATTACACATTAATTAACTCAAAACATGTATTCACATTTAAACAAGTAAACATGGTGTCATTTCTCCTTTCTGATATAGGATCCTTTTGTCAAATCAGGGGTTTCCTCGTGAACATGATCCAAATACGGATGTGACAGGATTTGAAATATGTCAACATACAATACCCAGGAAGTTCCTATTTTGTGACCAATAAAATTGTATTTGATTTTACAAGGGAGGTTTCCTGACCGCAGTGGGACTTCCTGGATAAATAAAAAGGTTAAAAAAAAAAGATATATTATATTGTGGTGGACAACATACTTTGTGTCTAGGATTTCCATGACCAATACTAGGACACACAAACAGAAATAACCACAACAACGGCATTTTGTGCAAAGAATGCTTCTACTGCACTTGGTTTACTGAACAGTTAAATACATTTGAATGAGAGGAATCTAGTCCATCACAGATCGAAGGGTTCATTTATCATTGTCTAAAATTAACTACAAATGGATAGCAACTGTTGCAAGGCTACAATCATCCCGTTTTCTCTCACAGAACGGAATATAGGCACAGATAAAGAAACTGATCAGAAAACCTCATTGACGGAACATTTTTTTTCTTCTCTTATCGGTAAAAGCTTCCCCTAGAATGAACTCAAAAGACTTCTCTTTAAACTGACTTGTCATATTGCACAATTTGGACAACCTTCTCATCCCATAACCACGTCCTCTGTCCTGCCCGTTGCATAGCCTTGACCACATCTCCACCCAACTCACTGAGCAGAAATTACGCTAACCCCTCGTGTCTCAATAGAACAATGATATTTTGCGAAATGTCCCTTGATTATCGCCATTCTGTTGAGAAACAACCCATTTTCCTCTGATATGAGGCCAACAAGGGCAATCTCAACTTGCACTAATTTCTCATTCGGAATCATATAAGGTATCATTCAAAATAAAAACTCTGGTCAGATTGTTCTCAGTTCAAACAGCTGAGGACGAAGACGTCGACCACAGCTGTCAATGACTACTGATCCTTCCCTGACCGTTTATGTCTATAGAGTTACAATGTCAAAACCTCTCGACTTGTGTTATACCCTGTCCATGTTAGTACCTTGTTCAGCTAGTTCCAGAAAAGGGGAAGCATGATGCATGTCAGGTCCATCTGAGTACAGGAAAACAATGTTTGTCTTTAGACCCTAGCAAATACAACTAGCATCACAGTAGCATTTTACAAGCCAGTTATTTAGTCTCCCGTGAGCTATGGAATAGAGCAGCCGTGGAAGGTTTTTAACACTGTGCAGCTTTATCATAATCTCCTGAAGGTTTTGAAACAAGAACATTGATGAAAGATAAAATATTAATCCTAAATATATTTTTCTACTAAATTAAATGCCCCCCAGGGTCCAATATATGCTTTTTCTTCATAACTATCCAGTTGGGCAGCTGAATGGTAGATCACAACGACAAATGTAATGGAGATGGGTTCGGCTGGGTACAATGGCTTTACCCTGAAGCTGTTCAACATCGCCTGGTATTGTCTTGTGCCAGTCTGGGGCAAAGATCTGTGTGTTTGAGCTTGAAATGGGCCTCAGTCAGCTGACGCCATGAACCAGAAAACTTCCTTGTGATGAAGCGCATTTCTTTTTTACAGTCACATGCTCCTCTTTTGGAATACAGTCTAAGGGGCCATGGGAAAAAATATTGACTTAAATCATTTTGTTTGAAGACCATGAAACGGGTGTTTAAGGCAATGGTTGAGCCTTCAGGTTGATTCTGTTTAATATGCACATGACTAGTGAAGCGATTCTAATGTGAAAGACAAATACAAAACATGGTGATGAGAGAATTGGTTGGCTAGCAGTACACAGAAAAGCTCCCAGGGGCGGACCAATGACGCACTTTCACTCAAAAGGGGTTAAGATGAGAGAAACCGCAATGATGGCCGCTCTTCTTCAGCTCAAGAAGTACGGGGAGCAACTGCCAATCATCATAAGAGAAGCGGACGGGGGAATAAAAAATCTGAACAAGAGCAAGCAGGTCTGCTTAACACTCCAAAGTGGATGAAAACTCCATTTGCCATGATGCTCCACTCAGGGCTAGCGCTAGCTTGTGGAGCCGGTTGCCAGTTACGACTACAACCTCCAAACTGGAGGAGTTGAGCGCCTGTGAAAAAGTGGTGCGTGACTAAGTATCTACACAAACCACAGCAACATTACTAGCCTACAGTTCTGAAAGAAAAATGACCAACTCAGACACTAGAGCAACTCAGAAACACAGGCTTGTATTCCTATTTTCTTTTTCTGGGTTCGAGGACCAGATGGAATGAATGACTAGGATACGAGTATGTGTTACAGCCTTGTGATGACTGGTATGGTAGTCCACTGTGCTCTCAAAAAGAAAACGCATAGAGTACACTGCCATTTCCAAAGCCCGTCGAGACACCTAACCAAAAGAAACATCCTTTAAGGAATTGTACATCAACGCAATAGGATTGCCGCCTCTCTATTTTACAAATCAACTTTCAATCATAAACAAACACAAATATCCCATGGCAAAATGTCATGGTAGCCTTTCCCGAACGATTCCACAACTTTGCAGCAAAGTTGGTGTATCACACATAATTTGAGCAAAAACTCTGCGACGGATGGAAAAAGTCACTGTCCCACTAAGGATGGGGAAACTAAAAGCAAAACAAAACATTATTGTAGCAGAGATTCTAGAGGAGAGTGGAGGGGGGCGCCTTTTCTTAGCTTTCCATCCCTCGCTTCTCCTTGGTGTCGTAAGAATGGGATTACAGTAATATAGCCACGGCGGCAATCTTGCGGTGTTGGAAGAGGAATTGAGGGGGGAGAAGACATGTTGCCTCTGCGTGTGGGAGCATACGTGAGTTGGAGTAGGGGGGCTCAGGACGGAGTGGGGCTGGGGGGTTCCTCTGTCTTGGGCTCCCAGTCTGTGGGGCTTTGCCCAGGGCTCTCTGGCTCCCCAGCCCCTGCCCTACTGCAGTCTGTGTGTGGAGGAGGAGAAGGAGGAAGGAGGAAGGGACTGACACTAGAGAGGCTAGTCTCTGCTTCCTGAAGTCCTCCTATTGGAGGAGAGGGAGGAAGAGGCGGGCCTAAGCCAGCTGCACTGCAGGCCCCTACGGTTTTGATTTCCACTGGAACCAAACTGGGATTGAGGCCATCTGTACCCGCTCCTCCTCCACCCCCACCCCCCATTCGAATCTCCGCCACCACGCTGAGGCCCGCCTCAGAAACCATGACCCCCCCCACCTCTTCGGCCTCCCCCAGCAACCCCCCTTCCGTGCTCTCCAGCTGGGGAGCCAAGGAGGAGGACAGGGCCTCCGTGATGATGGCCGCCGTCTCCGCCATCCAGTCCAGCTCCGTCGTCATCGTCAACTCTTCCCGGGCCCCTTCTAACGTAGCGCTGCTGGCCATGCTGTTAGACTGGAAAGCCTGGGTCGCTGTACCTTGAGCCTGGGCCGCCGAAGCCGCCTGGGGCTCGTCTGGCAGTTGGACCTGGCCATTGGCTGCCCCCCCCCGGGCTGGAGCTGCTCCTCCAGCTGCAGCTGCTGCGGTGGTGTTGTTGTTAAGGTTGTCCTGCAAGGCCGTCTGGTTTCCCCCCTGGCCCGCCTGCTGGTTCTGGAGCAGCATCTCCTGGATTCGGATCTGCTGCAGGATGGCCGGTAGCTCGTAGTGGTGGAAGAAGTAGATCATGGAGTGCTAGGGATGGAGGGATGAAGAGGTACAGGGGTTTAAATAAGTCTGTTTTTAAGTAATGGAGTTAGAATCTGGGCCTGGAGGCTGGAAGGCTACAAATTCCAACAAGAGCTGTGGCTGGCATGACTTCAGGGGTGTGATCTCAAATCACAGGCGAATCGCTACATTGGCTAAAATGTATCCTAGGATGCTAATCTCTTTGGGACAGCCACTAGCATGAGGGCTAGCATCATGCACAGTCGCTACTACAGAGAAATTGATTTATTCAGGAAATTTCTTTAAAATTGTGTTAAAAAAAACCTCTAACCCAATATGATTTTCATTGCTATTTACTAAAACAAACACAGTTCTATGTTTTCTTAGATTACAGTAACAAACCGGAATAACAGCACAATAACATGATTAAATCACTTTCCCACTCAGCGTACTGAATAAATGAAGTGTGTAGGTCCCTTGAAACAAATGCAAATCCTTTAGTGTTTCCTACTCAAAACACTGGAGTGTGTGGGCTAGTACACTAGTTTGGGAGCGTCTTTTCTCTAGTTTATTTTTTAAAATTTAAATTCCACAATTTATTTGAATTTCATTTCATCCAACTCCTCCTTTCCTTCCCTGCCGTGTCTCACCTGTATGAAGAGCCAGGAGGTGACCAGAGCCAGGCTGCTGTACTGGCCGTTGAAGCGGTAGTGGTAGGCGTAGAACGCAAAGTGATACAGATAGAAGAACCTGCGGGAGACACAGAGACAACCTCTTTAGAGAGTAGCTGAAAATACCAGCATCACACTGGACTGACTTGACTGTGGAATGGAAGGACTGCCTGGAACTGGAGAGACAAAGTGATCAGTTGTTTGCTGAAGTCATAGAAATGCACCAAATAGTTCCCTTCTCGTCAACCCATCCCCATTTTATGAGATATTGGAGGGTATGCACGGCTTACTCCAGCCAACGGCATTTGCTGGTGTTGGCGTGTTGGACTCACCTCAGCCAATGACGTTTGCTGGTGTTGGTGTGGCAGCAGATGGCGTCGTACTGGTCGGCCAGCCACACGATGAGGATGATGTAGAAGGCGGTGGTGGTGTCGTTGAAGAACTCCGACATGATGGCCTCCATGCCTGGTAGAAAGGGAAAGCTTCTTCTTACCCACTGTTCATTCGTAAATAAAATCATTTTAAAAAACAAGACCCAGCTTGTTGCATGGTGGCTCAAACGGCGAGACACTCTTACCCACGAGAGCCAGGATGACGGTGAGCAGAGGGGCTGCTGGGAAGGCGATGGTCATGTTCATTTCCAACATCTGCAGCAGATCCACTGGTGAGACGGAGAGGGTGAAAGGGGAGCGAGTTTGGCGTAAGGTCAAAGAGACGTGCGGCACGGAGTGTGTCTTTCAAGGCTACTAGCGGGGTCTGTGTGTGTGTGTGTGTTCTCACCGATGAAGACGAAGATCTGGTGGTGGGAGTAGCGCAGCAGCATAGACACCGACAGGGTCTGCAGATACAGAGGAAAACAACAATTAAACTTTCAATGGAATGCCTCATTCTTACTTTTTTGGGTGAAACGTTCAATAAGGAACCCAAATAAAGGCTTAAAATGGGCTAAATTGAACACATGGGATGTTCTTTTTTTTAAAGTAGGATTTTGAACACTTGGGATTTTTAACAAATGGGTGTGTGGAGACTGACACTTACGAATATTACCATGATGACAAAGGCAGCCAGATAGGAGGTGCGGGCCATCCACATGCTGACAAATCGGTAGTGTTCCCCTGACACCACGTTCCTGAGGAAGCCTGTTCTCACACACACACACACACACAGACAGACATAGTACCGATCAGACACGCACTCGCACACAGTTTTGCATACCACTAAGGAAAGACACACGCAGGAGAAACAGACCTCCGCCCTTAACCACCGTGTACCTTTATTCTCCTCGTTCTCGGCCAGGGCCTTGACGCTGGACATCAGGATGTCATCGTAGCCCAGGAACTCATCCAGGAGGAAGCGGCTGAAGCCGTCCCCAAAGCACTGGTCCTTCATTGGGTCTGCATGCGCACACAGGCACAGGATTAGGTTACGAAGCCTCACACAGACAGCACCTCCTGTCCTCAGAACACTGCGTCTGTGCTACTTCAACCAGGCTTTTTAGTGTGCCTGAGTACGATGTTGAGTGAAGTGTTTTGCTGGCGATACTTTGATTGCGCTTGCCTTTAAAGCTCTGGATAAGAGCGTCTGCTAAAATGCTAATGTGAAAGTTAGCCGTGGGCGCGCAGCAAAGGGTGGTCAGAGCGCTTTCAGCTTTGAGATTCGCTAAGATGACTGCTTAATAAAGCACCATTGTTTTGGCCAATATGACCTATGGCCCAAATACTAAAATATTTCAAAATAAAAGTCAGCAGCGAGCTAGCTCCTGTCCATCTTAGCCACCAGAGGATGAGTACATCAGCATGCTCATCGGTAACTACTGATATAACCAACTACTGCTGCTGCTCATAGGTAACTACTGACCTAGCCAACTCCTGCTCATCGGTAACTACTGACCTAACCAGCTACTGTTGCTCATCGGTAACTACTGACATAACCAACTACTGCTGCTCATCTGTAACCACTGACCTAACCAACTACTGCTGCTGCTCATCGGTAACCACTGACCTAACCAACTACTGCTGCTGCTCATTGGTAACTACTGACCTAACCAACTACTGCTGCTGCTCATTGGTAACTACTGACCTAACCAACTACTGCTGCTGCTCATTGGTAACTACTGACCTAACCAACTACTGCTGCTGCTCACTACTGACCTAACCAACTACTGCTGCTGCTCATTGGTAACTACTGACCTAACCAACTACTGCTGCTGCTCATTGGTAACTACTGACCTAACCAACTACTGCTGCTGCTCATTGGTAACTACTGACCTAACCAACTACTGCTGCTGCTCATTGGTAACTACTGACCTAACCAACTACTGCTGCTGCTCATTGGTAACTACTGACCTAACCAACTACTGCTGCTGCTCATTGGTAACTACTGACCTAACCAAACTAACTACTGCTGCTGCTCATTGGTAACTACTGACCTAACCAACTACTGCTGCTGCTCATTGGTAACTACTGACCTAACCAACTACTGCTGCTGCTCAAACTACTGACCTAACCAACTACTGCTGCTGCTCATTGGTAACTACTGACCTAACTGCTGCTCACTGACCTAACCAACTACTGCTGCTGCTCATTGGTAACTACTGACCTAACCAACTACTGCTGCTGCTCATTGGTAACTACTGACCTAACCAACTACTGCTGCTGCTCATTGGTAACTACTGACCTAACCAACTACTGCTAACTACTGACCTAACCAACTACTGCTGCTGCTCATTGGTAACTACTGACCTAACCAACTACTGACTGCTCAAACTACTGACTAACCAACTACTGCTGCTGCTCATTGGTAACTACTGACCTAACCAACTACTGCTGCTGCTCATTGGTAACTACTGACCTAACCAACTACTGCTGCTGCTCATTGGTAACTACTGACATAACCAACTACTGCTGCTGCTCATTGGTAACTACTGACATAACCAACTACTGCTGCTCATTGGTAACTACTGACCTAACCAACTACTGCTGCTGCTCATTGGTAACTACTGACCTAACCAACTACTGCTGCTGCTCATTGGTAACTACTGACCTAACTACTGCTGCTGCTCATTGGTAACTACTGACCTAACCAACTACTGCTGCTGCTCATTGGTAACTACTGACATAACCAACTACTGCTGCTGCTCATTGGTAACTACTGACATAACTACTGAACTATAACATAACTACTGCTGCTGCTCATTGGTAACTACTGACATAACCAACTACTGCTGCTGCTGCTCATCTGCAACTACTGATATAACCAACTACTGCTGCTGCTCATTGGTAACTACTGACCTAACCAACTACTGCTGCTGCTCATTGGTAACTACTGATATAACCAACTACTGCTGCTGCTCATTGGTAACTACTGACATAACCAACTACTGCTGCTCATCTGTAACTACTGACATAACCAACTACTGCTGCTGCTGCTCATCTGCAACTACTGATATAACCAACTACTGCTGCTGCTCATTGGTAACTACTGATATAACCAACTACTGCTGCTGCTCATTGGTAACTACTGATATAACCAACTACTGCTGCTGCTCATTGGTAACTACTGATATAACCAACTACTGCTGCTGCTCATTGGTAACTACTGATATAACCAACTACTGCTGCTGCTCATTGGTAACTACTGATATAACCAACTACTGCTGCTGCTCATTGGTAACTACTGATATAACCAACTACTGCTGCTGCTCATTGGTAACTACTGATATAACCAACTACTGCTGCTGCTCATTGGTAACTACTGATATAACCAACTACTGCTGCTGCTCATCGGTAACCACTGATATAACCAACTACTGCTGCTGCTCATCTGTAACTACTGATATAACCAACTACTGCTGCTGCTCATCTGTAACTACTGATCTAACCAACTACTGCTCATTGGCAAGCTAACTTGCAAGTCAGTGGTCATAGTTCCTATCACTTTAGCAACATCACTGTTTGTGACACATGCTATGGCATGCTTTTGAGTGTTCATAGTAGGCTTTATGACAGACCCAGATATGAATATGTATGACACCTGCTATGTCATGCTTATGAGTTTAGACAGGCTTAATAACACCGCTCATCTAGCTAAGACCATTCATGATATCTGTGATCATGTGTTATGTCATGCTTAGGACAGTGTTAAGTAGGCTTTATAACCACTTACCCAGCGTGACGACCATGACGGGGATGTTGAGGCGTTGCCGGGTGGTCTGGGACAAGCGGAGGAAGCCGTACTCCAGAGAGTACTCAACTATGTACTCCTCCTGAGGCCACACTGACGACACACACAGAGAGAGAAACACACTTATAGGTAAGCAGTGCAGCTTACCACACCAACAAAGCACACATACAGCAACCCACCAACCCCACAGCACACACACTCTTGCATTGCATTAGAACAACTCATATTTAAACTAGTTAGAGCCCACCTAAAATGGCAAAACATTGACAGAAACACATTGCCAAGACTTAATTAAAAGCAAATTAGGGAAAGGAAGAGTCAGACTTTACAGCAATAAAACACAAAACATGCACATAAGAAATGTTATGCAAAGGCCATTTAGAATTGTTAAAGCCAATGTCAGGGCACACAGACACGACACAAACAGGGCCTAAACTAAAGTCTGGAGCCTGGCTCTTGACTGCTTCTCGAGCTGCAAAAGGTCAGATCAACACAGTCTTCGTCTTGGCATAGCCAGGGCCCACTGCAGGAAATGCGATAGCATCATGGCCACAGTCGGATTCAAACAGTCTGATCCATCACAACAACAGCTACAGGAAGTCGTTGAGGTGGCAGAAGACAAGGGAACACATTTTTTGGAAAGGAATCATGCCAGAAGGGGGTGACCAAGGACAAGAAGATGGCCGGAAGGGAGCTAGCTTGCAGGAAGAGGGAAGGAGGAAGAAAGGAACGGTGAGAAGAGAGGATTCTCACTCACTAGGGGAGTAGACAGGTAGGTAGGTAGGTAGGGTTGGGTGGGGGTGGGGGGGGGTTGAGTTTACCTGCTCGTGTTAGCATCTCAATCTCGGAGACTGTCTCCCTCAGCGGCTGCATACCTTTAGTGGGCGACTGGCTGAAGGAGAGGTCCTGGCTGTCGTTGAGGCCCCCTCCCCCAAGGCCGATGCCGCTCAGCGAGGGCTTCAGCCGTGGCTCGATGTCAAGCTCAAACTGACAGCGAGAAAGGAGAAAAAGACTTGAGTAGTCACACCCCTTGACTTTTTGCTAATTGTTGTCGTTTTATAGCCTGAATTTAAAATGGATTAAATTGAGATGTGTCACTGGCTTACACACAATACCCCATAATGTCAAAGTAGAAATATGTTTAAACATTTCTACAAATTAATGAAAAATTTAAAACGGAAATGTCTTGAGTCAATAAAGTCAACCTCAGTTATGGCAAACCTTTGAGACAGACATTGAATATCCCTTTGAGCATGGTGAAGTTATTAATTACACTTTGGATGGTGTATCAATACACCCAGTCACTATAAAGACACAGGCGTCCTTTCTAACTCAGTGGCCGGAGAGGAAGGAAACCGTTCAGGGATTTCGTTAAAGTTTAATGGATGTGAAAGGATAAAACTGAGGATGGATCAACAACATTGTAGTTACTCCACAATATGAACCTAAATGACGGAGTGAAAAGGAAACCTGTACAGAATACATATATTCAAAAACATGCATCCTGTTTGCAATAAAGCACTAAAGTAAAACTGCTAAAAATGTGGCCCAAAAAAATGTACTTTATGTCCTGAACACAAGCCTTACATTTAGGGCAAATCCATCATATCACTCAGTACCACTTCATATTTTCAAGCATGACAGTGGCTGCATCATGTTATGGGTATGTTTGTCATCAGCAAGGACTAGGTCGTTTCTTTAGGATAAAAAGCAACGGAATACAGCTAAGCACAGGAAAAATCCTAGAGGAAAACCTGGTTCAGTCTGCTTTCCAACACACACTGGGAGACAAATTCACCTTTCAGCAGGACAATAACCTAAAACACATGGCCAAACACACTAGAGTTGCCTACTAAGATGACACTGAGTGGCCTAGTTTTAGTTGACTTAAAATAGTCTTGAAAATCTATGGCCAAACTTTGAAGAATTTAAAAAATAATAAATGTGCAAATATTGTACAATCCAGGTGTGCAAAGCGCTTAGAGACTTACCAAAGACTCATAGCTGTAATCACTGCCGAAGGCGATTCAAACATGTATTGACTCGTGTGAATACTTAAGTAAATTAAATATTTCTATATTTTATTTTCAATACATTTGATATAGTGTGTGTAGATGGGTGAGAAAAACAAATGTAATCCATTTTGAATTCAGGCTGTAACACAAAATGTGGAATAATACTTTCTGAAGGCACTGTGTGAACAATGCAAGGTCATTGTATGGTCATTATTGTGGACAGGGGCACGAGGTAGCAGGATCATTGGTGTCTCTGCCTTTAGCCTTCCTCTCAAGCCCCCATCCCTGCTTCCCGCCCTCTCTCTCACCCTCACCTGCACAGAGCTGTTGTCAAACATCTCCAGGGTCATCTCCTCCTCTTCGTCGTCCTCCTCGTGGTGCAGCGCGGCCAGGCCCAGCCCTCCTCCTCCCTCTCCCTCCCCCTCTGGTTCCTTGACCAGGCCCTGGAAGCCATCCGTGTCGTAGAACTGCAGGAAGATGGGCGCACGCGACGAGTTGCGCTGGATCTCCACGCGCAGGATGCCGTCACGCGGCCACTTCTCCCGCACATGCTCCAGGCAGTTGATGGGCGAGCGGGAGAAGGCGATGTGGATGTAGGCCAGGATGAAGAGCACAAACAGGGCCTGGTAGAGCAAGAGAGAGGTAGAGAGCATTAAACTATGGCAGATTGTCTAGGGCGATATTGGTATTTAAAGATGTTTAATGGGGGGGTGGTCGATAGTTACATATCGCAATATTATATAGATACTTTGATAGGTAGCGTTAGTCAGCTGTACCTGCACCAAAGGTCTGGTATTTTTCATTTTATAGCTTGTTCTCCATCTTTTTTTTTTTTTAAGTGAGCAAACATGTTTTCAACTCATTTTCTCTTGCTCTGTCATCTCTGCAGCATACATATAGCGAGTAACATGTTTGGAATATCAAATCGTAATACATATAGGATCATGGGAATCGCTATACATATCGTATCGGCACCTAAGGATCATGATAATATCGTATTGTGAGATCACTGGCAATGCCCTAGTTTAAGGGACATATTTTTCTGTTTCCCCTCCTGCAACACTGATAATGTTAATGACAATCACATTGCCAGAAACAAAAGATAGTTCACATATATGCAAGGTTTGAGGAGTAGCAGAAAGAGATCCTGTCAGGATCGGGGTCAATTGCTTTTCAACATTTTCCCCCAACCCTGAATCCTATACATCAAATGGTGGAGAAATAGCCTAACTTGGTCCTGGGGCTCCCCCTGGGTGCACATTTTGTTTTTTGTAAATGCACTACACAGCTGACTCAAATAACCAACACATCACAAAGCTTTGATTATTTGAATCAGCTGTGTACCCAGGGGGGGCCCAAGGACCAAGTTTGGGAAACCCTGGCCTAAATGACCATCACAGAGGCTGCTTAGTGAAGGTGCCCACTACAAAAGGTGCAGTAGGATAGATTCCTACAGACAGTAGTCAGCTGAGGAGAAACGTGAGGTTCTAGAGAGCCTGGTCTATTTAGAATGATCCACTTCATCAGGAAGACAACACTCAGAACATCAAAAAGATGCTTGTGTCCAAAGTTAAAGTGTCAGTGAAACCAGAGACAGATAGGGGACATGCCATTTTGTTTCCCATCCATCGCATCCCAACAAGTAGTGGCAGGCAGGTGCCTCTGAAAATGGCTGTCCATCTCTCTTCCATCCACCTCTGTCCTTCCCTCTCTCTCTCTTCCCCCTTCTCTCTGCTTCAGAGCGTCGCTCTTCTCTCTTGTCTGGTAACGGACTCAGGCAGGCGGATTCCCACTGTCAGTTAGCTTGTGTGGAGGCCTGGTACATAATGTACACACACACGGAGCGCCAAGTCTAGGTCCAAAAGGCTTCTTAACAGCTTCTACCTGCATACCATAAGACTCTTGAACAATTCATCAAATGGCTACCCGGACGATTTGATTGTCCCCACCCCCCATTTTTACACTGCTGCTACTCTCTGTTTATTATCCATGCCGAGTCACTTTGCCTCTACCTACATATACATATTACCTCGACTAACTGGTTCCCCTTCACATCGACTCTGTACCGGAACCCCCTGTATATAGCCTCGCTACTGTTATTTTATTGTTGATCCTTAAATATTTGTGTGTTTTTTATATATACACACACATCTTAAAACTGCATTGTTGGTTAAGGGCTTGTATGTGACAAATACAATTTGATTCGACTTTTGATTTGATACAAACATTAACAATACCTTCCTAATATTGAGTTGCACCACCACCCCCATCCCCACACAGCAGCGTTGTAGTTCTTCACACATTCAAACCGGTGGGCCTGGCTCCTACCATACCCGTTCAAAGGCACTTCAATCTTTTGTCTTGCCCATTCACCCTCTAAATGGCAAACACACACACACACACACACGCACAATCCATGTCTCAATTGTCTCAAGGCTTATAAATCATTCTTTATCCTGTCTCCTCACCTTCATCTAAAGTGATTGAAGTGGATTTAAAATGGTGACATCAATAAGGGATCATATCTTTCACCTGGTCAGCCTGTCATGTAAAGAGCAGGTGTTCTTAATGTTTTGTACACTCAGTGTGTATGTATGCACACACACCTTGACCACATAAAAACATAATCAACAACCTCTGAGTTTTTATCCACACAGATAAGGAAAAAAGCTAGGACAGGAGAGCTCTAATGTGATGCCTGTTAAGATGACTCACTAGTGACTAGACTGAGTTGAGGGTCACTGCAATTATAACCCCCTGAAAATGCCTGTCTTTGGTGTTATGCTGCCTGCAACCTTCATGCAGAGCTGATGAGAATGAGTGTGCATTTTGGTCAATGTGTTCCTGTATGCCCGGAGTTGCACAAGCAAAGGCTTTCCCGGGTTTAAGCCTAATCACAGTTCGGAAAGGCCGGCCCTACTGCAATGTTGAAACTTGAGTTAATTACTGGCTATGATAATATATTGTGTAGAATAGATGTGTCAATCATTGACTCTGTTGATGACAAGGATGTGCTAGAACTAATATATTTGACATGTACAACCTTCCCACCTAATGCAAAGGTTTTTCTTGGTTATTGTTGTGCTGAATCAACACATTCCAATGCGCCAGTGTGATGTGCCAGAGATAAATACGTACATGATGTGTTTATTTGGTCAGAATCTGATGCAATCAAGCGGCAATTGTGGAGGTTGATTATTTATGTTCTCCTCAACTGTAAGATCTAACACACTATTCCACACATCAAAACAGAGGGAGCAGCAGTAGTAGCAGCAGCAGAACCACTCCAAACAAATTCGGAATTTGGACTGTGGCATGATCACAGGATGCAAAGAACGGCGAGGGCACGCTGCACAGACCCATTCACGTCCCACTTTTGGCAGGTCAAGTTGAGGTTCAACAAACTATACTATAGTTGGGCGAGAAACTAACCAGCCATTTCCACCCCCTCTTGTTTGAATGTTACACAAAGATGGTTTCTCATTGTGATATTGTTCATGAGAAACTGCTGTTTTGTTGAGGCACTGTTTGGAGATATGGTGGTGGGGGGGGTAAGATAAGTAGTCTACTTCCATTGACATGTGCATTCTGTACCACCTGTCAAGTTGACAGTGGCCAGGGTGTGCATCTTCTGAAAGGGGGGGGGGTTGTACTCCATGCACACCTTTACTGTTTACCATTTTCTGTAGGTGCCCTTAGCAACACGGGTGTATTTACATACACTGTAGAGAAAAATACTGTCAGTGAGTAGCACACAAACAGTCTGGGGGTTCCACAGAAACAGTCCATGGGAAGTCCGAAACGAAATACAATTTCATTTCAACTTACTGTGCCAGTGGACAGAACTGTTGGTCATTATGAATTTGAGACAAAATATCTAAAAGGATTGTATTATTAAACATACTTTCCAAACGTGGGTCTGTTGTAGACCTGCTTACCTAACGTCAAAATAAAAAAGTCCTGCACGTGCACCATAATGTGGACAAAAAGGAATAACCTGTGGGGGGACTTTGACATGAGGTAAGCAGAGATGAATTGGGTCTACAACAGACCCACGTTTGGAAACTGTTTAAGAAGATCCATGAAGCTCAAATTCCACACCCATTGGCACAGTAAATTGAATTGGATTTAACTTCTGGCTTCCCACGGACTTTTTGTGCAACCCAATACAATTGAAAGCAATGCTAGTGTATGTAATAGAACCGCGTTGCAAAAAGCACCTACATTTTCTGTAATCATTGGAAGAAGTTACCCCCTGAGAAGCAGCAATCACACATGTACAAAACCAATTTGAAGCAAATTAACCTACCGTTCGTTCTTGTTAGCCGATTCTTGACATTGTAGCCTACATGAAGGTAAAATAGTGAGAGGAAAGTCTTACCTTCAATAGGACAAAGAACTCGAAGATTCTTCTGAAAGATGGTGGAAACAATCTGGCATAGGTAACTGCCATCTTGAAGAATAGGGCATGGAAAAGTCTGTCTCGAACATTGATGAGTGGGTTCTGGTTGATATTAGGGTTTCGCATTCTGTTCGCCCCGCCATTGTTATTTAGCGGGACGTTATTGTTCACGTTGCCCTGGTTTTCTGACATTGTATGTCTGGCAAGACGACTGATAGCAAGTCACTATCTCAATCCAGTTGAAACGTGGATCTATGTACGCAACTTAACCGCACTGGTACCAACAACTCCAACTGTAGGATGGTGCAAAACTGCATTAACTTAATGCAATAATGCAACTGTCAGTTTACATAGAAAAGTCACAATTGCTAGAGGTGACTAATTTGATGTCTAGAAGGGCTGTGCGTTATATAAATTTTTCCGACATGGTCGTTGTGTATCTGGCATTCTGGCTTAGCTCCCAAAGCGCCCCCACTAGCGTAACTAACGTTAGTTAATGAGTTCCAATAGAACTCAACCACTGTAGCAACCTAAAAAAATGGCGCATACAGTAATGTTAAAATATTCTTTACAAATTTCTACTGGCCGTTTTAGGGCCTTATAACTAAGCGTCAGTCACCATTCAAACCCCGGCTAATTAACTACCTGCAACATACCATTGCTAACATGCTAGTTAGCACTGGTGGTGAACAACATTCCGAGGCGAAAACATTGACGATTATGGTGATGTATATTCTTAGTATATTATGCCAACTTAGCTTGTATGCATTTGTCTCATTGTAATTCACCAGAAACGTCCAATAAAATAAAAATAAAACGTTTATCAAGTTAGCTAGCACTACCCTGCTCACGCTATAGTGGCTAACGCTCACGTTCAAGTTCTACGATGATAACCCGTATGTTACTTTTTAGTCGAGAGTTCGCCTCGAAAATGTCGATCTGTTTGCCTTTTTAGATGGACATTGAGTATGATTCCCGATTGTTTTTTATTCTACCGTTTGCAATACTCTCAACCAGTTTAACTATTCCTTAGCATCAACCATTAAGCCTTGAAAACAAACAAGGCAAGTCAAGAGTTTGACAATAGTCGATTGGAGCGAGCGCCCTCTGTAGATGCAACGTCCATACACTTTATTAAAAAAGGATCATACAAATATATATATATATTCAGTGTAAACAAAAATTGACAGATTAAACTGTGATTCGCTTTCGATGAAATTATAATCTACCAAGGAAACGCAATTTATTTAAAAAAATGTTGCAGGCAACTCAAAATAGGTCTAAATTCGCTGTCAGGGGTCCTATCGTACCATCGTTGTGTTCATGGCTATAAGGTAGCAATATGGTATCCATATTTTGTCAAATTTACGTCAAAAGTTTAATTTTGTTGTATTTTAGCTAACCTTATCCTAATTATCATAATCTGCTGCGTATAGTTCTCGTAACCTGCTATGATTATGACAAAAGTTAATTTGACAAAAGCTGTATCTCTTCTAGTAATGACCCATATTTTGTTTGTAGTTGGATGGGGTGTATTCATTAGTCATATTCCGTTGTAAAAAGTTTTGTCAAATTAACATCAGATTTGCAAACCGTTTTGCAACGGAATACGACAACCGGGGAGGGACTTTTTGGACAATTTGTCCAATAGAAACTCTCGTTGCAAAACGTTTTACTTTTGGGAGTAAATAGTTTCCGTTGTAAAATGTTTTGCAACAGGATCTGACTAATTAATACACCCCTGATTTATTGCACAGTGCTAGATAGATGGTAAGGAAATGCATTTTAAATCTCACCTACTATTTCTATGAATAAGAGATGTACATTTAGCTTTTATTAGAAGTTCGTCTAATGTAGTTGCTTCATTGTCAGGTTCTTCAAATTTGACCATTGTTATATGCCATCTAGCTAATGCTAGCTTGCTAATCAGGATAATTATTTCTATAAACCAGCTAGTTTATGCAAGCAGCTAATGCATATTAGCTAGTAAGCTTTATTACAACATATATATTTACATTTGAGTTATTTAGCAGACGCTCTTATCCAGACCAACCTACATGAGCATATGACGGTTAGCTAACTAAGTAACCTAACGAACTAATAAGTGACGAAGTTAGAAGAATACGATTGCAAAGAAGGTGATACAAGCAAATTTGACATGCAGCTAGCTAGAATTATGTCTCTTGCGTGTGTTATACCTGCAAAGTGTAGTCCACTGAAGCCACGCAAAGGGACTGATTAAATATCAATTTCTCTGATTGGACAAGGACTGAAAACGCATGCTCAATCAGTGGACAAGTGTATGGTTGAATGATGGAGGTGGCCTATTTTTGTGAGTGGGAGAAGAGACCCAAGAGTAACCACTGTCCATCCATCCCACTGGCGTGTGCCTTGTCCTGCAGGAACCTAGTTGCCTTTACCACAGACCTAAAAAATGAAGAAGATGAGAAAGGTACACAGCTGTGCTTTTGGTACTGATCTTCTGACAGTTTTGATGTTGTGCAAAGCAAATTCCATTGCGGTATCAGTTTTGATCCTATAAACGGATATCATTTTGCAATGTAATTCAATGCCTAGTGACTTGATTAGCAGAACATGCACTGCAGCAATTTGCTTTATTTCAGAAGTCAGTCATATGGTCCACATCATTGACACAGAGCACCCATGGGATGTGTACTCCATTTACTCTGGACATGCCGAGGTCATATCCTGTCTGGAGTGGGACCAATCAGGTGGGTCAACATAGTAGTAACACCAAATCCACCCTTAAAAGAAAAATTATAATCCACTCAAACTATATATACATATTTTTTTTTAATGTTTGGATTCAGCAATCAATTTTTCAAGATATAGATCTTTCAAAAAGCAAATTGTAACTTGCCACATCGTCATGATTATGAAGAGTTATTGAAGAGTAGTTTGAGTGGATTATTCCTTTAAAGGTGCAACTGCCCTATCAGTCCAGATAGACTCATGTGGAATGCCAGGAAGTGTCCCTGGTGTATTGAGTTTAAAGGTTGCGTGTGTGTGTGTGCCCGCACACACGCATGATTGCATCCGTTCATGTGTCTTTGTGTGTTCCAGGTTGCTGTCTGCTGATGGAGACGGGCAGATCAAGTGCTGGGCGATGACAGATCACCTGGTGAATAGCTGGGAGACTTCACTAGGGAGTGCAGTGGACGGAGACCCTATCATAGCTCTGTCCTGGCTGCATAATGGAGTCAAGCTGGCTCTGCATGTGGAGATGGTAATGGACCAGCTTATTCTCATATTCACAGTGTCGACCAGCTCTTCTCAACTGTCTGTGTGGACCTTATGATTTATTACTTTGTCAATATTTTATAGACAAGTTTAAGAGCGTTGGGCCAGTAACTGAAAGGTTGCTAGATCGAATCCCCGAGCTGACAAGGTAAAAATCTGTCGGTCTGCCCCTGAACAAGGCAGTTAACCTACTGTTCCTAGGGCGTCATTGTAAATACGAATTTGTTCTTAACTGACTTGCCTAGTTAAATAAAGGTTTAATAATAAATAAATAAAACTTTACACTCGTACCTGTATATGGTTGAAAATGGCAGATTTGGACACTGATAAGCGGCTAAATTGGAATGCAGTGGCTGTACAGTAAAATGCTACACATGATGTAAGAGCACAGGGTGTCCGCTTCACGGCTCTGTATGGGTTTTGACTGACAGCCATTCTGAACATGAGCACTGCGCTTGGCAAGAAGTTGCCCACATTCCTCGTGCTAATTGGGCAACTATTGCAAATGTTTTGTTGTCTGAGTGAGGGAAGCTGTAAATTACGAGAACTCTATGTATTTTGAAAGATGATGCGTTGAGGATTATAATAAACATCATACAAGCAGGCCAAACACCCGTGAGTCCAAATGTCCACTTCACATTTCCATATCATAAAACCTATGTAATACACAGTGTCAACGTTTAGGAACACGTATGTTTGATGTACAGTTACAAGATGATATGGCTTTGCACCCTACATTATCCTGAACAGAATGAGCCTATGCTTGTTCTAGTTTGATTAAAATTTGCCGCGGACCACACATCAGAATGAACTCATGACTCAAACTCTACGCGAACCAAAATTACCATCTGCTTCTCTGAATTGCCGTATGAAACCTAACACTGTAAAATCATATTTTATCATTTAGCTTGTCATGTTGACAACAGAGCAAACTTTCAAATGATGCCCACCTGACCCAGATTGCGATTTATAATGGACCGTTTTTGGATTGCGAAAGCAGCAACAGTAATTGTGTAAAGGCGGGAATGCAGGGCTGGGTTCACATCAAAACAACTTAAAGTGTGCTCTAGTTCCCCAAAATGCACCTTATAGTTGAAGACACTTCTTTGAGTCATAAAAGTGCATTAAAATGACTTAGGAACTGTGCACACTTTGGAAAAGTGTATGGCCACTTGGAAACACCAGTTAGACCTTTCACTCAAACCCTTGTGATTTTTTTGGGCCTTACTTTTTGGCACCTACTCCAAATTTTCCAAGAATATTCTTATTATGTTACTGAATGTATCCAGAGTATTTTCAGATTTCGTTATCAACAAATGCTGCAAAAAGTCCAGTAAATGTAAAATGCACATAAAATCAACAGTGTAATGTTTGGATTCAGTCTTGTCAGGTGAACTGTTGTGTCCTCACCTTTAGTCTAATACTTTTCCCATAATCTCCTAATTGTTCCCTTTTTAATTTCTACAATGGTTATGCATATGCTTTCCATATTTCTTCTGTAAGAAACATTTCAATGTAGTCTTGTATATGTAACGGATGTGAAACGGCTAATTCCCATGAGGGTAAGCTCTTGAGATCTGCCAATACTCTATATGTCACTATTTGGCAGGGGTGCTGTAAAATGGCTGTGTAGCGCTGCATATAACAAGCATATACAGACATATCTGTAATTTTCCACTTAGTTTGTTGAAATGTGCTACTATCCACTCTCTCTCTACCTCTCCTCCAACCTTCCCCCACCCCAGTCAGGCTCCACCAACTTTGGGGAGAAGTTTTCACGGGTCAAGTTCTCGCCATCTCTCACGCTGTTCGGGGGTAAGCCCATGGAAGGCTGGCTGGCAGTGACGGTGAGCGGCCTGGTCACGGTGTCCTTGCTGAAGCCCAACGGTCAGCTGTTGACCGCCAGCGAGAGCCTGTGTCGCCTGAGGGGCCGAGTTGCCCTGGCCGACATCGCCTTCACCGGCGGGGGCAACATCGTGGTGGCGGCAACGGATGGCAGTAGCTCCTCACCTGTGCAGTTCTACAAGGTATTAGCTAGCAATGATATTGAATTTTTCATCATTACTGGCTAACACCAGAAGTGCTAGCCAGTCATCGTGTCTCTGATAAGTCTGGCAAGCGACACTGTACAAATGCTAATGCATTTTCTTTTCTTGTAATGAGGGTTTACTGCACGATTATATGAAGTTCTCCTCCAATGTAATGTATCAAGTGGTACTATTATTGCAATGCCATTATTGTGATCCTTACTCAAGGTGTGCGTGAGCGTGGTCAACGAGAAGTGTCGCATCGACACAGAGTTGCTGCCCTCACTCTTTATGCGCTGCACCACAGACCGGGTCAGGAGGGACAAGTACCCGGCCGTCACACACCTCAAGTTCCTCACCAGGGAGAACTCCGAGCAGGTGAGAGACACACACTGTGAACACATTGTCTTTCCAAGTGTCCTTTATTGGGAGTTCTTTCCAGCTTTTTCACTTACCAGTACAACATAAACTCAGCAAAAAAAGAAACGTCCCTTTTTCAGGACCCTGTCTTTCAAAGGTAATTTGTAAAATTCCAAATAACTTCACAGATCTTCATTGTAAAGAGTTTAAACACTGTTTCCCATGCTTGTTCAAGGAACCATAAACATTTAATGAACATGCACCTGTGGAACGGCCATTAAGACACTAACAGCTTACAGACAGTAGGCAATTAAGGTCACAGTTATAAAAACTGAGGACACTAAAGAGGCCTTTCTACTGACTCTGAAAAACACCAAAAGAAAGATGCCCAGGGTCCCTGCTCAGTTGCGTGAAGGTGCCTTAGGCATGCTGCAAGGAGGCATGAGGACTGCAGATGTGGCCAGTGCAATAAATTGCAATTCCGTACTGTGAGACGCCTAAGACAGCGCTACAGGGAGACAGGACGGACAGCTGATCGTTCTCGCAGTGGCAGATCAGGTCTCAGATCAGATCAGATCAACACCTGCACAGGATCGGTACATTCGAACATCACACCTGCGGGACAGGTACAGGATGACAACAACTGCCCGAGTTACACCAGGAACGCTCAATCCCTCCATCAGTGCTCAGGCTGTCCGCAATAGGCTGAGAGAGGCTGGACTGAGGCCTTGTAGGCCTGTTGTAAGGCAGGTCGTAACCAGACATCACCGGCAACAATGTCGCCTATGGGCACAAACCCACCGTCGCTGGACCAGACAGGACTGGCAAAAAGTGCTCTTCACTGACGAGTCGTGGGTTTGTCTCACCAGGAGTGATGGTCGGATTCGTGTTTATCGTCGAAGGAATGAGGGTTACACCGAGGCCTGTACTCTGGAGCAGAATCGATTTGGAGGTGGAGGGTCCGTCATGGTCTGGGGCGGTATGTCACAGCATCATCAGACTGAGCTTGTTGTCATTGCAGGCAATCTCAATGCTGTGCGTTACAGGGAAGACATCCTCCTCCCTCATGTGGTAACCTTCCTGCAGGCTTCCTGACATCACCCTCCAGCATGACAATGCCACCAGCCATACTGCTCGTTCTGTGCGTGATTTCCTGCAAGACAGGAATGTCAATGTTCTGCCATGGCCAGCGAAGAGCCCGGATCTCAATCCCATTGAGCACGTCTGGGACCTGTTGGATCGGAGGGTGAGGGTTAGGGCCATTACTCCCAGAAATGTCCGGGAACTTGCAGGTGCCTTGGTGGAAGAGTGGGGTAACATCTCACAGCAAGAACTGGCAAATCTGGTGCAGTCCATGAGGAGGAGATGCACTGCAATACTTAATGCAGCTGGTGGCCACTCCAGATACTGACTGTTAACTTTAGATTTTTACCCCCCCCTTGTTCAGGGACACATTTTTCCATTTCTGTTAGACACATGTCTGTGGAACTTGTTCAGTTCATGTCTCAATTGTTGAATCTTGTTATCTTCACACGAATATTCACACATGTTAAGTTTGCTGAAAATAAACGCAGTTGACAGTGAGAGGACGTTTATGTATTCAAACAGTGTAGCGCATACATTTAATTAAGGCTGGCACAATTACCGTATAACCGCGTGATTGACGGTTATGGATGAAGACCGTCATGAAAATAAAATAACAGTCATAACCGTAAAAAAAAATACACAGCTGACTGACGACAGGACAGCCGGACATTCGTGCGGTCGAGTCCGTTTCTGCAGTGACATGGACGCTACAGTAATTGGACTCTACAACGTGATGAAACTTTGTTGCTCCTTGCTGAAACAAGCCAGGTGTTGTAGCTAACGAGTCTTTGGTTGCCTAGACAACGCCCCCCTCCCTGCACCAGCAGCACACGCAGTCAGGAGGAGGAAATGTGCATCTTTTAATGTATAATCATTATTCTTGCTATTCGAACAGTTATTACGGTGACCGCAGTCATTTGGCTGACCAATAACCAACATCCAAAAATCCAATACCGCCACAGCCCTACTTTTTAATGAATGATACAAAGTCCTGTTAAATTGCAGGGAGTGTTAACCAGTTGACTGAGGTGTGTGTGTGTGTGTGTGTGTATATGACTATGATATTAATACTCCTTTAGGTGCTGTTGTGTGCCTCCAGTCAGATGGGCAGCATTGTCGAGTGCTGGTCACTGCGAAAAGAAGGCCTCCCTGTTAATAACATATTCCAGCATCGCTCACCAGTAGGTAAGGAGGAGAACAACAAAAACCAGGAAGAACTCTAATGGAAAATATAAGTATAGCTATAAGGGGTATCTCAATAGTTTAAAGTTGTTTCCAATTGTCCACTTTCTTTAAAGAACTGAACAGTTGACAGTAAATTCTCTTTAGGAACCCTCCATTGTGTTTTTCAGATCAATACAGTTTAAGGAAAGGAGAGCAGTTAATGATTCCACAATTGAGGTGCCCCCATAAAGACACACAGACACAACCCTTACTCACCCTTTCTCCTCTCCACCCCCACAAGTGGGTGAGAAACAGCCGATGATCTTGAAATGGCGCATCCTCTCAGCCACCAATGACCTGGACCGCGTGTTGGCCGTTGCTCTGCCCAAGCTGCCCATCTCCATCTCCAACCCTGACTTAAAGGTGGCGTCGGACACAAAGTTCTGCCCAGGCCTCGGTAAGTGCCCAATAACCCATCATCGAACCCTCCATATCTACTCTTGATTACTTCAGGTGGCAGCATACACCTTTCCAGAATGTTGATTTGCAGTACTATTAAACCCACCAAAGAAGAAGTCATTCTATGCTCAAGAAACATGGTCGGGAAGCTACATTGAATGTGTCCCACACAACACAGTTGTGTCAAGACAGATTGCTGTATAACGGCAGAGAAAGTGTGTTGTGTTATACACTCACTGTGTTGCCCCTGTTTGTGTGTACTGCTGGTGTCAATGTCCACCTTTGGAGATCAATAAAGTTAATTACATTTGATGAGATTCTATATGGTGGTCCCTCCCAGGCCTGGCTCTAGCCTTCCACGATGGCAGCATCCAGATCCTCCCCCGGCTGTCCCTCCACACTATGGGCGTGTTCTACGGCTCCTCCTCGGGCTCCTCCCAGCGGCCTGGGGACGAGCCGGCCATTAAGTGGCAGCGTGCCGGCGGCCACACCATCCACTTCAAGGCCCTGCAGTTCTCCTGGACCTCGCTGGCCCTGGCCGGAGTGGACAACCGCGGCAAGGTGAGAGACGGTAGCACAGGTCAGCTAGTTGGAGCACATCAATCGCGCGTCAATGCGTTCAGATCCGTTGACTATGCAGTGACCTTAAAATATCCCTACACAGTACTCGTATCGCCCTTTTATCTCGGTAGATGATAGTGTAGCTTAGATGGCTGACGTTTTTGAAAAAAGGCAAAATATTGTATTTTTACCTTCAATGTCCCTTGAACCAGCCGTTGGTGTTAAAGCTTACAGCAGTGTGTGGTCTAAAGGCAAAATAAAAAGTCATACCATTATCCTCTCTTGCAACAATAAGCTATCCAATATCCCTGTCCTTAATTCTGGTAATCAGCCCCCGAATATGAACAGCAACACAAAAACTCCAGCCAAATTTTAGATCTCCGCTTTGGCTCTTTCCCCCCCTCAGCTGCACATGATCCGCGTGTCTCCCTCCATGGGCCAGATGTTGGACATGAACACACTGCTGCGCCACCTGCTGTTCCTGCTGGAGTACTGCATGGTGACGGGCTACGACTGGTGGGATGTGCTGCTCCACGTGCAGCCGGGCATAACCTGGTGGAGAACCTTCATGAAGAGTACATCAGACAGAACCAAGCCCTGCAGCAGGTAGGTGGACCAGGGTCGTGTTCAGTAGGGCACACCGTAGTGAATTGTTATGCAACGGGAAATTGAAATATACACTATATATACAAAAGTATGTGGACAACCTTTCAAATTAGTGGATTCGGCTATTTCAGCCACACCCGTTGCTGACAGGTGTATAAAATCGAGCACACAGCCATGCAATCTCCAGAGACTAACATTGGCAGTAGAATGGGCTTACTGAAGAGTTCAGTGACTTTCAACGTGGCACTGTCATAGGATGCCACCGTAACAACAAGTCAGTTCGTCAAATTTCTGCCCTGCTAGAGCTGCCCCGGTCAACTTTAACTGCTGTTGTGAAGTGGAAATATCTAGGAGCAACAGCAGCTCAGCCGCGAAGTGGCTCACAGAACGGGATCGCTGAGTGATGTAAATCATGGCGAGTAAAAATACCCTGTCCTCAGTTGCAACGCTCACTACCGAGTTCCAAACTGCCTCTGGAAGCAACTTCAGCACGAGAACTGTTCATCGGGAGCTTCATGAAATGGGTTTCCATGGCCGAGCAGCCACACACAAGTCTAAGAACACCATGCGCAATGCCAAGCGTTGGCTGGAGTGGTGTAAAGCTTTACACCACCATTGGATTCTGGAGCAGTGGAAACGCATTCTCTGGAGTTATGAATCACGCTTCACCATCTGGCAGTCTGACGGACAAATCTGGGTTTGGCGGATGCCAGGAGAACGCTACCTGCCCGAATGCATAGTACCACCTGTAAAATTTGGTGGAGAAGGAATAATGATCTGGGGCTGTTTTTCATGGTTCAGGGGAAATCTTAACACTACGGCATACAATTACATTATTTCTGTGCTTCCAACTTTGTTGCAACAGTTTGGGGAAGGCCCTTTCCTGTTTCAGCATGACAATACCCCCATGCACAAAGTGAGGGCCATACAGAAATGGTTTTTCGAGATCAGTGTGGAAGAACTTGACTGGCCTGCACAGAGCCCTGACCTCTACCCTGAGACAGGCCTAATCGCCAATCATCAGTGCCTGACCTCACTAATGCCTTTGTGGCTGAACGGAAGCAACTCCCCGCAGCAATATTCCAACATCTAGTGGAAAGCCTTCCCAGAACAGTGGAGGCTGTTATAGCAGCAAAGGGGGGACCAATTCCATATTAATGCCAATGAGTTTGGAATGAAATGTTTGACGGGCACATACTGTCCACATGCTTTTGGTCATGTAGTGTATGTTCTTATCGGACAAATTTGGGTGTTAGTTGACATTTCAAAACACAACCCAGGGATCCCCACTGCAGGCCATTATGTTTGACAAAGTGAAATGTGTGACAATGAAGGGATGGAATTGTTTGTTTGTTTTTATAATATACTGTGTGTGTGTGTGTGTGTGTGTGTGGTAGGTGCTCTCAACACGCATCGTCGCAGTGAAGGCCTCTCTCTGTAAGCTGTCGGCGGCTACGGCAGCGCGAGCCTGCGACTTCCACGCCAAGCTCCTCCTTATCGCCATTAGCGCCACCCTCAAGTCCCTGCTGAGGCCCCACGTCCTCAACACGCCAGACAAGAGCCCCGGGGATAGGCTGGCAGAGATATGCGCCAAAAATACTGACACTGGTGGGAGGACTAGCATCACTACCATTATACCTGTATAACCAATGAATAGACGGATCCTACTTCGGACACCAATTTCACTTAAAGGTGCAATATGCAGGAATTTCCTGGTTGCTAAAATTAAAATATTTCCCTTAATTTCAACCAATGTGTAGAGAATCATTGTACCATCTAAACCGCAACGAAATATCTTTTCAATACCAAAAATATTATATTTTCAGCTGTTTGAGGCTGGTGTACAAAAACTTAAGAATGGGAAGCATAGAAATAGCACACATAGAAATGACGAGGTAGATATGTTCTATGTGAATTTGGTCTGGTCGCCCAAAAAGTTACATAATGCAGCTTTAATGTGAGGCTGGAACTTTTTTCAGTTTGTAACCGAGCTTGAGTTGTACATAGTGACCTGTTGTTATTGTTGACCAGACCGATTCCGTAGGCATAAGGCTGGCCCTCCTATCTGCTAGTTAGCACCTACAATTATGGGACGTTTTATTTCAAGACGTCAATGATTTTGCTTGAGATTGACCTTCCCCCTCTCCGTAGATATCGATAAGGTGATGATCAACCTGAAGACAGTGGAGTTTGTGCTGGACGGCCCCCCGCTCCAGTCTCTGCAGCAGCTCATCCAATGGGTGGGAGACTTTGTGCTCTACCTGATGGCTAACCTACCCAATCAGGTGGGTCTCCAGTGCACCACCATTTGTGTGTGTATTTACTCCTACATTTCCATTAAATCGAGCCATCTGTGTTGGCCTTTTCACAACGTGCTGAAAAATTGTGCAATGCTTCAGAACCCCATGCTTACCACATTTGATATTAATGATGTGATGTTGCATTGAAAGAATGTAGCGTTCTATCGAATGTAGAGTTGGTGCCAGTATAGAGTGTGTGTCTGTGCTGCCTGTCTCTATCCAGTCTGTCTGTATTAATCCGTGTCCTCTCTCAGGGCTCCATCGCGCGTCCCGGCTTTGGGTTCCTGCGCGACGGCTCGTCCCTGGGCATGCTGCGTGAAATGATGGTGATGATCCGGATCTGGGGCCTGCTGAAGCCTGGCTGCCTGCCCATCTACACGGCCGCCTCGGACAACCAGGACAGCATGTCGCTCCTCTTCCGCCTGCTCACCAAGCTCTGGCTCGGCTGTAAGGATGGGGCGAACATGTGTAGCTGACTATGTGGATGCATGGGTGTACACTACCGGTCCAAAGTTTTAGAAAACCTAGTCATTCAAGGATTTTTTTCCCGCCACGCGGCTTTCGAAAACATATGGCCCCTTCTCTTTCATCAGCCAGAAAGAATCCTTCAAATACAAAAAGATACACTTACTGTAGCAGTTTTGCACAGATCCATACAGACATGGGTGCCTGCAACCGACAAAACTGGACTTCCTGAGTTATGCTTGCACACGGGTGTTTGGAGCAGCTAGGTGGCTAATTAGACCAGGTGCTCGCCTCTTGTCTTCCGTAAGCAAGCGCTATAACATGGAGATATGGCCGTGTGGGAACCCTAACCCTATCAAGGTGTGTATCAATTTAACCTTTAGTTGTATTTTTTTTTAAATAATAATAATAATTGCTGATATGAAAGGTCCTTATGCTTCCAAAACCGTACCGCAAGCGACGCGTTAATGTTCAGATTGAGCGTCTGGGCTCTTAACAAAACTCCTCCCTACAGAAGACTCCTTCGTCCATGATCAAGGGCTACAATGAACATGGATTCTGGAAAATGAATGTTCAAGTTTCTGTTGTGCACGGCATTGCGGTACCACATAGTACTAGTAGGATTTTAGCCACAGACTTGGAATACTAGCCATCTAGTCTGCTTTTTATAAAAGTGCAATGAGCATAAAATACAATTATATAAGGAATTTGCAATATGTTCTTATTCCGAGAAATAAGGTAGGCCACTTGATTTCAACATCTGAACAAAGTGGACAGGCCAACATGCTGTTCAAACTATTGGAGACGGACAGAAGGGTGTGTTCATAACAATTCAACTGTTCTGCCTTGTTAGCTAGCAAATAGATCCAAGTTGGCTAGACTTTAAATATAAAGATTACCTGGCTACTCAGTAGCATGTGGGCTTGTGCTTGAGAGGTTGTTTATGAGGTCTGTGTTCATTTTCTATAATGCCTGCTTCAAGAAGTTGGTCATTATTAGTGAATGTGCATTATGCATGATTGTGGTTACATTTGTAAACAAAAGGGACAGACATGAAAACCAGATCAGTGATTATGGTAAAAAATGATCAAATAATGTCATTATTAGTGGTTGTCGAAGGCTTATATTTAGGTGTCATTTCACAAGACCTGAATTAATTTGATTATTGCTGACTGTTTAAAATGCAGTGTATTTTATTTCTAATTGGACAACTAGCTTATTTAGAGAACATTAAAAAAATTATATAAAAAAATCTAGTTATGATTTTTAGGCCGTATCACCCAGCCCTTATAGTCCTCCAGGAACTGGGTTGGAGAGTCCTGCCCAATATCCAAAAGTATTTGGACAAATTCACATGTGTATTTAAGTTGTCAAAAATAGCACGCAATGACTACATCAAGCTTGTGACCACAAATTTGTTGGATGCGTTTGCAGTTTTTTTTTGTTTCCGATTTATTTTGTGCCCAATAGATGGGTAAATAATGTCATTTTCTTGTAACTTTTATTGTGTGTTTATATATATATATGAATAAAAATCGGTTTCTAAACTACATTAAAGTGGATTTACAGATAATCATGAATGAATTGTGAATAATGATGAGTGAGAAAGTTATAAATATCATACCTACCTCCCAAAGAAATGCTAACCTCCCCTGTTATTGGTAATGGTGAGATGTTAGCATATGATCTTTGTGCCTCTAACTTTCTCACTCATCATCATTTCTCACTCACTCGTCACAAGCTTGATGTAGTCATTGCGTGCTAGGAATATGGGACCAAATACTACGCACTACTTTAATACACATACTGTAAGTAAATTAGACCCAATACTTGTGGTTCCCTAAAATGGGGGGACTATGTTCAAAAGGTGCTGTGATTTCTAAAATGGTTCACACGATATAGATAACAATGCCCTCAAATGAAAGCTAACCTTCTGCACATTAACCTCATAGTCATTGTGTCATTTCAAATCCAAAGTGCTGGAGTACAGAGCCAAAACGAAACGTGTTGCTGTCCAAATACTTTTGGACCTCACTGTATGTGGGCCTGGCCTTCACCCATGTATGTCTCCAGCTCGGGACGAGGGCCACCCCCAGGAGCCTGATGAGCCGCTGATAGACGAGTGCTGCCTGCTGCCCAGCATGGACTGGCTGCCCGTCAATGACGGCATCATCTGCAAGCTGCAGGGCAAGCAACCTCTGCGGTTGCAGTTTAACAAGCCCTACAGCCTTCCGGGTCTCAACTCCACCGCCCAGGTGGAGATCTTCTCTAGGTGAGACCCACAGGAGCAGGCTAGCTGGCATTTAGAAAAGTTTTTTTTTTAGGGTACCTGGTAGACTTTTTAGGGTTTCAATTGGGGATAGTGCTCAAGTGACCAAGGCAGTAGCACTGTACTATGTTGACGCAAAAATTCAAAACACGGTTGTCATTGGATCACCATTTGGGGTCAGATGAAGCTTAGCCTGCTGTAAAGTTGAAAAAGTAACAGCCCATTTGCTAAAAATGTGTGTTTCCAGGGGCCCAGAGGATGGATAACCTACGTTGTCTCCACATGGGAGTCTGCCCCACAGAGGAGAGCAAAGCCCTCACCCGGTCAGACACCAACTTGCTCTTTCACCCACTCCCTAGCACTCGCATCTTTCCCTTATTTCTACCTTAACATTATATCATAACGTCAGCATATCCCTCTACATGTAACGTTACACTTTAAGAACCTTTTTGTTGGTCCAAAGCAAGCAACAATTTGAAGATGGTCTTTTCCCGACCCTGCTTTTTCAATGTTTATTCACTCTCTCTCTCTCTCGCTCTTTCTTCCTCTCTCTCTCCATCTCAGGTGTGGCTGTGTGACCATGCTCCGCTCGCCCAACAAGACCAACGCAATGAAGCAGTGGGAGCAACGCTGGATCAAGAACTGCCTGTGCGGAGGCCACTGGAGAAGGTTTCCCTCCACACTGTCCTGAGATCAGTCAACGGACAACTATTGACTCTGACAAGCCCATGGCCACCGCAAACCCCGACTCTAGATCAGCCTTCGGAGTTTGGACAGTAGATTGCACAGCGCTGCTGCTTCCTAGCAGGTGTCACGAAGGACAGATTCCATATCCAATATGATGAAGTATATCAATGCGGTTGTATTGCACATATGGCCATTTGGAAAGGCTGTGATCATGCCATCATTGTTTCCTACCTGTAAATAGGAACCACGTTTTTCATGTCCCTTTTTATATGCAAACACGTGTCAAGAAAATAAAGCTTCTTGAGGACCTTACAGGTGAGAGGCGTGACATTTTACTTTCAATCCTATTTGGATGCTTTTGCACATATTTTCCTGTACATTGTGCATTGATGTCAATGGGAGAGTTGCACAATAATTAGGATTTGGTCCTTGGTGGTTTGTGTGTCAGATGTAGTTGGAAATATGTGCCACATGGGGGCACTAGACATCTCGTGTGTGCATAGAACCTAATCTGGTTTTAGTCCTGTCATGTGCACCAGGGATTAGATGAAGGAACTAATAATGAGTGGAATTAACTGAAGATGGTTTTATATCAAAATGAAGGGTTTTACTTCCCACTCCCAGAAGAGGTTCTGTTTAATAAAAAAGGACTAGAGATTTTTCAAACACAAATTATTTTCTTTGAAGTCATATCTCAGTCCCTGAAATAGCTGGAATGAAATTGACTGTCTAGTCTGGCCAACTTTGAAAGATCTTGTCTAGCCAATTCAGGGTAAAGAGTGTCGGTTTTTATTTAAATTGACCAGAAGATTTAAACATTTCAAAGCATGATTTAAAATGTACTTTCATCTATATCATTTTCAAACACAATTTTGTCCAGGTCCAAGTGAAATAAGATTGATTTAACCAGAGAATGTCTCTGAATCAATTTTACAAAAGAGAACTGCCTGTCTATTTCCCAATAGTATAAAGTCAAAGCAATTTGCACTCAAATTAATACTTCCTATGTATCACTGCTTTACATACTATCAGAAGAACCGCTTGGTTCACCCCATAAAACAAAAGAATATATCAGACGAACTCCACTCTATATTCAACCACCAAAATAGCGCCTCCTTCTACCATTGGCACACTGCTCACCTCAACCAAACCCCTTCAGGTGAACTCTGTGCCCTCCTTCTGTCTTTCGCTCCGTTGTGGTTGGCTGCTTGCCCTCGCCTCATGAGGTCTCCACACAATCAGGTCACCTTGATGGAGGCACCTTTCTGAGATGAAGTCAAAGGCCAATTTATCCTGTCTATCTCCTGTTGGACAATAAAGTTGTATTCAGTTCTTTTAATATATCTCTTAGAGAAATGAATGACCTGAGTGACTTAGTGAAGCTAATTAACTGGGTGTGTGGTATAAAGAAGTGTGTATCTACAGTAGATAGTATCCATCCGATGTTCAGGGTTATATTAGTATCGTGGCCCTACAGCAGGGTACAACATTACAGAATGTTCAGTGAGATACCGTATGTAATTCTGTAGAACATATATAATGCTTTCATGTCGTGAAGTAGGACATTGGCTCATCTCAATTCACAATATTTTCATCCGCAACATTCGGGAACATTTGAATACATCTCTTGCACAGGGCAGATTTTTCAGGGTTAAATGGACGTCTGTATTCAAAGAGGTATCTACACATGTTTCTCGATCTCACAACCGGAGGAACAGCCTCTCCCTACAGGTGTGCCTCAGCCTGAACTGTGAGGTAATACCCTTTAGGACTACTACCCTGCTCACCGTACTCAAAAGACCCACCACAGAAGGGCTTTGACTTCTATTCCATGAGCCTCAGGGGATCCACACATCCCATTTGACAGTTACTCTCAGCTTCTGCAATAAGGTTACCAAAAGATACTGTCAAAGAGCATTAAATTGAGAGAAGCAATATCTTTCATGTTGTAGCAGATACTGATACTAATATCGTCAGACAGTTTCCTGGGGACAGTGTAGGGAAGATAGGTTAAACTGAACAGATTTAGAATCATCTTCTTGGACTCCTAGGCCCACACACCAAGGCTGTAGTGTGTTTTATGGTCGCCTCATGATCATGTTTTACAGTATACAGTAACAGTAGGGGAGAGTTTAGTCTCTCATCACTGACTATTAGAGGTTTTTCCCCCGCAATTGCTACGTCCCCGTCACGCCAGGACAATCTGGTTGCCACAATGACGCTTTCTCAATATGGGATTTAGCTCGCCTGGTGTGCATTTTTGGAGACATTCCATTTTCCCTTAAGCATATATCCCGCCCACGTCGCACACCGGGCAACCTGTTTCAAGTGCCCTTTAAAATCAGAGTTTTGAAACGCCAGTCTTGAAGTGCTGTAAATGTTGGTTGCATAATAGACGTGTGATTGAATTAGGCTTGATTGAAGTGAATGCTGGCGAGACTTGAGAGCACTTATAGGCTCTGGGTGGGAAGGCTCTTAACTAGCCCTTCTGAGGGTGGAGATTAGGCCTAACATTCAGGCTGTTTTATCCCAAAACTCTTAGATCACTTCCTTTCCTTGTCTCCTTTTCTTTGCAAACATGCACTCAGGCAAAGGACTGAGTTTTTGTGCACAACATAGAAATTGAATAGAAATTGAAAACCCTGACATTCTTCTCTTTCTATTTTTCTCTCTCTTTCAAACCCTCCATTCCTCTTCTCTACCAAGTCCTTTCAGATCAGGAGACAAGGAAACAAGGGGACATCTTGGGATGTAGTCATGCCTCCTGTTGGTCTCCCAGTGCCAGGAGTCCTTTGAAAGCTCAGTGGAGAGGAGAGAACAACCGAACAGACTGATTCCACTGACTGAGCAGAGCAGCCGATGGCACAGGCAGTGGCGGCTGGTGAGTCGTCGAGGGTAAGTTCATGCGAGGCAGCTGTTTCTTCTCGCCCTCTGTCGAGGCATCCGCGCAACGACTCTGCAGCGAGCGAGCCCAGGGAACAACGAGGGAAGAGAAGGAGGGAGGAGAGGGAAAAATCAATCACAATGCGATCAGTCAATGCAGGACCATAAACACTGAGAGGGAGGGCGAACGGGAGTGCATTTCCACCGCTTTATCGGCTTTTTTTTAATCAGCTCAAGAGACTGATAGATCCTTTGGGGGTTCTTCCTTCTACAGTCATGTGGAAATACAAAGGGTAGAAATTGGCAATGTGCTGTACTGAAAAGAAAACACGCATTTGTGTACAACTGATAACTAAAGAAAAAGGGTTGAGGCAGGGGATGCCTCGACAGGGAATATTAGGCTTTATTTGCCGTATTCTCAATTAAACAGAGAGTGTTATGTTGAGTTGAGCTGCCTTCGTATGCCAGGTGGAAGACTGTATTTTCATCTAGTCTATTCATTTAGGTTGAGATTCAGAGTCGGAATTGAGGATGAAATCCATTGAGGTTCAGAAACCCTTTTTTTTTCTCTTCAAGGAAGGTCAAAACAGCAGCATACATGCATACAGTAACAGTGTGCCATAGGTCGTGGATGAATTCCCACTAGGTTTTCATGGCCGGTGTCCCAGCAGTCCCTTATTAAAAACAATGTACAGTATATTGTTGTAACAAAGGCCTTCATGGACGTCAGCCTGTGACACCTTTCACCTGGGTGAAATGGGGAGGACAATATCAAAACACTTTTCAATTTTTCTTTCCTTCTCCATATAAAGTGTAGCACTTTATAGTCTCCCTCTCTCCTTCTAACTACCCTCCAGTGATGTATTCTGGGTAACACTTCAGTACCGCTGCCCGAAATAAGGATGACACAACACATTCATAAACAATTCATTGCACCTTTCCTACCTATATTTAAACATAAATGCTTAACCCAACGACTGCTGGTAGGCTCTGTGTAGTGCTCTTGCAAAGTTCTAAATAATAAATAGACTAAATAGTAAATAGACTATTGGTCCAAAGAGGAATGTATCTGGTGTGCAGAGTAAGAGGGCTTGCCCAGCCTAGCAGCAGTAGTTAACGGCTGGATGGAGCTCATTCATTAGCTGTCTGCCTCGCAGGTGGCCCTGGTGTGTGTGTGTGTGTGTGTGTGTGTGTGTGTGTGTGTGTGTGTGCGTGGATACTGGCCCTGGTGTGTGTGTTCATGGGTGCATGAACTGTATGTATGTTGTGAATCCGACTCATGAACTGTATGTATGTTGTGAATCCGACTGCAAGAGGTTTCCCTTGGGGGTCCACGACGACCAACCGGTGACCGATTGTCAATTAAAAATCCCCTTCATTAAGTGAGACGAGATCCTCTGGCTTGGAATGATGACACTTAAACAACCGCCGCCATTCCCCACTCACTGTTGCACATTTCCCTGTCTGCATTGAGCGTGGGTGTCAGTGCAGATATGAGGCTTTTCACACTGGCAGGCAGAGTGGAGCGACGCATTGGCTCACACCACCCGCCGTGACATTTTGGATCAATTTCCGGGTCCTGCTCACACAGTTGCTTTACAATGTGGTGCCATTGCTGCTCGGTGGAAATACTTGCTCGTGTAGCACTGCGTTATGCTGAGTTTCCGGACATGTATATTATTAGTCATTTATGCCCGTGAGACTCCATCGGCTCCCTCCTGTTGTAACGCTAAGCTTGCCAGGGTCAAACGTGCACATAAATTATGTTCTTAAAGATAGATAGGTGTGCTCAAAGGGTATAGCCTACTGATCCATTTCATAATAGCTGTAGCCTATGATAAGGACTATGGGGGATGTGTTGCAGGCACAGGCAGTGTCTAGGCTGCAATGCTGGTATATCATATTGTCCCCAAATAAAACCCGCAGAAAATCCTGCAAGACAGAGGCAAGAGATGTAGGGCTAAGGCAAGCACCGCTGACTCTCCCGTGGACAAAGCTGTGTGGCATGCATGTGGTGCAGATTAGGAGGATCGTTTTTCGTTGAAAGGCAGTGAGTGCGTGTCTGCTGCAATTACCTGATTGGTGGGTGAATCTCTAAAAATGGACGTGCTGCACAGATGCATGTTCGTGGTCCCAAACAAAGACTCCTTGAAGTTATTCTGGTGTAAAACTACAGCGCGGAGCAATCAAAAGAACATGAGGGAGAGAGAGTATGCATGAGGGCAGACTGACACCATGTGTCCCTAAAATGATGGTGGGGGAAGAAGCCGTCTTTCTCTCACATAGGCTGTAACACACACGCACACGAACTACACAAAAGGCTACGCACTTCACAAAAGGCTACACACTCACACCCCTCCCCGCTTCTTCTGCTCTCATATTCTTTTTGCAGTAGCCTATGATCCATCATTGACAGCCCCCCGTTCCCCTATGACGGAATACTAGGGCTGTAAATAGACAGGTTATCAATTATTATCTGTCATCTATCTAGCCAAGGTCAGGAGCGAGACCACAGTATCCGAGGCAACCTTTTGAACCAGGAGCGGTGCAAGGCATTTCTCGCTGAATCGCCAGTGTTGCCCAAGTCAAAAGCCCCCTGAGGCCGGGGGAATCGTGCATTTTCACTCCACCAGAGCTGCACCCACTACACGCTTTCTTCGGGATCGCTCCGTGTGAAACGCGAGCAGAAAAAAAGAAAGTGAAATGGAACTGAGTGGCTGTGAGAAACGTTGACAGTATTTCCACTTGCGGTGCGTAAAGGGGGAACAGCGGCAGTAGTAGCCTAGTCTTAACCATCACATCTATTCCTCGTGCTATATCTAATCAATTAACTTTAGCTGATTTTCAATTCATTATTTGTATTTAGGCTACGTAGAGCCTAGGTGAGTTTTGGTGTTTATTATTCTCTTACAAGGATTGTATGCTTTAAATGTGTGTGTTTTTTAAACTTGATGTCTGATATGCATAGGCTAATTGATCGAATTAATTATAGCTCTTTCACTGTGTGCATGTAAAGCAACCATCATAAAAGATCATGATATTTTCAGCCATGTGCTATATAGTCATATAGGTAGCCTGCCCTAGTGATTCATATAAAATGTGATTCCCATATGGATTTGAGGTATAGGCTATTGCCTCACTCACCAGACAGCACGGTTTTTGTCGTTGTGCCCATGTAACCGCCGTTAATTGTTGGTGTCCTGACGCTTAGCATACATTAAAAGATACAAATCAATGCAGCGGTTTTTATCTCTGGATTTCTGTCAATTGATAAGCACCGCACGTTGTATGGCAGCTCTACACCTAGGAGCTAATGCTTGGAATTTGTTTTATTGTTGCACCAACTATGCTCATGTCTGCCTGTGTGTGTGTGTGTGTGTCTGTCTGTCTGTATCTACCTACTTACAGTACATACCTACCATAGTTGTATAGCTAAGTTAATTAAGTTGCATTACTGTAGAAGCGTTATTTGTTTGTTTTGGAATTGAATCCTCTTTATCAGTCTGATCCTGCCTTAGTTATACACTGCCACTCTTATCCCTGCAATCAGTAATAAGTTGTGAGAAGGTCCTGGGGATGTCCCGAAATGGTCGCCTAAAGTCGTCAGGTCTTGTGTCATGGTCCCCTGGTTTTTTGTCTAGTTCCCAGTTTGTCCCGGGACGTTTTTTTAGGACAATCTTGTGACATTGTGTCATGGTCCCCTGGAGGTTTAATCTAGTTCCTGGTTTGTCCCGAGGACGTTCTTTGGACGTTGTGTCATAGTCTCCTAGAGGTTTTGTCTTGTCCCGGGGCGTCCCGAGGACATTGTGTCTTGGTCCTCTGGAGGTTTTTGTCTAGTTACCGGGTTTGTCCTGGGGACGTCACCTGATGGTCTCATAAACAGCAGCATTGTGTATTTTTATTCATACAGTTTTAAGATTTAACATGTCCTCAGCTGGGATTTGAACTCAAAATCTCTTGGTTCATAGCATTCCGATAATCCTGCTTCTCCACCATGTCTGTATCAGTGATTGATTTAGACAAAACCTCCAGGGGACCATGACACAACGTCCCAAGAACATCCTGAAAACGTCTTCGGGGAAATCCTCGAGACAAACTGGAAACTAGAAAAAAATCCCCCTTGGGACCATCACGCGACATCCTAAAGACTAGTAAAATGAACATCCTGAGAACGTCCTAAAAAGGTCCTGACATGGTCCTCAGTGACGTCCTGGGAGCTTACAGGGAACTAGACAAAGGTCCCCCAGAGAATATTCCCTTGGGACCATCACATGATGTCCTAAGGAATAGTAAAATTAACGTCCTGAGAACAACCTAAAATGATCCTGACATGGTCCTCAGTGATGTCCTAGGAACTTAAAGGGAACTAGACAAAGGTCCCAAGGAGAACGTTCCCTTGGGATCGTCATGCGATGTTCTTAGAATGTTCTCAGAACGTCAGAGGGATAACGTTGCACCGAAACCCTTAAGGGACCTGATGGAAACGTGGTTGAATGTCCTCAGAATGTCTCTGGTTTGTTGGGATTAAAATTGGAGAGTTACAGAGTACCTCAACCAACCGTTATGTTGTAGGTGGGTGGAACTGTCTCCAAAAATATTCTTTTAGCAATACATAAACATCGAAAATCATTCAAATGTTTTCCTGCTTGCTTTTAATAAGATGTTGGAACCCCTGATTTCGGCCTCCTCCTAAAGGAGTCTCCAACTTTGTATAGAATAGTGTTGTTTTGCTCTGGAGCAAGGACAGCATTGCCCACAACAATGTGAAGGAATTGTGTAAAAAAATAAATCTTGCTTTTTGTCTTAGACTGAGGGACCATTTTGACTCCCACTTGAGAGCAACAATAGCCCCAGGGAGGACAGCTGTGATCTGCCATCTTCTAATCCGTCTTGTTTAATTGAAAGACTCCCCATTCAAACCCTCTCGCTGACTGTCAAGCAGGTTTTCTGACCACAGACATACACAGACCTCAGTTTGTTTGAGGCACTGTCTACACCCCCTTCCTCTCTTCTCCACGCTCACACACACACACACACGCACACACACACACACACAAACACACACACACACACACACACACACACACACACACACACACACACACACACACACACCTCTCGCTCTCTCCCTCTTTTAAGGAAAATCTGGCTCCTCTAGATAAACATGTCTTTTCCCCAATGAAAGACGAGCACTCTGTTGGCATTTTACCTCCCTCACTCTAGGGTTGTCTTGTCAAGTATCTTGGCACTTGTATTTTCCCTACACAAACAGCAAGCATCTATATGCTCAGGGAAGCACTTTCTTTTTGAGGGATTACGTAACACATTTATGCACCACACATAACAGCTGCATTACTGCTACACAATGTCAATTGCAAGTTGGTATCACCGCATACCCTATTTCAACCTGTAGATGTTGATGTAAGCTGACATAAGCAGTTGTAAATGTTTGTACAGTGCATGGTGTTATAAATCAGTCATCAATGTCTTATATATATATATCTTATATATATATATATCGAGAGAGAGCCTTTTTTATTTTGTCTTTTGTTTTCCTCCATATTGTACATATTCTGATTCCTAAATATCAAAATCCGTCAGACCTCAACAGGGGTCTAATGTCAAGATGAGATGCACCTATATATATCATATGTATCAATCTACACAACAGATGGTGTGGGACATGGACTTATCCCCACATTGCACTGCTGTTGAGGTATGAAAACCTCCGACACATTTCGATATTGGTGCCAATTATCACTGTATTAGAATGTATGGCACATTCTTTTGTGAACATTCTCTTGGCAAAATAAAATAAGAAAATGAGAACCTCACTGTCACATTTTTGCTATTCTTCAGTACCTACATTAAGACGGCTAGCAATACCTTTCCAGAAACGTCTAGAACCTGATATCATCGCCTGCTGGTTAGAATAATTAGCTGCTAGCAGAGAAGGCTAACAGTTAGTACCACTGTACCCATGGAGAGAGTCTGTTCCAGGCTTGGCTTCTCACCTGTATGCTCGGAATGCTAGTGAGACTGGCTGTGTGCGTGGTTGGCCAAAGTCAGCACTATTTAGTTACTTTGGCATCATCCTCTCTGTAGGTATGGGTTTTCAGCACTAGTTGGCCCCCCGAGTAGCGCAGCGGTCTAAGGCATTGCATCGCAGTGCAAGAGGTGTCACTATAGTACCTGGTTCGAATCCAGGCTGTATCACATCCGGCCGTGATTGGGAGTCCCATAGGGCGGCACACAATTGGCCCAGCGTCTTCCGGGTTTGGCCAGAGTAGGCCATCATTGTAAATAAAAATTTGTTCATAACTGACTTGCCTAGTTAAATAAAGCTTTTTTTTTTATTTTTTATTTTTTAAACAATTCTGTACCAGAATAGGCCTATCAAGGTTTTGTATGTGTGGGCTATAATAATGAAGGAACCACTTTCAATGTGTGTCCACTCACTGGCAAATTTGGCTTACACAAGTTGGCCTACCATGCCTGTAAACCATATGCTAAAGCAATGGAATCAGGAAAATAGATTAGTGTCTAGATTCGAGTGCAGTTCGGGTCCTCGAAGGCCACTGGTTGTCCTGCTGGTTTTTGGCTTTTAACCTGTGACTGATTTTTACCTGGAACAAGGTGTGTGCTCTCTCCAGGAAACCAGTAACATTAATTTATCAATTAAATGCCAAAGAGAAACAAAAAACAGCAATACTGCAGAACATGAGGGCCTGAGTTGTGCTCCCCAGGAGTTTTAAAATGTCATTCATTATCATGGACAGCTATGTGTTTCACCATTGAATTTGACTACATGGCATTCAGAGCTGTTATCAATTTTAATGGAATAAATGCATTCATTATTGAAATTGAATCCATTTTAATATAGTCTATTAAAATAGCTAAGAAATGACCCTGAGCTCATTCAGTACTATCATTTTTTTGTTGTTGTTAAACTTCAACTATGTGTTCTTTCAGGTTTGTCCACATCAGACGTCACAATGATGACTCCAAGAGACCCAAAGCCCAAGAAGAAACCGCCGAAAGACAGCTTGACTCTGTTGCCATGCTTCTATTTTGTGGAGGTGGGTAGAAAGATCAGCGTTATGATACAAAAGAAAAGGGGAACTTCGACATGTAACGACATGTTATAATGATAATCTTTGGTTGTATCTGATTGATTGATTGACTGAACGAATGAACGAACAGACAAATGAATGAACCAACTAACAAACACATATTGATTAACTCCATCAGAATATATTTGTCTGGCGCTCTGCGTTTCTCTCCCTCTCTGTGTCTTCTGGTTTGTCATTATCATGGGCGGATACATTTGGTTCAATACGCTGAAGCTGAGGATGAACTGCTTTCCTATCTTTTACGGTCACATGTCATTATTCTAAACGATCTGAACCTCATCTATTCAAGTATCTAGTTAGTCTATTTAGGGGAACCCTTCTGGTTCAAGACGCGAAACCTCTATATAGTTATCTTTCAGGTCAGAGTTAGTGGTAGTAAGTATAGTGACAAGTCTGACAGCAACCTTTCAGCTACACTTGCACTTCCTGTTTCCTGTTTCCCAGCTGCCCATTGTGGCTTCTTCTATGGTGTCGCTCTACTTCCTGGAGCTGACGGACCTGCTCCAGCCTGCCCAGGTAGGCTTCCGTTGCCATGACCGCATGCTGAGCATGCCCTACGTTGACGGTGGAGATGAGCTCATCCCTCTACTCATGCTGCTCAGCCTGGCCTTCGCTGGCCCGGCCGCTTCGGTGAGTACACCCCTCTGAACAAACTTGCGCTCGTGCAGGCACTCACACACACACACACACACACACACAAACACACATGATGCTGCTCTGCCTGCATAAGTACCCATCTAAACACTCCCACACATGGCCTATGTGAAACACTCTATGTATAATTAAGCCATTATACACTCAAACTATATGAACTCATGGTAAAAACATTCAGACAAAGTATAGTTGTCAAATATATAGGCTTACATTCAAATCAGACCATATAACATGGGACCAAGTTCACACATACCACATACAACAATCTAATACTCAAATAGCCCAGTCTCTGTGATGGTGTTCAACACAATGAGCAAGTCCAAATGTATTGATTAGTGCTGCCGTATCTCTGATTGTGTGATCTTGTTGTCTGGTCAGATCATGATGGGGGAGGGCCTGGTCTACTTCATGCAGTCACGCCTTAAGATCCGCCCCGGAGTGGAGGGCAGCATCAACGCCGGCGGGTGCAACTTCAACTCCTTCCTTCGGCGAACGGTGCGCTTCGTAGGTATGGTCCCACACTGTGGAGGAATGTCGCTTGTTCAGGGATATCTCCAGTGTGACAATGACTCCCTCTCGCTCGTTCTTTCTTGTTTTCACTACTCTCTCTTTCAACTCCCGTCACTCCTCCGCTCCCGCCTCTTTCTCTCAATCTCCCCGTATTTCTCTTCACATCACCACACACCCCTCTCTCTGTATTTCCGCTCTCCCTCTTCCTCCCTCTCTTTTCCTCTCATTCACCGTCCTCTCTTTTCACTCCCCTTTTTCTCTCTCGCCCTCTGTCTCTCCAGGTGTCCATGTGTTTGGGTTGTGTGCCACGGCTCTAATGACTGATGTGATTCAGTTGGCCACAGGTTATCACACTCCCTTCTTCCTGACTGTGTGCAAGCCCAACTACACACAGCCAGGGGTGGCCTGTGATAAAAACCCCTACATCACCAAGGACATCTGCTCCGGTCACGACCAGCACGCCATCGTCTCTGCCAGGTAGCTACATGACATGACATAACATAACCACCTGACCCAGGAAGGATTAAGGTTCTGTTACAGTATCCATACTAGAATACCAGTTTGAATTAAGCAATTGTTTTTGGCATTCATTGTTAGTAGTATGCTCGTCTGGATAATGGAACATAGCTTTTGTGTGTCCTCGTCTCTGTGTATCACTAATGCCGGAAGTCCCGATCAAAAAGACAGAGCGGTTCAAAGGCTCTCGCTGAGGCAATATAAACACTGTAAAGGGGGAAAAAATGCATTGGGAAAAATGAATGATAGATATGAATTTAATGGGTTTTCAAGGAAATGATGCACTAAGTATTGGAATGCAGCCTTGGACAGAACATTGTATATCCTCTGGCAGAGGATGAGTCTCAATACTCATGAAAAGCCTACTTTTCTTGTTTTCTTCCTCCCTGGACCACTGATCTGAACCAACTGGCTAGGTGAAATCCAAGACAAGTTTTCTATTACTCCATTTTGCTTCCAGATAATCCATCTCATCCAGTCTTAGATATACTAAGTGATCAGGAATTGGTGTTAGTAAGGAAGCCATTTTGGGGTGTTTCAACACAGATTCACAGATCAGTCATAGACAGATAAACAAAGATGTTTCGACACTACACTTAGACAGATACAGCACACCTTGAGAACATCACCACAACAACAATAACACGCATTGTAGCAATGTGTAGGTGTGATCTTTATTTCACACTAGCACTGTTTTCTCCCCTTTCACATTGTGATCAAAGCTGTGGGACATATGGTGTCTGTCTGTCTGTCTGTCTGTCTGCTGCTCTTGCATTTCATCTCGCCACAAACACACTTTCTCTTTCTCGTCAGGAAAACCTTTCCCTCCCAGCACGCAACCCTGTCTGCCTTTGCTGCTGTGTACATATCAGTAAGTACACCTCCTGCAACAAATGCACTGTATGAAGTGTCACTGGATAGGTTTCCATCCATTGGCAACATATTTTCAAGCCAGTAATCAAACTCTGCACAAAAACGATGCATTTTCCCACCAGATATGGGTTTCCATCAAATTGACTTGTTGCGGATAAAAGGATGTCCTTGATGACGTTGTGCACCTAAACATTGATTTTGCAGTTAAGTTCCCATGTATCGAATTTTAAAAAACAACAACAACCTAAGTGGGTTTCCAGCGCATTTTCAAATGTACTGATGGTTTTGTCACAGAAATGTTTTTTGCGCTATATAGCGAGTGTGCCCACTCTGGTCTTGGCACATGCACTCAAGCCAAACAGCTCACAGATACAGTGTGGGCACTCTGAGTAGGTTACCGAAAGTACATGATGACATTATTATGGACAAAAGAGCAAGATCGTTTGTATTTGTCAAACGGCAGCCAAGCTTCTATCATAATGTCACCAGAATAAGACCCTCGGTATTTATTGGAAAGGAGCATCAAGATCACCACCCTGTGAAGTTCATCATAATTTTAAAAAAATCTGTAGCCTAATAAACTGCATTCTTTCTCGAGTTGTAGTGGGAGGACCACAGAACATATCATCGCGTGACTCCAAGTTTACTTTGATATGATGGTTATTACGTACACTCAGTAGCAAGTTGATTAGGCACACCCAACTATTTTTTAATTCATTTTTTAAATTTCACCTTTATTTAACCAGGTAAGCTTGTTGAGAACAAGTTCTCATTTACAACTGCGACCTGGCCAAGATAAAGCAAAGCAGTACGACAGAAACAACAACACAGAGTTATACATGGAATAAACAAGCGTACAGTCAATAACACAATAGAGAAAATGAAATTCTATATACAGTGTGTGCAAACGACAAGGAGGTAAGGCAATAAATAGGCCATAGTAGCAAAGTAATTATAATTTAGCAGATTAACACTGGAGTGATAGATGAGCAGATGATGGTGTGTAAGTAGTGATACTGGTGAGCAAAAGAGCAGCAAGGTAAATAAAAAACAATATGGGGATGAGGTAGGTAGATTGGGTGGACTATTTACAGATGGACTATGTACAGCTGCAGCAATCGGTTAGCTGCTCAGATAGCTGATGTTTAAAGTTAGTGAGGGAAATGTAAGTCTCCAGCTTCAGCAATTTTTGCAATTTGTTCCAGTCACTGGCAGCAGAGAACTGGAAGGAAAGGCGGCCAAAGGAGGTGTTGGCTTTGGGGATGACCAGTGAGATATACCTGCTGGAGCGCGGGCTACGGGTGGGTGTTGTTATCATGACCAGTAAGCTGAGATAAGCCAGTGGGTCTGGCGACAAATATGTAGCGAGGGCCAGCCGACTAGAGCATACAGGTCGCAGTGGTGGGTGGTATAAGGCACTTTGGTAACAAAACGGATGACACTGTGATAGACTACATCCAATTTGCTGAGTAGAGTATTGGAAGCTATTTTGTAGATGACATCGCCGAGGATCGGTAGGATAGTCAGTTTTACTAGGGTATGTTTGGCGGCTTGAGTGAAGGAGGCTTTGTTGCGGAATAGAAAGCCGATTCTAGATTTGATTTAGGATTGGAGATGTTTAATATGAGTCTGGAAGGAGAGTTTACTGTCTAACCAGACACCTAGGTATTTGTAGTTGTCCACATATTCTAGGTCCGAACCGTCCAGAGTAGTGATGCTAGTCGGGCGGGCGGGTGCGGGCAGCGAACGGTTGAAAAGCATGCATTTGGTTTTGCTAGCGTTTAAGAGCAGTTGGAGGCCACAGAAGGAGTGTTGTATGGCATTGAAGCTTGTTTGGAGGTTAGTTAACACAGTGTCCAAAGAAGGGCCAGATGTATACAGAACGGTGTCGTCTGGGTAGAGGTGGATCAGGGAATCACCAGCTGCAAGAGCGACATCGTTGATATATACAGAGAAAAGAGTCGGCCCGAGAATTGAACCCTGTGGTACCCCCATAGAGCCTGCCAGAGGTCCGGACAACAGGCCCTTCGATTTTACACACTGACCTCTGTCTACGAAGTAGTTGGTGAACCAGGCGAGGCAGTCATTTGTGAAACCAAGGCTATTGAGTCTGCCGATAAGAATACGGTGATTGACAGAGTTGAAAGCCTTGGCCAGGTCGATAACGACGGCTGCACAGTACTGTCTTTTATCCATGGCGTTTATGATATCGTTTAGTACCTTGAGCATGGCTGAAGTGCACCCGTGACAGCTCGGAAACCGGATTGCACAGCGGAGAAGGTACGGTGGGATTCAAAATGGTCAGTGATCTGTTTATTATGAATATAGGTCTGTAACAGTTAGGGTCTAGAGTGTCACCCCCTTTGAAGAGGGGGATGACCGTGTCAGCTCTCCAATCTTTAGGGATCTCGGACGAAACGAAAGAGAGGTTGAACAGACTGGTAATAGGGGTTGCAACAATGGTGGTGGATCATTTTTAGAAAGAGAGGTTCCAGATTGTCTAGCCCAGCTGATTTGTACGGGTCCAGGTTTTGCAGGTCTTTCAGAACATCTGTGATCTGGATTTGGGTGAAGGAGAAGCTGGGGAGGCTCGGGCAAGTAGCTGCGAGGGGTGCGGAGCTGTTGGCTGGGGTTGGGGAGCTAGGAGGAAAGCATGGCCATCCGTAGAGAAATGCTTATTGAAATTTTAGATTATCATAGATTTATCGGTGGTGACCGTGTCGCCTAGCCTCAGTGCAGTGGGCAGCTGGGAGGAGGTACTCTTGTTCTCCATGGACTTTACAGTGTCCCAAAATCTTTTGGAGTTAGAGCTACAGGATGCAAATTTCTGTTTGAGAAAGCTATCCTTTGCTTTCCTGACTGACTGTGTGTATTGGTTCCTGACTTCCCTGAACAGTTGCATATCGTGGGGACTATTCGATGCTATTGCAGTCCGCAACAGGATGTTTTTGTGCTGGTCAAGGTCAGTCAGGTCTGGAGTGTACCAAGGGCTATATCTGTTCTTAGTTCTACATTTGTTGAAAGGGGCATGCTTATTTAAGATGGTGAGGAAATTACTTTTAAAGAACGACCAGGCATCCTTGACTGACGGGATGAGGTCAATATCCTTCCAGGATACCTGGGCCAGGTCGATTAGAAAGGCCTGCTCGCAGAAGTGTTTTAGGGAGCTTTTGACGGTGATGAGGGGTGGTCGTTTGACCGCGGACCCGTAGTGGATGCGGGCAATGAGGCAGTGATCGCTGAGATCCTGATTGAAAACAGCAGAGGTGTATTTGGAGGGCAAGTTGGTCAGGATAATATCTATGAGGGTGCCCATGTTTACGGGTTTAGGGTTGTACCTGGTGGGTTCCTTGATAATTTGTGTGAGATTGAGGGCATCTAGTTTGGATTGTAGGACTGCTGGGGTGTTAAGCATATCCCAGTTTAAGCCACCTAACAGAACACACAGGGCCTGAGTTTCGTGCCTAGGGCCGACAGATAAACAAAGGTAAACATAGTGGAGTACCGTGATAAATGAACAGTCCAGCAGGCATCAGCTATGTAGCCAAGGGATCATAGGGTCCAGTGTACAGCAATAGATGAAACAGGGAAGCTGCTAGGTAGTTGTTACTACACTAGCATGCGGGAGACACGGCGTTTAAAGTTAGCAGTCCGGGGTAAGTAGAAGCATCGTCCGGCAAAGGTCGGTTGAAGGCACAGCTGATGGAATTGCATTTGCGGACCAGTCGTGGTGGTACGGCAGGGTGCCGTGTCGACGAAGGGACCGGCCAGATGGCGAAAGAGGTATTGTAGTTGTGATAATTTCGTTTGCTAGCCGCAAGATGCGCCTAGCTCAGGGCTAGCTTTGGGGCTGGGTCACTCAGTGGCAGCTAGCTAGCTGTGATGATCAATGGTCCAGGGTTTATGGCAGGAATCTGGCATTTTAGTGGAGAAAAACAGTCCGAGACTGGCAGGTGTTCTCCAGGCTAAAAAACCGGCTGGTGCTTGAGCAGAGGGTAAAGGCCGCTAGCAGTGGCTAACAATGGCTAAATAGCTAGTAACTTAGCTAATTGGCTGGCTACCTTCTGATGAAAGTTTTGGCTATAGGGTCTAAAAGAAATAGCGGATTTGTGTCACATTGAGTGAGGCGGGTTACCGGAAGGTATATTTAATAAAAAAATGGAAAAAGCGATTGAAAATAAATTGGAATATATACAAAAAGGACGAAAAATACAAAAAGTAAATGAGAGGACAACAAACCACGTCTGCACTGCTACGCCATCTTCGATATACAGAAGGTAGCTGGTCAGACCCCCTTTGCCTCCAGAACAGCCTGAATTCTTCAGGACATGGGAACATTGCTCGATTGGAATCAAGGAACCTAACATGTGCCAGGAACTACATTCCTTACATCACTACACAACCAGGCACTAGCCTGTACTGTTGACTGGATTTGCTTATGCCAAATCCTGACTCTGCCATCAGCATGACGCAACAGGAACTGGGATTCATCAGACCACTGCTCAATTGTCCAGTGTTGATGATCACGTGCTCACTGGAGCCGCTTCTTCTTGTTTTTAAGTGATAGGAGTGGAACCTGGTGTGGTTGTCTGCTGCAATAGCCGATCCATGACAAGGACTGACAAAATATGCGTTCTGAGATGCAGTTTATTGCCTTTTTTCAGCGAGCTGTTTTTGCCCACAGGACTGCCGCTGACTGGATGTCTATTGTTTGTCGCACCATTCTCTGTAAACCCTAAATACTGCCGTGTGTGAAAAGCCCAGGATTCCAGCCTTTTCTGAGATACTGGAACCGGCGACCATGGCTGAATGCCTCAATGCCTGTGTACCTTCTTTACATAGCAAGCGACTGCCACATGACTCACTGTCTGTAGGGGTGTACCCAATAAACTGTCCACTGAGTATACAAAACATTAAGAACACCTGCTCTTTCCATGACATAGACGGACCGGGTGAATCCAGGTGAAAGCTATTTTCTTTTTTTGAATTTTACCCCTTTTTCTCCCCAATTTCGTGGTATCCAATTGTAGTAGTTACTATCTTGTCTCATCGCTGCAACTCCCGTATGGGCTCGAGAGATACGAAGGTTGAAAGTCATGCGTCCTCCGATCATGCGTCCTCCACAACCCAACCAAGCCGCACTGCTTCTTAACACAGCGCTTATCCAACCCGGAAGCCAGCCGCACCAATGTGTCGGAGGAAACACTGTGCACCTGGCAACCTTGGTTAGCGCGAACCCAGAGTCTCTGATGGCACAGCTGGCGCTGCAGTAAAGCGCCCTTAACCACTGCGCCACCCGGGAGGGGAAAGCTATCAGTATAGATAAAGGGGAGGAGACAGGAGGCAGGGTAGCCTAGTGGTTAGAGCGTTGGACTAGTAACTGGAAGGTTGCAAGTTCAAACCCCCGAGCTGAAAAGGTACAAATCTGTCGTTCTGCCCCTGAACAGGCAGTTAACCCACTGTTCCTAGGCCGTCATTGAAAATAAGAATTTGTTCTTAACTGACTTGCCTAGTTAAATCAAGGTTAAAAAATAAATTAAAAAAGAGGGTGAATGGGCAAGACAAAAGATTGAAGTGCCTTTGAACGAGGTATGGTAGTAGGTGCCAGGCGCTCACTGCAACGGTGCTGGGTTTTTCAAATCCAGCCAACTTGACACAACTTTGGGAAGCATTGGAGTCAACATGGGCCAGCATCCCTGTGGATGGCTTCCAACGCCATAATACATTTTACAGACACAAAAAGATCACACCTTGTCGAGCGTATTTGGTTTTTGTCGAAATTTTGGAAAGTTTTTTATCTGACATATACTAAACCTAGTTAGGGACCATATTACATGTTACAGTGGACACACCAATTAAAGAGGCAGCATTGACATTCATGTAAACAAAAGCATCCAGAGAGTTCATAGCACGGTTAGAGTGTATTGCTAGGGCCAGGTGAAATTTTATGTGGCAGTGTTTCTCATAGGCCCCTAAGACTCAAATGAAAAAGTGCCTGTCGCTTTAAGTCAATTTATAAACAAAAACTGTGACTAAACATGATTGGCTAGTTTTATTGATTAAACATGCCTAAAATGCTGTCGTGATAAGGATGGATCCCCCCCAGATTTTGGCTTTTTTTGTGTTGCTCAGTGGCTGGCCAAGTACAATAGCAGATTGATTAGCCACAAATTAGGGAATTGTGTGCTAATATTGTTTGAGAATAAAGTGGAATTGTAACCAAAGTATTCACACCAGATTCTCAATGTACAAATCCCTTGCGCAAATCTGTCCCGACTATTTATTTTAAGTGAGAGCTTATTGTATTGTGCCATGCTGGCCTTTCCCCCATATATATATTTGATGGCTTAAATTGAAATGTTTGCCTCAAACCGTTTAAAATATCATCATCAAGCTTAAAATATGTGGATTGAATTAAGGGAAAACATGTACAAGGCATTTTTGGTTAATAAATAGCTCATGAACTTAATGATTTAGAACCCGTTTCTGAGCAGGAATAAAACGTATCATATACATAGAAGAATGGAATGTATTTGAGTTTTCCTGTTATAATATCTCACTGTGTATTCTCTCAATTTCTCTCTACTTGCAGATGTACTTCAACTCAACCATCTCAGACAGCACCAAGCTGCTGAAGCCAGTGTTGGTGTTTGCGTTTGCCATCGTGGCGGCGCTAACCGGCCTCACCCAGATCACCCAGTACCGCAGCCACCCCATTGACGTCTACGTGGGCTTCCTAATAGGGGCCGGCATCGCTGCTTACCTGGTAAGACCTAACATCCAATGACATCTATCTTGACTTGTGACATTCATTTGACAGTGATGATGCATATTAATCTTTATTTCTTTTCTATCTGCAGGATTGACAGGTGGTTAAAACATTTAGGAACATGACATTTAAGGATTCTGTCTAAGCGGATTTAAAAAAGGGCTATTCGTGCCCGCATACATTTCTGAAAGGGACAGTACCAATTAAAAGTTTGGACACACCTACTCATTCAAGGGTTTTTCTTTATTTTTACTATTTTCTACATTGTACAATAATAGTGAAGACATCAAAACTATGAAATAACTTATATGGAATCATGTAGTAACCAAAACAATTGTTAATCAAATATTTGATGTATATGCGAAGGGAGTATACCGACTACTTCCTGTAGTAGCCAAAACCATTCTGCAATTTGATTTCAGGCGAGCACGGGAGAGGAAAGTGTTATTCACTAGACAGTGATGTAGAATTTCAGCTGATCAAACTGCACTGCATACCATCTCTCCCTCCCCCACTTAAACGGCTTACCTGCAGTTTAGTGCTAGGCTCTTTGATATCTCCAGATTGCTGCTCTTATTGAAGTTTTTCACACTCCTCCCTCTCTCATTTGCTTTCCGCTTTCACACGACTATCTGTCCTCAGGGAGGGATGGAGTTCACTTTCATGCCCATCATTTCATTCTCTCTCTCTCTCTCTCTCTCTCTCTCTCTCTCTCTCTCTCTCTCTCTCTCTCTCTCTTTCTCTCTCATGTATATTTATATATATATATAAATATATATATAAATATATATATAAATATATATATATCCCTCTCTCTCCATTTTAGACACTCTCTTTCCATCCTTCGTCTGAATGGGGATTATTTGAACATGTTCTGGAAATGTCTTTCTATGACGTTCTGTCTGTCTATGGTGGGGCCTACTCTACATACCCATTTGTCTTATCATGCTCTCTCATTCGTATGTCATTTTTTCTTATAGCTCTTTTCTGTCTCATATCTCTTCCCTTCTCTCATTTCCTCTTGGTCCCTATGTTCTCTCATTCTTATCAGAGATAGCGAGCGGTGGTTAGAGCTAGCTCGTCAGTTCTGTTTAAGTCAGCTTCCTTTGGAGTGTAAAGCGCAGGGCAATAAACCAGGCAGACGAATGATAGTGAATGATAATGACTTTCCACAGGACTATTATGCCGAGTAGCTGTGGAGGGATTTCAGGCGACCAAGGCCTTCTCTTCTTCTCTTCCAGGCTTTCCATGCCGTTGGCAACTTCAGGTCCTCCGACGACATCATCATCAAGCCAGCTCCGCCCCCCCAGAAGGAGGACGCCCTGCGAGCGCTGACCCAACGGGGCCACGACTCGGTCTACAACAAAGGTGTCGCCTCAGCATCGGAGAGCGCCGACGAGATCGCCGCGCCGCCCTCCCTGGACCGTCTGGAGGGCATGGGGCGGCCGCTACAGCGCGAGAAAGCTTCTATCGGGAGCTTGAAAAGGGCCAGTGTGGACGTGGAGCTCCTGGCGCCCCGCAGCCCCATGGGCCAGCAGACCATGGTGACCTTCAGCAACACGCTGCCCAGATCTAGCATGAACGCTAACGGGGGCCTGGGCGCTAACGGGGGACCAGAGGAGTCCATGATGCCAACTCAACCCGTACAAAGGAGGCTCAAGGCTGTGCAAGTGCCCATGGACCCCATGCGCTCACAGCAGTTGGTGACGGAGTGGAAGCAGAAGTCCATGGAGATGCGGGGTCTGAGCCTTAGGGATGAAGCCGAGCGAGATGCCAGTGAGGAGGGCTCCGAAGGGGGGGAGGAAGGGTCCGAGGACGGGGGGCCACAGGCCTCGCTCTATCCGTCTATGGTGCAGTCCAACAGGGGAGCTTCTGCCGGTCCAATCCCCGTCAGTGTGGGGCCTCCAGGTAGTGCCAGGGTGGTGGCAACTCCTAGACCCCCCCACATCCCCGAGGCGGGTCCCCCGCCAGTGTCGCCCAAAAGCGCACTAACCCGCGCCAAGTGGCTGTCCATCACAGAGAAGAGCGGTGGTGGCGGGTCGATTCGCGGGGCACCCAACCAGCCGCGCATCATGCAGGTGATCGCCATGTCCAAGCAGCAGGGTCTCCTCCCTTCCTCCTCCTCAGGGGGCACGCCCAAGTCCTCCGAGACCACCTCCACCTCCTCCTGCACCTCCTCTACGGCCAGTGCCGATTCGCCCCACTACCGCCCGCCCTCAGAGGCCCAGCGTGATTCGGCCATCATCACCGTAGACGCCCACGCCCCCCACCACCCGGTGGTGCACGGTGGCCCGCCCCCCTGCTCGGGCAACGGGAACCCCTGGGAGTGGAGGGGCGCGTCCAACGGCAGCGACCCTCGAGACTCCTACGAGCTCAACGACCTGAACCGCGGCGACAGCGTTGGTGCTCGCGGCAGCACTGGCAGTTTCCGGCCACACCAGACCATCTCGCCGTGCTCCTCCACCGGCGACGGAGACCCAGAGATGCTTCCCCCTCTGCCCCTCCCCCACGCGGAGGTCCCCCACGACGGGAGAAGCCGGGAGTCCACTTTACGACGCAAGACTGCGCTAGTCCTCCTGGAGAGGGACATTCAATTTCAAAACAAGAGTGAGCAGGAGAACTACTATAAAAAAATACAGGGTGGCCGGAGGTATAAGGATTAGTCACTAACTAACTGATAAGCCTTACAGTCAAACCACAAAAGAGCACAAAACCTGGACTGACAAGCTGGGCTCTGCTATTACGCATCTCTCGGACTTTGTGTGTTATCAAAGGAGCTGTGCAAAACTGTTGTAGGCTACTACGATGTATGCTAGATAGAGGGAAACATCTCGAGTTGCTGTGGGACCCTGAGGTATTTTCAGGAGCACATAGACGTTTTTCAAAGGTTCAAATCAGAAGCACACCACCACGCAACACAAACCAAAAAAAAGGACAATGTATTAAAGCTCCGTCTACTGAGCCGAACCAGGCAGTTTTGTTACATTTCTTTATTGACTCCATCTTCCTTTCAATGTTTCCCCTGTTATGACCACTCGATGGGCTGATTGTCTAGTGTTGGAATGGCATCTACTGTATGTTGTGTTCTCTCCGGTTTTAGTGCTTGATTGCTAATGTGTAGATTCTGAGCATGTATGTCTGGGTGTTTTTGTGTGTTTGGGTCAGTGGGTCAGGTGCTTGTGTGTGTGGGTGTGTGGGTATGTGTTGAAGAAGCAGTGTGCTTTCAAAAAAAAAAAATATGTTATTCTGCGGCAGAATGTTCGGAGGGCCACTGATGGTGCCCATTCTCGACAAAGTTCAGACCTTGATCTTAACTTAAAAATGAAGAACAACAACAAAATGTAACATGAACTTCCTTCTTTTAGTGGAGAATACCACGAGGACTGAATGGCTGTAAATCGTGCAAAGGAGTGCTTTTCAATTTCAACATTTCCATATGGATGTTACTTTTGAGACAGCGACGGGAGTACCCCTCGACTTAAAGCATTAACCGTGTGTATTTTTTGGCTGGACACAGTATAAGAGAAACCACAATAGGAAAAGTGACATCTGTCATTTGATCAAAGCAATAGAGGCCGTATGTGTAAAATAGAATTGGTTATTTTGAAGGTTTCTTTTTGCTGATCATTGAAAGTGAACATGTATACAAATCAGCATACTCCTGCGGATGGACTACTGCATGTATGTGGCTGTCAGGTTGGAAATACTACTTTGTCAGTAAACAAGAACAACAAAAAAAAGAAATTAAAAGTTGTCGTTAGTAACTGAACTGTGAGGTACCAGTGTGGCAAATGTTGCATATCTGAGACTTTATTCTCCACCAAAAGCCCTTCAACTTACAATCAGAAGATGTGTCAATTCCTCACAACAGCTTTAGAATATGCTGTATTTTGGCTTCTTTCAAAGCGCGTTCTAGTGCTGCGCACGAAATTCCAGCCGTGTGCCTATTTAAAGGGAATTTACCCACTGTTAAGGAGATCGCATTCATGGTAAATGCTGCAGCTCAAACGTAAATTCGACACACGCCTAAACAAGTGCAATGCATTTGTTGTCAATGCATTTTGGGTTGAATCCTGGCCTTAGTGTGTTGACTATATCATTTCATTCAGCAAATTATGACCCAAACACACCCATTCCTTTTTTGTTTGTTTTTATTTTTTAGCCCTTTTCCTCCCCAATTTCGTGGTATCCAATTGGTAGTTACAGTCTTGTCTCATTGCTGCAACTCCCGTACGGACTCGGGAGAGGTGAAGATCGAGAGCTGTGCTTCCTCCGAAACACGACCCAACCAAGCAGCACTGCTTCTTGGCACAATACCCACTTAACCCAGAAGCCAGCCGCACCAATGTGTCGGAGGAAACACTGTACACCTGGCGACCGTGTCAACGTGCACTGCGCCCGGCCCGCCACAGGAGTTGCTAGTGCGCGATGGGACAAGGACATGCCTGCCGGCCAAACCCTCCCCTAACCCGGACGACATGGGCCAATTGTGCGCCGCCCCATGGGTCTCCCGGTCGCGGCCGGCTGAGACAGAGCCTGGACTCAAACTCAGAATCTCTAGTTGCACTAGAGATTCCCTGGTTTGAGTAGCACCCTGAGTTGTCCCCTAAAAATACAACAATATCTTAGACTAGAATGATTAGGTCACACAGTCTGTCTTCCTAGAGTTGGCCTACCTGTACTCATGAATCATGCATGAATCTTCTTCCAAAAGTCAGAAAGAGTATTGGCTTTGTGGGGTATTAAGCTCTTTAAAGGCTGTCTATTTTCCTCATTCTAAAACTCTCAGCCACCATGATACACATCGATCCTCATTACACTATAGGCTACCATAAGTAGTTAATTAAAGACCAAATAGACCACTATTATGTCTAGAAAGTAGACACATTGGTTTGTCTGGGAACAGCACAATGTGTTCTCTCCCATTTGTTTAATTAAAGTAGTTTATCCTAAACACATTCAAATGCACAACAGACCACACAACCATTGGAGAGGCACTCATTTGCTGGATTACCGTGCGAGTTGGGGTTCACTAGCTAGGCGATCAGGCTGGTGTCAGGGAGATGGAGAGAGAGAAGGCAGCCCCGGGCACCAAGCAGATTGCTGTGGATGATGTCCACAGCCACTGGGGGTCTAAATTAGCACCAAAACGCCTGCGGGTATACACTGACTATGATTTATTACTGAGGAATATGCTAAACAGACACACAGGCATGTACGCTCACACACACACACACACTCACACACACACACACACACACACATGTTCACATGAATGTCTCCACTCACAAAGGCACACATGCATAGCTACATACAGTACTACAGGAATTCACTTCATTAACCAAATGGGATCCTTGCGAAACACAGCGTTGCATCTTCTCTGTTTAATAAATTAAGCTAAACTATGTTTTGCAGGCATTTTAATGAGTCAATTCTCAGGGCAAATTGTGTAGTCTCCAAATCATTACTTTCCCTAATCCGTCTCTTTTAGTCTGTTAACTTCTTCTCTCGTGCGGAGTTGAAACGATGCTCTTAAATTGAGGTGCCGGAATAGAGATCTGCATGCCCCATGAGGTGACTGGTTAAACTCGCCAATTAAAGGGAGATTAAAGGGAGCCAGAGATATGAAAATATGTTGCCAAACATGAACTGCAGAATCCTAGATAGTCTCAAGGGTGGAGTTTTCAACCCCCCCCAGAAATGGTCTGCTATCCACCATCTGAAGCCCTGCCTATTTAACACATGCTCCACCAAAACAGGTTATCTCAACCCGCAGAGAGGCCCTTTAATTGATCGTGTTAATAATACATGCTCAATTGATTGAGGATGGGAGTTAACTGTTTTCTTGCTTATTTTAAATTGTCTTTGTTGTCGTGGAAAGATGAATAATGCAAGGATAGAAGTGGGCAGAATAGTTGTCCTATCGGATGGTTAAAGAGCGTCCATGCCCCGATGGTATCCTTGACGATGCACACGGAACCTTGTGTCCCACACCTGGGGCCTCATTATGCAGTTACCAGGGCAACGTGTAGGAGAAACACACTCCCCCCCTCCCTTCTTCCTCCTACTCTCCTTCTCTTTATCTCTCTATCCTTCTCCCTCTATCTTTCATCGCACGCATGCACACACACACACACACACATAGGAGACTGGAGACAGGCTTACTACCAGTCAATTTCAGATCAGCATAATTCTGCATTAATGTACACCTGGGGTCAGCATCCACTTGGTGATGACCGTTTGATTTGATTTTGCTGCCAGACAGATAGGAACTTGCTGTAGATTTGGAGTGCAAAGTAGATTTTCTTCTGTACACTGCAATGTACCCCGAATTCAGGCTTGCATTTTTAAGCTTTTTCTCTAGGATAGATAAATTCCAGCTTTGAGCTTCAATGAAAATTCATATCCTCAGTGCTTGAATTTTTCAGATCGTCTGATACAAAAACACTTCTCTAACGATTTCATCCAGCAATATCTGATCAAACAGAGGCTTCCTATGCCGTTCTGATTAAAAGCCAGATCAGATAGACACGCACTATTAAAATATGTCATTGCAAAGGCATTGTGATGACATGATTGTGGAAGAGACCTGGTACAGTGTCATTTAATCCAAGTTATTAACATGAAGAAAGTAGCAGGCAATGATGATTTATTCAATCTAGAGTCAACAGCCGAAGCCTGAGGATGATGAAAAATGTGAGTAATATCAGCCATCTGTTAAGGGGAGGTGTTTTTGGTCTCAGTATCTCTTTAACAACCAGACTCAGACACAAAAAGCGACTTGCGTTCAGCCTCTAAATATACAGTGCCTAATGGAAACTTTTCCTCGGCTGGTTTGCATTGAACTTTTGGTAGTTTCAACACACCACCTACACACCCACACACACGCCGCAAGGGGCAGAGACGGCGGTCAGCACCCTGTGATATACATTTGTTTCTTTATTTCCTGGAGGCGAGCACAGCCCAGGCTGTTGCTATGGCGACAGGGGCTCTGCAATGTGCGCTTGGAGTGTGAATCAATTTATCATTTTAATGAGGAGTGTGTGTGTACTGTGTGAGTGAGAGAGAGAGGGCGGGAGCAGCAGAGGACGGGTCAAAAGGTGCACATGAGACAGGCATTCAATTCATTTGATTTTTCTGGCATTTCATGAAAGAATGCATTTGGATGAATCTCTTACCATTTTCTTGTCTGTGCTTCTGAATACACTGACAGGCCTTCATCAAAATCTTATTTCAAGCATAACATTACACGCTTTGAGTAGTTTGCACATCAATAAGGTGAGAATTGATGTAATCTGAGCTGAGAGCCAAATATCTGTGATACAGTACCTTTGGCAATAATATGTTTGGTAAACGTGTTAAACAAACAGTGCAGGACAGGACTAGAGGCAGGACAGGACTACAGGGAAGGCGGGAAGAAAGTGAGGCAGCGCAGGAGAATGGAGTGATTTCAGTGCCAAGAGTTCCATAATTTTTCATTTGTGTCAGGATATTGAATTTGAATGTAATGTTTTTGAATATGTAATGCACAAATTGAATCATTTAATTCATAAATTGAACTTGTATTTCATGACTTTAGACTAAATTGAGTGGCTATTGCATTCCATTTTTTAATTAAATTAAATTGAAATGTTTTAATTCAATTAAATTGAATATTCAAATTGAATATTTATGTATTCACTTTCAATATGATAGATATTGCATTCATTGTCTGCATCAAGTTTACAAAATATAATTTCAAGTTTTCAGTTGCATATATTCAACTTCTCAGATGCATTCAGATTCAGTTTTCAAATTAAGTTCTCTAAATTCAGATTCAAAGATAAGATTCAAAGATGTATTCAGATTCAATGATAAGAAGGCTGTTCCTAACCAATTGTATTTTTCTTTTTTTTTCTTTGCGTTGTTTCTAACTTATTTTTTATTTTGTACATAATGTTGCTGCTACCGTCTCTTATGACTGAAAATAACTTCTGGACATCAGAACAGCGATTCCTCACCACGAACTGCAGAATCCTTTTTTTCCTTTAATGAGTCCGACGAGCCCGACCTGAATGACATACTGCTTTTCCGGGAACAGGCCCAGATCCCCGTCATTTACGTGAAGAGAAGGCGGAGAAAAAGGGTCCAGAGGTCAAGCTGCCTTCTGAGAATTCTTAGGCAATCGAACAAACCCCCACTGCCTTCCGTTCTGCTCAAAAACATGCCATTTTTGGAAAATAAAATCGATGACCTACACGGAAGATTAAACTACCAACGGGACATTAAAAACTGTAATATCTTTTTATCAACATACAGCTGGCTGGTTATACGCTGTGTCGGCAGGATAGAACAGCGGTGTCTGGTAAAACGAGGGGCGGCGGACAATGTATTTTTGTAAATAACAGCTGGTGCATGATATCTAAGGAAATCTCAAGGTTTTACCTTCCTGAGGTGGAGTATCTCATGATAAGCTGTAGACCACACTATGTACCTAGAGTTTTCATCTGTATTTTCGTAGCTGTCTACATACCACCACAGACTAATGCTGGCACTAACAGCACTATCAGCATGTTAAATGTGCAACCAGAGGGGGAAAAAACTCTGTAATACCAACATGTTTTAAGCAGACCACAATAGTTCCTGTGCCCAAGAACACGAAGGTAACCTAAATGACTAAATTACTACAGACCCATAGCACTCACGTCTGTAGCCATGAAGTGGTTTGAAAGGCTGGTCATGGCTCACATCAGCATCATTATCCCAGAAACCCTAGACCCAATCCAATTTACATACCACCCCAACAGATCCACAGATGATGGAATCTCTATTGCACTCCACACTACCCTTTCCCACCTGCACAAAAGGAACACCTATGTGAGGATGCTATCCATTGACTAGAGCGCAACGTTCAACACCATAGTGTTGAACGTAAGCTAATCAATAAGCTAAGGACCTTGGGACTAAACACCTCCCTCTGCAACTGGATCCTGGACTTCCTGACGGGCCGCCCCCACGTGGTAAGGGTAGGTAACAACACATCCGCATCGCAGTGCTAGCTGTACCACCAGAGATTCTGGGTTCGAGCCCAGGCTCTGTCATAGCCGGCCGCGACTGGGATGTCCATGGGGCGACGCACAATTGGCCCAGCGTCGTCCGGGTTAGGGAGGGTTGGCCGGCAGGTCTTATCGCGCACTAGCAACTCATGTGGCTGGCCGGGCGCAGTGCATGCTAACCAGGTCGCCAGGTGTACAGTGTTTCCTCCGACACATTGGTGCGGCTGGCTTCTGGGTTGGATGTGCATTGTGTCAAGAAGCAGTGTGGCTAGGTTGGGTTGTGTTTCGGAGGACGCATGGCTCTCGACTTTCGCCTCTCCCGAGTCCGTACGGGAGTTGCAGCGATGAGACAAGACTGTAACTACTACCAATTGGATACCACGAAATTGGGGAGAAAAAACAACAACACATCCGCCACACTGATCCTCAACACGAGGGCCCCTCAGGGGTGCGAGCTCAGTCCCCTCCTGTACTCCCTGTTCACTCATGACTGCACGGCCAGGCACGACTCCAACACCATCATTAAGTTTGCTGATGACACAACAGCGGTAGGCCTGATCACCGACAACGACTAGACAGCCTATAGAGAGGAGGTCAGAGACCTGGCCGTGTGGTGCCAGGACAAAAACCTCTCCCTCAATGTGATCAAGACAAAGGAGATGATTGTGGACCACAGGAAAAGGAGGACCGAGCACTCCCCCATTCTCATCGATGGGGGCTGCAGTGGAGAATGTTGAGAGCTTCAAGTTCCTTGTTGTCCACATCACCAACAAACTAACATGGTCCAAGCACATCAAGACAGTCGTGAAGAGGGCATGACAAAACCTATTACCCATCAGGAGACTGAAAAGATTTGGCATAGGTCCTCAAAAGGTTCTACAGCTGCACCATTGGTAGCATCACTGCAATGTATGGCAACTGCTCGACCTCCGATCGCAAGGCACTATAGAGGGTAGTACTGTCGTATGGCCCAGTACATCACTGGGGTCAAGCTTCCTGCCATCCAGGATTTCTATACCAGGCGGTGTCAGAGAAAGGCCCTAAAAGTTGTCAAAGACTCCAGCCACCTTAGTCATAGACTGTTCTCTCTGCTACCACACGGGAAGCGATACCGGAGCACCAAGTCTAAGTCCAAGAGACTTCTAAACAACTTCTACCCCCAAGCCATAAGACTCCTGAACATCTAATCAAATGGCTACCCAGATTATTTGCATTGCCCCTCCCCCTCTTTTACACCGCTGCTACTCTGTTGTTATCATCTATGCATAGTCACTTTAATAACTCTATTTACATGTACATATTACCTCAATTACCTTGATTAACCGGTGCCCCCGCACATTGACTTTGTAACAGTAACCCCCTCTATAAAATCTCGCTATTGTTATTTTACTGCTGTTCTTTAATTACTTGTTACTTTTATTTCTTATTCTTATTCGTATTTTTTTATGTTTAACTGCATTGTTGGTTAGGGGCTCGTAAGTATTCGTTGCATGTGACTAATACAATTTAATTTGATTTGAAACCAGAGACAACACCCTGGTACTTTGCCAGCCAGGAAAGGTAGATGAGAACTGATAGAATCAAACAATCACTGTGGTAAACAGAAGGGTCCATGCTATCCGCGATCCTTGGGATGTCCCTACCCCATTGAGGTTGAAATTGTAAATGGTTTGTGTTAGACGTGTTAGTTTCAAGTTTCCGGCAAGGGTAGTCATGTTAAGGTTAACATGTAACTGACTGGGTTGAGCTAAAGCCTAGGCATTGGTCCTGTGACTTGGATGGGTCTCTTCAAGAAGGAGCTCAAAGGGGGGTGAAATATAACACAGGTGGCTCGGTGACCATGCTCATGTGATGAGTGACTTGTCTGAGACCTGAAAACTTGCATTGTCTGGCACACAGGAGACCCGGGTCAGAACCCCATCACTCAAACTAATGTCCCATGTGCCTATGGTTCTATTAAGTCATTTTTCCGTTTACCTCGTGCTTTATTTTTAATAGATTTACTTAGAAGTGCTTTAATTTGTATTTATTCCTAGTGTGTGTGTGCTGTGTTTTGGTTTACTTCTTATTTACTTATTTGAGTGACTTCCTTTCCTTTCAATTCGTTAACCCCTTTTGTCGCATTGTGTAAATTAATGTGTTAATTAGGGACCTGAGCCACACTCACCACACCTGGGGTGTAGTGTAATGGGGTTAATGAGTTGCCCTTGCACAAAGGAAGCTGTTTGTAAACAAGTTATTTTGTGGGTGTCAAGTCCTGACCATAGAAAGCCTGTATTTTCTATGGTAAAGTAGGTCAGGGTGTGACTTGGGGTGTTTAGTCTAGTTTATTATTTCTATGTGGGGTTCTAGGTTTATTTTTCTATGTTGGTGTTTGTGTATGATTCCCAATTAGAGGCAGCTAGTAATCGTTGTCTCTAATTGGGGGATCATACTTAAGTTGCATGTTTTCCACCTGTGGGTTATGGGATATTGTTTATGTATAGTGTGTTTGAGCACTACGTAGTCACGGGTCTTTGTAAGTTTCGTTATTTTGTTTTCAGTTTCCCTTATTCATTAAAAGATGTGGAACTATACTCACGCTGCGCCTTGGTCCGGTCATTATTACGAACAATGTGACAGTGGGGAAAAACTCATTCTGATTGGCTGGACCTGGCTCCCCAGTGGGTGGACTTAACTCCCAAGTGGGTGGGCCTCCTAGTCTGCGCCCCTTACCAGTCATATGAAATCCATAGATTTAGGGCCTAATGAATTTATTTTCTTCTATGAACTGTAGTTGTTGCATGTTGCATTTATATTTTTGTTCAGGATAGTTTATAGCCTAAAAAGTTAAAACACTAGAGCGAAATTCATAGGAGGAAAATAAATTCAACATGCCACATTGGCTTCAGAAAGCGCCAGAAACATCTATTTACCACAGTGCTGTTTAATTCTATCTGTTCTCATCTACTTTTCCTTGCTGGCAAAGTACCAGGATGTTTTCTCTGGTTCTCTGGTTTTTGGAAACTGAATCTGAATGCATCTGAGAAGTTGAGTATATGAAACCTTGATCAACTTGAAATTACAGTTTGTAAGCTTGATACACAAACAATGAATGCAATATCTACCATTTTGAAACCAAAAATATAAATATTCCATTTTAATATTCTATTTTTTTTTTAACTGAATGCAATATTCACTCATTTCAGTTTCAAATCATGAAATACAATTTATGGATTCAATATGTGCATTACAAATTCAATATCCTAATTCAAATATTCAATATTATGGAATTCAAATGCAATTTCTGTTGGCACTGAAATCGCTTCATACTGGAGGCTGGGTAGGTCTAGACTCTAGAGGCAAAGTTTTGTACAACTGGAATGTAAATTCTTTACCACGGAAACTCTGTTTTGATCTTTTCAATATCCCCCTGATCACAAGGCAATTAACTGCTGTGTGCATGAGAGGAGGTGCAGTAAACCCAATGGAAAGAACTTTCTCCTTCCAGATGACTGTTCTTTCCCTTTGCTATTCAATGTGAAGAATGTGTGAATTAATGGAATGTGAATATCTCATTTAAAAACACTAGGAGCAAACTATTCCTCATTGAACAGATATACCACAGACTATACCACAGAGGAAATTATACTATGGCATTGTTTTTTAAATTGTGTGGTAGTTTTTCTATTTTGGTCTATTTATTTCCGTCATTACCTCCCATTGTTTTCTTGTGTGGGAACATCGCAATACCCACAGGAGTATGGCTATTCAGCTGTAGCGTGAGATATTGGTAACTGATCAAATAAACACTTGAGGAAATGAGGGATACAACAGATATTGAAAGCTGCTGCTTCCACACAGGTGTGGTTCCTGAGTTAATTAAGCAATTAACATCCCATCATGCTTAGATCACGTATAAAATGCGCAATTGCCTATTATTTTTTGCTACTGTGGTTTCGAAGAAGAGATCTCAGTGAATTTGATAGAGGGGTCTCAAAGGAGCAATGTTGGGGTTAAAGGGTGTGTGTTTATGTGTGTGTCTCAGTCACCAGATCTCAACCCAACTGAACACTTATGGGAGATTCTGGAAAGGCGCCTGAGAAAGTGTTTTCCACCAGCATCAACAAAACACGAAATTATGGAATTTATCATGGAAGAATTAAGTTACATCCCTCCAATAGAGTTCCAGACACTTATAGAATCTATGCCAAGGTGCATCGAAGCTGTTCTGGCAGCTCGTGGTGGCCCAACGCCCTACTAAGACAATGTATGTTGGTGTTTCCATCATTTTGGCAATTACCTGTATGTAGATGCTATAAAAAGATTTGTACATACAGTATCTAAATGTTTTTAAAACGGGGAAACCTGTCACGACTTTTAATCAAACAGTAAAACATTAAACGCTGTATTTTTTCTCCCTGGCTGGCCTTTTCTCTGTCTCCAACCCGCATCCATGATTGATGCAATTATCGCTATCCTCACTGGTTCTTGACCCACCTATCAACGGAGAAAGCGATTACAGAATTTCAACCTAAAATCATTCCATTCATTTTGTTTACCAGTGCTTAGTGAGTACATTTTTTGCATTGATCCTCTGTCTTCTTTTTGGTTTCAACTATCCATTTTCCCTTTTTACCTCCTACTCAGATATCATCACTTTAGCCTGAAAGAGCTTTGGTGTGCCTGTCTGCTTGTTGGCATGAGTTACTCTACAAGATCACGACTCCTCTACAGCTCTCTGACTCAGTGGTGAAGGTAGTTGAAATGTGGATGTTAGCTTCAATCATATGCAACAAAAGACCTTTCTGAGACTGAGGGCAGTACTGTCAGGTACCACACTTTAGCCCACTCACCCCAACTAGTTTCCCCTTGTAAATGCTGTTCATGGTCTGTGTCTCCCAAATTTTTCTTGTGTTTACTGAGTGTGAACCTCCTAAAAGCATTTTCCTGTAGCCCTCTATCCCGATTGATTAAAACTATGGCCCTGTCCAGAAACAACCTCTAACCCACCTAAGCCTAAACACTTGGGTAGATTAGAAAGAATTAGGACAGTATCTCCACTTACACTCTAATACACTTGGTTGAATTTTTGCCATCTTGTTAATTATCCTCCCTTCCATATCCAACTGCCCTAGGAGGTAGCAGTTAGGCCTTGTTTCTGGACAGGGCTTATGTTTCCTGTCACAACCCTTCATTAAGTCATGATTAGAAATGTCAAACACATATCCAGTTCAATCAGTATCTTAGCTGTCCTCTGTCACTCTGTCCCTAAACTGTGTCTGTCAGTATGGTGTTATGGTGGTGCTGCTATGCACTGCACAGACAGCTAGAGCAATGACACGTTTGCCCTCAGAACGGCACCCCGTGGAAACTGTTAACGCAATGTTTGTATGCCTACTGACAAGGCTATAACCACTGCACTTCAGCTGACATTCCCTCCGGAATGGCTGTCAAATAGACAGCCATAACTAGGTTGGGACAATATCAGCAATTAACAAACTTAGTGCCACCCTTCACAGTTGTTTGTGTGGCCTAAATGAACCTTGTGATTGTGATGCGGGGTGCCGCAAATCGCAGCGAGAGCAAATTGCCTCTCGAGGGCACGATGCGATCATTAGGCTACCTCGTTTTCTGCACCTTCTCTCTTTTTTTTCTCCTACACAGTGGCAGTTCGTTCACCACGATTAAAATTTCAGGAGCTTTAATTGGGTGTGTTTGATCCGCAGGTGCGAAAGCCTCACTGGCTGTGTCAAGCATTTTCTCCGACCCAACGCAAGCGGATATGTTCAAAGCTCCTGAATGAGGATGACCAACATGTCACTCCAAACTCCAACACTTCGTAAAAGGGATTGTGAAACACCAATTCAAAGTACAGTTTTTGCCATGTCTTGCCATTTCAAAACAGGCAACTAAGCTAAGCCAACAACTGAACTGGTAGAAGATTTAGTCGTTTATACATGTTTCATCTTGGCCTATACCAGGTTATTACACAAATCTTATAGTACCAAGTTTGTGGCTGAATGTACCCTTTTTATCTAGATTTTTGACTCTAAACACTGACTCCATCTTATAAACCAGGTCAACCATTTCCAAACCCCACACATATCATATTCTCAATGTTCTCCCCTACTGTAACACCGCTCAGTTTCCTGGTCATTTGTGCTGCAATAGGCTTTTCTCCCTCTGGTCCTTTCCTTTCATTTCCCCCACCAATCCCCATCTCTGTCTCTGCACCAGACAAGATAGCAGCACTCACTCTGAGTGTGCCCGTGCGTGCGTGCGTTTGTGCAAGAGAGCGAGCGAGAGGGAAAGAGAGGACCCTTGGGAGTGCTTGCATGTTCTGCCTGTGTCTGTGTGTCAGTGCAGCCTACATAAAGCAGCTGTGTGCTCGCATGTCAGTGGTGTTTCTGCTCCCTATGGTGTACTACAGTGGGATGACCATTCATGACCATTCCTCTGATCTTGTGCCACTCTGGGCAGAATTAAATACAAAATGGCACCTAAGGGTACTTGCTTTCATTAATTGCAAAGAAAACAATCTATATAATGTGAATAGTGGAATAAAATATGAATGCGTGGGAATTTACTTGAATCTTAAAAGCCACTTTACAAACCTTGCTAATATTACGTACAATGAGTGCTGTACGTAACCTTATTGTAAGGATTCAATGGCTGCTGGATATTTTTTAAGGATTCAATGGCTGCTGAGTATTCTCGTAAAGATTCAATGGCTGCTGGGTATTATGGTAAAGATTCAATGGCTGCTGGGTATTCTCGTAAGGATTCAATGGCTGCTGAGTATTATCGTAAAGATTCAATGGCTGCTGAGTATTATCGTAAAGATTCAATGGCTGCTGGGTGTTATCGTAAGGATTCAATGGCTGCTGGGTATTATCGTGAATATTCTATGGTTGCTGGGTATTATCGTAAGGATTCAGTGGCTGTGGGTATTATCATAAGGATTCAAAGGCTGTGGGTATTATCGTAAGGATTCAATGGCTGTGGAATTATCATAAGAATTTACAGTTATTGCTGTGGGTATTATCATAAGGATTCAAAGTCTGTGGGTATTATCATAAGGATTCAATGGCTGTGGGTATTACCATAAAGATTCAATGGCTGTGGGTATTATCGTAAGGATTCAATGGCTGTGGGTAGTATCGTATGGATTCAATGGCGATGGGTATTATCGTACGGATTCAATGGCTGCTGGATATTATCGTAAAGATTCAATGGCTGCTGGGTATTATTGTAAGGATTCAATGGCTGCTGGGTATTATCGTGAGGATTGAATTGATGTGGGTGTTATCATAAGGATTCAATGGCTGTGGGTATTATCGTAAGGATTCAATGGCTGTGGGTATTATCATAAGGATTCAATGGCTGAAGGTATTATCGTAAGGATTCAATGGCTGTGGGTGTTATCGTAATGATTTAATGGCTGCTGTGTATTATCGTAAGGATTTACAGTAATTGCTGTGGGTATTATCATAAGGATTCAATGGCTGCTGGGTATTATCGTAAGGATTCAATGATGTGGGTGTTATCATAAGGATTCAATGGCTGTGGGTATTATCGTAAGGATTTAATGGCTGCTTCGTATTATCGTAATGATTTAATGGCTGCTGGGTATTATCGTAATGATTCAACGGCTGCTGGGTATTATCGTAAGGATTTACAATAATTGCAGTGGGTATTATCGTAAGGATTCAATGGCTGCTGGGTATTATCTTAAAGATTCGATGGCTGTGGTTAATAACGTAAGGACTCAATGTCTGTGGGTATTATCCTAAGGATTTACAGTGATCGCTGTGGGTATTATCATAAGGATTCAATGGCTGTGGGTATTAACATAAGGATTCAATGGCTGTGGGTATTATCGTTACGATTCAATGGCTGTGGGTATTATCATAAGGATTCAATGGCTGTGGTATTATCATAAGGATTCAATGGCTGTGGTATTATCATAAGGATTCAATGGCTGTGGGTATTATCGTATATATTCAATGGCTGTGGTTATTATCGTATGGATTTACAGTAATTGCTGTGGGTATTATCATAATGATTCAATGGCTGTGGGTATTACCGTAAGGATTCAATGGCTGTGGGTATTATCATGAGGATTCAATGGCTGCTGGGTATTATCGTAACGATTCAATTGCTGTGGGTATTATTGTAAACATTCAATCGCTGGTGGGTATTATTGTAAGTATTCAATGGCTGTCGGTATTATCGTAAGGATTAAATGGCTGTGGGTATTATTGTAAGTATTCAATGGCTGTGGATATTATAGTAAGGATTCATTGGCTGTTTGTATTATCATAAGAATTTACAGTTATTGCTGTGGGTATTATCATAAGGATTCAATGGCTGTCGGTATTATTGTAAGGATTCAATGGCTGTGGGTATTATAAGGATTCAAGGGCTGTGGGTGTTATCGTAAGGATTCAATGGCTGTGGGTATTATCATAAGGATTTAATGGCTGCTGGGTATTTTTGTAAGGATTCAATGGATTTGGGTATTATCGTAAGGATTCAATGGCTGTGGGAATTATCGTAAGGATTCAATGGCTATGGTTATTATCGTAAAGATTTACAGTAATTGCTGTTGGTATTATCATAAGGATTCAATGGCTGTGGGTATTATTATAAGGATTCAATAGCTGCTGGGTATTATCGTAAAGATTCAATGACTGCTGGGTATTATTGTAAGGATTCAATGGCTGCTGGGTATTATTGTAAGGATTCAATTGATGTGGGTTTTATCATAAGGATTCAATGGCTGTGGGTATTATTGTAAGGATTCAATGGCTGTGGGTATTATCGTAAGGATTCAATTGATGTGGGTTTTATCATAAGGATTCAATGGCTGTGGGTATTATCGTAAGGATTCAATGGCTGTGGGTGTTATCTTAAGGACTTAATGGCTGCTGGGTATTATTGTAATGATTTAATGGCTGCTGTGTATTATCATAATCATTCAACGACTGCTGGGTATTATCGTAAGTATTTACAGTAATTGCTGTGGGTATTATCATAAGGATTCAATGGCTGCTGGGTATTATCGTAATGATTCAATGGCTGTGGGTATTATCGTAAGGATTCAATGGCTGTGGGTATTATCGTATGGATTCAATGGCTTTGGTTATTATCGTAAGGACTCAATGGCTGTGGGTATTATCGTAAGGATTCAATGGCTGTGGGTATTATCATAAGGATTCAATGGCTTTGGTTATTATCGTAAGGACTCAATGGCTGTGGGTATTATCGTAAGGATTCAATGGCTGTGGGTATTATCATAAGGATTTACAGTAATTGCTGTGGGTATTATCATAAGGATTCAACAGCTGTGGGTATTATCATAAGGATTCAATGGCTGTGGGTATTACCATAAAGATTCAATGGCTGTGGGTATTATCGTAAGGATTCAATGGCTGTACGATATTCGCCCGACGGAGCGTGTCGGGGATTTGATGGCACCTGGGTCAGCGCTCCATACTCGTCCTGAGGTGAGTGTTAGTCGGCTGGTGAAGATTGTGCCAGCCTCACACACTAGGCCTCCTGTGTACCTCCCTAGCCTTGCACGTCCTGTGCCAGCCCTGCTCTCAAGCTCTCCAGTACGCCTTCACGGTCCGGTCCATCCTGTGCCACCTCCACACACCAGCCCTCCGGTGGCAGCTCCCCGCACCAGGCTTCCTGTGCGTGTTCTCGGCCCAGTACCACCAGTGCCAGCACCACGCATCAGGCCTACAGTGCGCCTTGCCTGTCCAGCGCTGCCAGAGCCTTCCTCCTCTACAGTGCTGCCGGAGTCTCCCGCCTGTTCAGCGCAGTCAGAGCCTTCCTCCTCTCCAGCGCTGTCGGAGTCTCCTGCCTGTTTAGCGCTGTCGGAGCCTTTCTCCTCTCCAGCGCTGCCGGAGTCTCCCGCCTGTTCAGCGCTGCCAGAGCATTTCTCCTCTCCAGCGCTGTCTGAGTCTCCCGCCTGTTTAGCGCTGTCGGAATCTCCCGCCTGTTTAGCGCTGCCAGAGCCTTTCTCCTCTCCAGTGCTGCCGGAGTCTCCCGCCTGTTTAGCGCTGCCAGAGCCTTCCTCCTCTCCAGCGCTGCCGGTGTCTCCTGCCTGTTCAGCGCAGCCAGAGCCGCTAGTCTGCATGAAGCAGCCAGATCTGCCAGTCTGCATGGAGCAGCCAGATCTGCCAGTCTGCATGGAGCAGCCAGAGCTGCCAGTCTGCATGGAGCAGCCAGAGCTGCCAGTCTGCTTGGAGCAGCCAGAGCTGCCAGTCTGCATGGAGCAGCCAGAGCTGCCAGTCTGCATGGAGCAGCCAGAGTGCCAGTCTGCATGGAGCAGCCAGAGCTGCCAGTCTGCTTGGAGCAGCCAGAGCTGCCAGTCTGCATGGAGCAGCCAGAGCTGCCAGTCTGCATGGAGCAGCCAGAGTGCCAGTCTGCATGGAGCAGCCAGAGCTGCCAGTCTGCATGGAGCAGCCAGAGCTGCCAGTCTGCATGGAGCTGCCAGTCTGCATGGAGCAGCCAGAGCCGCCAGTCAGCCAGAATCCGCCAGTCAGCCAGAATCTTCCAGATCCGCCATTCAGCCAGGATCCGCCAGTCAGCCAGGATCCACCAGTCAGCCAGGATCCGCCAGTCAGCCAGGATCTGCCGGAACCGCCAGTCAGCCAGGATCTGCCAGATCCAACTACCTGCCTGAGCTTCCTCTCAGTGCTGAGCTTCCTCTCAGTGCTGAGCTTCCTCTCAGTACTGTGCTACCCCTCAGTCCCGAGCTACCCCTCAGTCCCGAGCTACCCCTCAGTCCCGAGCTTCCCCTCAGTCCCGAGCTACCTCAGTCCCGAGCTGCCCCTCAGTCCAGTGGGGTCCTTGGTGAGGGTTATTAGGCCAAGGTCGGCGGCGAGGGTCGCCAATCTAAGGACGCGATGCAAGGGGACTAAGACTTTGTTGGAGTGGGGTCCATGTCCCGCGCCGGAGCCGCCACCGTGGACAGACGCCCACCCGGACCCTCCCCTATGGGTTTAGGTGTGCGGCCAGGAGTCCGCACCTTGGGGGGGGGGTTCTGTCACGCCCTGGTCTTAGTATTTTGTGTCTTCTTTATTATTTTGGTCAGGCCAGGGTGTGACATGGGTTTATTTTGTGGTGTGTTTTGTCTTGGGGTTTTAGTAGGTATTGGGATTGGGGCTTAGTAGGGTTATCTAGAAAAGTCTATGGTTGCCTGAAGTGGTTCTCAATCAGAGGCAGGTGATTATCGTTGTCTCTGATTGGGAACCATATTTAGGCAGCCATATTCTTTGAGTGTTTCATGGGTGATTGTTCCTGTCTCTGTGTTTGTTTGCACCAGATAGGCTGTTTAGGTTTTCACGTTTTGTTTGTTGTTTTTGTATTGTACGTTTTTTCATCGTCATTAAATATGTATCAAGAACACCACGCTGCATTTTGGTCCGACTCTCCTTCGACGGAAGAAAACCGTAACACTGTGGGTATTATCATAAGGATTCAATGGCTGTGGGTATTATCGTAAGGATTCAATGGCTGTGGGTATTATCGTATGGATTCAATGTCTGTGGGTAGTATCGTATGGATTCAATGGCTATGGGTATTATCGTAAGGATTTAATGGCTTGTGGGTGACAAGGAAAAGACATTGGGAGGAAACATTTATCTTGCCCTGCTCATAAAAATACCCACTCAGCAAAATGGCCAGGGCTCTAAATTTGCAGCAGCATGGCTTAACCTGGCTTGCAGTATACCCTTTGATAGATCATTATAATATTCACCACCGGCAACACAGACAAAAAGAGGATTCATATTGTGTGGCTTAAAGGGATAGTTCACCCAACTGACTTAATGAGTCGCTGGCTGTGTGCTAAGTAAACAACTATGAACCATAGACACAGCTCTTGTTCCAAATCCTATGTGGTTAAACATTGACTTGTCATACAACCCTTTCGGTAACACTTGACACCCCAGCATCATTTGACGCAATGACACGGACATAGACATGTCATAACAGCTAACTTGTCATAACCTGTCATAATATGTTCATAACACTGACACATATATTTAGACCTGTTGTTGTGACATATACTGTGTTATGTTATGGCTGGTTATGACACCTACGTAAAAGTGTCTTAACTCACAGAAATTCAGATTTAAAAAAGATGTAGAACTTAAGAACCTAACTTTCAAATAAAAGGAAACTTCTCGGTAGGGAAAAAAAAAACATTTAATAAATGCACTCATGTAGGTGTCATAACCAGGAATAAAATAATGCAATATATGTTACAACAGGCCGAAATGTATGTGTCATGACACTGTTATGACTTTAATATGACAGGTTATGACAAGTTATGTCAGCTGTTATGACCAATGTGTTATAACGCTGGGTGTCAAGTAAAGTGTCACCATAATTTCTGTTCATTTCTGTATCTTCAATCTTGTTATGTTTTTCCTACCTTCGTTAATATTGTGTGAATTCAAGGGGAATTCAAGATTCCCCTTGAAGTTTCCCTGCCTTTTGCTTGTTCTGCCAAAGCTTTCTCCTTCTCTACAGGTTTTTTTCTTCCCGGGATTGTCTTTGCTTGGTTGGTTTCCAAACTCCCTCTCTCTTCCTCTCTCTTCCTCTCCCTGCCTCTCACTGGACCTGCTAGGAGTCGTCTTTCATTACTGCTACTCTGCAGTATCTTCTATTTACAGTTGACGTCAATTACTTCCCACACTTTGCCTCTCGGGTCTCCAATGTCTATTTGACGATTCTTCCCTGATGAATTCTCTCCCTCTCCCTTAAACCTCTTCCTCCCACTTACTCTCTTTCTACTCTTTCAGTCAGATAAGAGGACACACGCTGTCTGTCCGAAACCTCATGTGGTAGACGCCAGTTTGACACTGCAGAATTTCCCTCTCCCTCTGTCTTGTTTATTTACGTTTATGTAGGCCATTTAGTCTCAACATATAAAGCAAAAATCCTATACAATAGAATTACATTTACATTTTATTTTATACTTTGTGTTTGGAATCCTGCATGCCCTACCTTTCCATACTGCATCTTGCAGTGTGCTTGTAGTGCCTCTTCACGCTCAATGTGAACCCATTAAATAGCAACTACCGATAGTCATTGATTGCACTGGGCAAGAATGAAATCCCTCATTGATTCCTATGCGCAACAATGAAATCCCTGCCTTGCAAAGAGAATTGAAGTGTCAAAATTGAGCAGGAGAGAAGGCCGAACCCTTCGTGCATCCCCTGGGCCGTGGAGCAACCCCCCCAACACACACACACCCTCCTCCTTTTGGCCTTTTGGCATCTTCTCAGTTTAGCACAAAACCACACACACGCACAAACAAATGCACACATGCTTATACACATGGACGCAGACAGGCACGCAGACACACTCTCACACGGACACACACACACACACACACCGCTCCTTCTCCATTCCCTTGGAGCTGAGGGGCTTCCAGGGGCTTTTGCGAAAACCGTCCCATTGATCAGAGGAAATGGAGACTTGTCGAGTTACCACGGTAACTACCATGCCGACTCAGGGGGTGCGCGCAAGCTGTTGGAGAATCTGTGAGTCAGGTTGACGGGCAGGGGCCAATGAAGAGAGAGAGAGAGAGAGAGAGAGAGACCGCTCTTGATGGCGGAGAGAAAATCCAATAAAATGTTTTAGAGTTAATTTCCTGCAATTCTACACATTTTGCCATGGGGCATAGAGAAAATGTTGCTGTTTCTTAACAAGCTTGCTGAAATTCTACACATTTTGCCATGGGGTGGAGAAAAATATTTTGCTTAGTTTGACTAATTTCATGCAATTCTACTCATTTTGCCATGGGGTGGAGAGAGAAATGTGCAATTTTACAGGTAATTTCCTCCAATTCTACATGTTTTGCCATAGGGTAGAGAGCATTTTGGGGGGGTTTTGAAGCTAGTTTCCTGCAATTTTACCATCAGAAAACCATTCAGTATCTGATGTGACAACCATTTGCCTCTTGGTGACATGCCTGGTGAGTATGCAGGCCATGGAAGAACTGGGACACATTCAGCTTCCAAGAATTGTGTACAGATCCTTGCAACATGCAGCACTGCATTATCATGTTGAAATGAGGTGATGGCGGCAGATGAATGGCACGACAATGGGCCTGAGGATCTCGTCACAGAATCTCTGTGCATTAAAATTGCCATCGATAAAATGCAATTGTGTTTGTTGTCCATAGCTTATGACTGTCCATACCATGACCCCATTGCCACCACAGGGCACTCTGTTCACAATGTTGACATCAGCAAACCGCTCACCCACACAATGCCATAAACGTGGTCTGCGGTTGTGAGGCCGGATGGACGTACAGTACAGCCAAATTCTCTAAAACCACGTTGGAGGCGGCATACAGTATGGCAGAGAAATTGACATTCAATTATCTGGCAACAGCTCTGGTGGACATTCCTGCAGTCAGCCAATTGCACACTCCCTCAAAACTTGAGACATTTGTGGCATTGTGTTGTGTGAGAACTGCAAATTTTACAGTGGCCTTTTATTGTCCACAGCACAAGGTGCACCTGTGTAATGATCATGCTGTTTAGTCAGCTTCTTGATATGACACACCGGTCAGGTGGATAAATTATCTTGGCAAAGGAGAAATGCTCACTAACAAGGATGTAAGCAAATTTGTGCACAGAAATTAGTGTTTTGTGTGTATGGAACATCTCTGGGATATTTTATTTCAGCTCGTGAAAAATGGCACAAACATTTTACATGTTGCATTTATATTTTAGTTCAGTATATTATGACCCCATTCTGGAATATGGATGTTGCATTTATATTTTTGTTCAGTGTAAACATTTTCAGATGGCATGGGTTAATTGAGTGACCATCAGTGACTGACATAACAAGAGAAAAACTCCTGGTTTTTCATTTCAAAATTGCGCCTTGTGTATTTTACTATTTAACTCTCAACAGGAAGTAGAGAATTTTTTTTTGTCCCTGAGCGGTCTCCTATGTCGCTTATGTCTAGGGCCAGCCCTGTGTCTGATCCTCTGTATGTGCTGGCCCCAGTGACCAGCCAGATAGTCACAACAGCATGTAAAGCCGCTTCCTGTCCCATCCTTTGATGGGATCATTGGTGTTGCGGTGTTTGGCGGATGCAGCATGTAGCAGGCAGTAGCTTACCACTGAAGTAGACCAGTGGTTCTCCAGCCTGGTCCTGGGGGAGCACATTTTTGTTTTTTTGCACTAGCACTATACACCTGATTCAAATCATCAACTCATCAGGATTTGATGATTTGAATCAGGTGTGTAGTGCTAGTGCAAAAAAACAGTAATGTGCTCTCCCAGGACCAGGATTGAGATCCACTGCAGTAGACTATTAAAGACAGGGCTATCCTCACACCACAGAGCTGCATTACAACAACAGATGAGGATGCTGGACGAATGGATACCATACCAGTGTTCATTGGTGTATATATTTTGGGAGACTAAACAAAACGAGCACTGGTGATTTATTAGTAACATGGCTATTAGTGCTTTTACAACAGGGCTGGCTGAATAGGATCTGCAAACTCACAGATTCTATAGATAGTGTATGTATTGTCTTGGAAGGATTTTACCACTAACTATCTGACATACTCCTTCAATTTGAAGTTTAAGGATAATTTCTACCTCTAAAGTGAGAGCATGCTCCTGTTTGTGGTTCATGCTTGGGTAACAATCATTTTAAGACAGTGTCTGTGTGCAAGTCTGTATTACAGTAAGATGTTTCCACATAGCAGGAGTTGGGCTCTTACGCCACCTGGAGGCACAGTAGGTGAAGTTAATGTACTAACTGAATATCAAAATATCATTACGCCAACCCTACTCCTGAAAAGGCGTTTGTTCCAGCCCTGCACTAACACACCTAATTCAGCTAATCAAGGTCCTTGGAAGCAGCTAATTAATAGAACTGGGTGTGTTAGAGTTGGGCTGGTACAAAAATGTGCAAACCATATACTGTACGCTGAGTGTCCAAAACATTAAGAACACCTGCTCTATCCGTGACATAGGTGAATCCAGGTGAAAGCTATGATCCTTTATTGATGTCACTTGTTAAATCCACTTCAATCAGTGAGGATGAAGGGGAGGAGTCAGGATAAAGAAGGATTTGTAAGCCTTGAGACAATTATTACATGGATTGTGTATGTGTGCCATTCAGAGGGTGAATGGGCAAGACAAAATATTGAAGTGCCTTTGAACGGGGTAGGGTAGTAGGTGCCAGGTGCACTGGTTTGTGTCAAGAACTGCAACGCTGCTGGGTTTTTCTTGCTCAACAGTTTCCCGTGTGTGTCAAGAATGGTCCACCACCCAAAGGACATCCAGACAAATTGACACAACTGTTGGAAGCATTGGAGTCAACATGGGCGCCAACATCCCTGTAGAACGCTTTCGACATCCATGCCCTTACAAATTGAAGCTCTTTCTGAGGGGAAAAGTGTGTGCAGCTCAGTATTAGGAAGGTGTTCCTAATGATTTTTCTCCTCAGTGTATATGACTCTACAGGAGGAAGAAATTTAGCTGGTGCTACAAGTCTACAGTAGGTGGCAGATTCCTCCACTAAATGGAATGTCTTGGTTGATTGATGGTCAATACAGTACAGTCAGTACAGTATTGCAGTAGAGAAGAGAGGATAATGTCCAATCCCGTGAGAGCCTGTAAGAACCAGTGTAACCTCAGTGTGTGACATGATGCACATGTCTGAAAATATGGAATTTGGGAAATTGAATGAAGCTGAGTGAAATCAGAGTTTGTGTTTATTTTCCTTATTTCACAAGTATTTCCAATGAAATGTAGTGGATGATGCAGTCATAATTTAACTGGAGTAAATATATTTAATTGATTGAATTGTTTCAAGGGATATCTTTGTTTGTTTGTGGTTATGCATCTACATGTAAAAAAGACAACCATTTCTCATTAGCTGACTTTTCAGGTAATTGACTAGTAAATATTGAATTACTAATAGGCCTACATTTAACATCACGTTTCAACATTAAAAAACCATATTACACCAGATAATAAGAATTTGTGATTCTTAATTCTGCCCCTCCAAATATCTCTTTGACAATTTGAGAGAAACCTCTATTAAAGGGATAGTTTACTCAAAAACAACTAAAATATCTAATAACAGTGGGCCAATGAACAAAATACTCAAATACAGTTTGAGTGAACTATCCCTTTAATAGTGGGTGCTATTGTAAATAATGACCTAAAACAACATTGACCTCCTTAATGGCTTCAAACCAATTCCACCCCACATTGATTTAGCCGAGCAATCATTCCACATGTGTGACCATTGAAAAAAGTATGAAAAAAGTGACCTATTTCTGCTACTGGACACATAGTATGCTGGAGTCCAGTTATTGATTCTTTAATCGCTGAAATCAGTGTCACAAAATGTTGCACCATAAACAATAGCAATGGTTGGCCAAAAGTGGGCACTGTCATAAGACAGCAATGGTCGTATTTAGAGACTTTAGTTTCAATGATCGACACGGACTCTAACTAATTTCATTGCGATGAAAGTCATTGAAAGCGGTTACACAGACTTAGACCCCTGTACCTTGCAGATCACCGTTGGTCTGTGGAAGTAGATGGAACAATGTTTGGAAACCTCTTGTCTGGAGCTAATAATGTCTATGTCCAAAGTCCTTCAGAAAGTTTGCAATGTATCTGTTTTACCACAGCAACAATTTGACGGGTATTCATGGTGGTTCCCCTTGATTATTAGATTAGAGAACAAAAACATGAATGTTCTCATTGTGGCAACTCATTTGCAGTTATGGATACAATCATCTTTTAGCAGTGCATGTAGACCAAGGCCACATTTTAATGTACAGTACAAGCCAAAAGCTTGGACACACCTACTCATTCAATGTTTTTTCTTTATTTAAAAAAAAATGTAGACATCAAAACTATGAAATAAAACATGAAATCATGCAGTAACCAAAAAAGTATTAAACAAATCAAAATATATTTCATATTTGAGATTCTTAAAAATGGCCACCCTTTGCCTTGATGACAGCTTTGCACACTCTTGGCATTCTCTCAACCAGCTTCAGTCACCTGGAATGCATTTCAATTAACAGGTGTGCCTTGTTAAAAGTTCATTTGTGGAATTTCTTTCCTTCTTAATGTGTTTGAGCCAATCAGTTGTGTTGTGACAAGATACGGGTGGCATACAGAAGATAGCCCTATTTGCTAAAAGACCAAGGCCATATTGTGGCAAGAACAGCTCAAATAAGCTAAGAGAAATGACAGTACATCATTACTTTAAGACATGAAGGTCAGTCAATCAGGAACATTTCAAGAACTTTTAAAGTTTCTTCAAGTGCAGTCGCAAATAACGATCAAGCACTATGATGAAAATGGCTCTCATGAGGACCGCCACAGGAAAGGAAGACCCAGAGTTACCTCTGCTGCAGAGGATAAGTTCATTAGAGTTACCAGCCTCAGAAATTGCAGCCCAAATAAATGCTTCACAGAGTTCAAGTAATAGACATATCTCAACATCAACTGTTTAGAGGAGACTACAGTGGGGAGAACAAGTATTTGATACACTGCCGATTTTGCAGGTTTTCCTACTTACAAAGCATGTAGAGGTCTGTCATTTTTTATCATAGGTACACTTCAACTGTGAGAGACGGAATCTAAAAAATCCAGAAAATCACATTGTATGATTTTTAACTAATTAATTTAATTTTATTGCATGACATAAGGATTTGATACATCAGAAAAGCAGATCTTAATATTTGGCACAGAAACCTTTGTTTGCAATTACAGAGATCATATGTTTCCTGTAGTTCTTGACCAGGTTTGCACATCTTAGCTTCATCTAAGTCACAACAACAGACAAACACAGTGTGCTTAAATTAATAACACACAAATTATTGTGTTTTTCTTGTCTATATTGAATACATCATTTAAACGTTCACAGTGTAGGTTGGAAAAAGTATGTGAACCCCTAGGCTAATGACTTCTCCAAAAGCTAATTGGAGTCAGGAGTCAGCTAACCTGGAGTACATTCTTTGAGACGAGATTGGAGATGTTGGTTAGAGCTGCTCTGCCCTATAAAAAACACGCACAAAATTTGAGTTTGCTATTCACAAGCAGCATTGCCTGATGTGAACCATGCCTCGAACAAAAAACAGATCTCAAGATCAAGAATTGTTGACTTGCATAAAGCTGGAAAGGGTTACAAAAGTATCTCTAAAAGCCTTGATGTTCATCAGTCCACGGTAAGACAAATTGTCTATAAATTGAGAAAGTTCAGCACTGTTGCTACTCTCCCTAGGAGTGACCTTCCTGCAAAGATGACTGCAAGAGCACAGCGCAGAATGCTCAATGAGGTTAAGAAGAATCCTAGAGTGTCAGCTAAAGATTTACAGACATCTCTGGAACATGCTAACATCTCTGTTGAAGAGTCTATGATACGTAAAACACTAAACAAGAATGGTGTTCATGGGAGGACACCACGGAAGAAGCCGTGTTTTGTTCCTTCTCCTCTGCACCCCAGTGTCTCTACTTGCACATTCATCTTCTGCACATCTAATTGTAATTATTTTGCCACTATGGCCAATCTATTTCCTTACCTTACTTACGGAGCAAAAAAAAAAATATATATAAATAAAAGAAATAACAATATGGAGATGAGGTAGTTGGATGGGCTATTTACAGATGGGCTATGTACAGGTGCAGTGATCTGTGAGCTGCTCTGATAGCTGATGCTTAAAGTTAGTGAGGGAGATATGAGTCTCCAGCCCCAGAGATTTTTGCAATTCGTTCCAGTCATTGGCAGCAGAAAACAGGAAGGAAAGGCTGCCAAAGGAGGAATTGGCTTTGGGGGTGACCAGTGAAATATACCTGCTGGAGTGCTTGCTATGGGTGGGTGCTGCTATGGTGACCAGTGCGCTGAGATAAGGCGGGGCTTTACCTAGCAAGGACTTATAGATGACATGGAGACAGTGGGTTTGGTGACGAATATGAAGCGAGGGCCAGCCAATGAGAGCATACAGGTTGCAGTGGTAGGTAGTATATGGGGCTTTGGTGATGAAATGGATGGCACTGTGCTAGACTGCATCCAATTTGCTGAGTAGAGTGTTATTTTGTAAATGACATCGCCGAAGTCAAGGATCGGTAGGATAGTCAGTTTTATGAGGGTATGTTTGGCATGAGTGAAGGACGCATTGTTGCAAAATAGGAAGCCAATTCTAGATTTAATTTTGGATTGGAGATGTTTAATATGAGTCTGGAAGGTGAGTTTACAGTCTAACCAGACACCTAGGTATTTGTAGTTGTCCACATATTCTAAGTCAGAACCATCCAGTGTAGTGATGAAGAATGTGGTGATTGACAGAGTCAAAAGCCTTGGCCAGGTCGATGAATACGGCTGCACAGTATTGTCTTTTGTCGATGAGGATTATGATATCCTTTAGGACCTTGAGCGTGGCTGAGGTGCACCCATGATCAGCTCGAAAACCAGATTGCATAGCGGAGAAGGTATGGTGGGATTCTAAATGGTCTTCTAAGGTCTTTTGAAGACCTTAGAAAGGCAGGGTAGGATAGATATACGTCTGTAACAGTTTGGGTCTAGAGTGTCTCCCCCTTTGAAGAGGGGTATGACCGCGGCAGCTTTCCAATCTTTGGGGATCTCATACGATACGAAAGAGAGGTTGAACAGGCTAGTAATAGGGGTTGCAACAATTGCAGCAGATCATTTAAAAAAATATATATATATGTATATATATATATTTTTCCCCCCCAATTTTGTGGTATCCAATTGTTAGTAGTTACTGTCTTTTATCATCGCTACAACTCCCGTACGGGCTCGGGAGAGATGAAGGTCAAGAGTAATGCGTCCTCCGAAACACAACCCAACCAAGCCGCACTGCTTCTTAACACAGCGAGCATCCAACCCGGAAGCCAGCTGCACCAATGTGTCGGAGGAAACACCGTACACCTAGAGACCTGGTCAGCGTGCACTGCGCCCAGCCCGCCACAGGAGTCGCTAGCGTGCAACGAGACAAGGATATCCCTACAGGCCAAACCCTCCCTAACCCAGACGACGCTAGGCCAATTGTGTGTTGACCCATGGACCTCCCGGTCGCGGCCGGCTGCGACAGAGCCTTGGCTCGAACCCAGAGTCTCTGGTGGTACAGCTAGCACTGCGATGCAGTGTCTTGGACCACTGTGCCACCCGTGAGACCCTCAGCAGATCATTTTAGAAAGAGAGGGTCCAGATTGTTTAGCCCAACTGATTTGTAGGGGTCCAGATTTCGCAGCTCTTTCAGAACATCAGCTATCTGGATTTGGGTGAAGAAGAAATGGGGGAGGTTTGTGCAAGTTGCTGTGGTGGGTGCAGGGCTGTTGACCTGGGTAGGGGTAGCCAGGTGGAATGCAAGGCCAGCCATAGAGAAATGCTTATTGAAATTCTTGATTATCGTGGATTTATCAGTGGTGACAGTGTTTCCTAGCCTCAGTGCAGTGGGCAGCTGGGAGGAGGTGCTCTTATTCTCAATGGACTATCATCGACGGAATCATCGACGCTATCATTGATGGAAAAATCAATTTCCAAGTTTATCCAGACATTTTGCAGGAGAAAGTAAGGCTATCTGACCGCCAATTGAAGCTCAACAGAATTTGGGTGATGCAATAGGACAACAACCCAAAACACAGAAGTAAACAAACAACAGAATGGCTTCAACAGAAGAAAACACACCTTCCAGAGTAGCCCAGTCAGAGTCCTTACCTCAACCCGATTGAGATGCTGTGGCATGACCTCAAGAAAGCGGTTCACACCAGACATCCCAATAATATTGCTGAACTGAAACAGTTTTGTAAAAAGGAATGGTACAAAATTTCTCCTGACCGTTGTGCAGGTCTAATCCGCAAATACAGAAAACGTTTGGTTATAGGAGTTTGGAGTTTATTGCTGCCAAATGAGGGTCAACCAGTTATTAAATCCAAGGGTTCACATACTTTTCCACCCTTCTCTGTGAATGTTTAAACAGTGTGTTCAATAAAGACATGAAAACGTATAATTGTTCGTGTGTTATTAATTTAAGCAGACTGTGTTTGTCTATTGTTGTGACTTAGATGAAGATCAGATCACATTTTATGACCAATTTATGCAGAAGTCCAGGTCATTCCAAAGGGTTCACATACCTTTTCTTGCCACTATTTTTTGATTTGTTTAAACACTTTTTTGGTTACTACATGATTCCATATGTGTTATTTCATAGTTTTGATGTCTTCACTATTATTCTACAATGTAGAAAATTGTTTAAAAAAAACTTTAAAAACTTTGAATGAGTAGATTTGTCCAAACTTTTGACTGGCCCTGTTAGTTGTGGCTTAAGGCGGCACACATAACTCTCTATAATGCACAATTGACTCAAATCAAATGTTATTTTGAGTGCATTTTACACTAAGGGAGAAAAGCTCTTAATAGCCCACTCAATGATGGTACAATTCCTTAGTTTTCTGTTAGGGCCTACTTTAAATGCTTTAGGCTAACAGGTATACAGCCTAGGATACACATCATACAGTGGGTTGCATAATGTATGTTTAACAGTTGTCATGAAGCCAATATTAGGCAATGGGAAAGGTGTCTGCTAGCCTGGTTGCAATCTCAGTTCAACTATTACATTCAAGGAGTGGAATAGCTAAAAAGACTGATACCCAGACTTAGGTATCTGCAGTGAGCATGAACATATTGCTTATAGAAGTTGAGATCCTATTAGTCTCGTTAAATAACACGAGTCTCCTAAATAATACATTCATTGACGTGTCCTGTCCAGTGTGAGAATTCTAGCAGAGCTAAATCGATTCTATGCCTACACTATTTTCTTATTTTCTATCCATGTGGGGGCGTAACGCCTCACCTAACTCGCGCTAGCTGCGAACAGATGATACAGCATTGCGCGGTATGAGCTCAGAAATGGAACAAAAGAAATCATCCTAAAACAGGGAATGGTGGGAGCACGGATGTGGAAAGTATAGAAGTTATTTTGAACCCATTAGCAAAGGCAAATCATTATTTGGGCCCTGATTTAAAGGGTAGTCTTTTGGCAAATTTGCTGTAAGCGCGTTGCTCCCCACCAAAGCCAGCTACAGGGGAGGGACTGCCGATTTCTCGACTTTGCAGCTCTGAATGAAGGGGAGGGGGTCCGTAGACCGAAATTGATGGTAGTGGGCTACTGAGGAAGACTACTCCTCTTGATATTAAAGGCAAAATACACATTTCAGTCGAACACAGCAGAGTTGGTGAAACGGGACGGTGGTGAAACATGGAGTAAGTAGACTTTTGACTTAACTGCATGTAGCCTATTATTATTGTATAGACTAGGGTATTTTATGCACTGACAATGAATGTTCTGGCTCAATTTGAACGATTTCGCCCCGATTGCCACACCTGCAAAAGGGAAAGAATATGTAGGCGAGCTAATTACAATGTAGGTCTTTTGGGGGGATGAAATGAGGTATTGATTTTTTCGAAACAGTGAAGAAAGGATGTTTAATAGGCGAAGTTAATATTTTGATAATAGTCAACCTTAAAACATCGCCAATATGCAGACAAAAGATAATGTCATGTTATTGACTTCAACTTGCATCGCATTTATTTGTCCTCTCTTCAGTGCTCAGTGTTGGGCAAGACATCAAAGCTTTTTAAAAATGTGCGCCTATGCTGTAAAATACTGGACCTACATCTAGACAGGGCAAAGCCGCATGGTCAATCGGCAGTCTATGTAAGGAATATCCTCTTAACAACAGCTGGGGATTTATGTGAAATAAAACATGTGTCCAGAATAACTACTCCCGGCTATATTTGCACGTGTAATTAGGCTACCGTGGATTTTAATGGTCAACCATAACAACTATTTGTAAAATGACCTATCGATTTAGGCTCAGTTTGTCTTTTGGGGGATCAATATGGGGAACGTGTGATGCATGCTGCGCATGTTCCTGAATAGCGCGCCGCATATGGGGGATCCTGAATGTCATAGTCCAGTGGTGTGAATGTCGTGCTATTTGGAAATAGGAGGGAGCGCCAGACAACGGTACCAGCCAGCCGTGCCTGCTCTTAATTGTGTGAGTGGTGGGTGCGCATGCATGTGTAGGAACCGGGGCGTGCATGTGTAGGAGCCGTGTTTTCATTTTCTCCCGTGTTGACAGAAATGGGCTGTTCCAACATGGCTGAGTGAGCTGATGCGGCTGCTTTAGTGTAGCCTACATAGACACAGAAAGGTGTTATAGGAAACATGTCATTACTTTGTCATTATGGCTGACTACGGGAGTGAACGTTATTTACAATAAGGGTTACATGGAGAAAATCGGACCTCTCTGAAATGAAAATGGATGGCACTCCCTTCAGCAAAATGTATACAATCTAAACCGTCCCCGAACGCTTGAAAACAAAACAAAACAAGTGACCCCTTCTATACAAAGTAAGTGGATAGTAGAGAACATATCTTCCGTTACCCTCAATTCTTGGACAGACCAGAGCCTTAGAAATGCAGTTTTAGAAACTGTTCTTCATCCTGTAAGCATTACATGGCTGTGCAGGAATTTTGCTAGCACACAAGACTGCGGGACATAAGGTTGTGGGTTCGCAGACCACCGTGGACAACAATAAGGATGGAAAGGTCTCCTTTATAGTAAAAGCATTGCACGAATCTAGGATTTTATTTGCAGGTCCAAGAAAAAATAGCATTTTAATAAACATTTCATGCAATGCTGCGTCGTTTTACGCATTAGCTGAATCTTTTTTAATAGGCTAATGGACAGAAAGATAGGCCTGTGTTCATCTTATCATATTTCGCCAATGCCAAGTAAGTGTGACTTGTTTGTAACGAAGCTGACCCTGTTTGCAAGTAATTCAATCTGAGAAGTCATTCGGAATCTGAGCATGATACTTCAAAAAATTTGGCCTACCTGGATATAGCAGCCTATTGCCCAATTTCGTCTGTCAAACAAGTAGGCCTACTACTTATTTCTTAAATAGGAAAAAATAGGCTCCAACACAAAGCCCTCTCATTGTTTGTAAAGTCTAATTAAAATGAAGATGTGTTTATCAGATTTTATGGCCTCACAATAAACCAGATTCAAGAAACTTGAAGCAGCAGCTGTGGCACAATCAATTGTAAATGGACAGCTCATGGTGCTGAAAGTAGGCAAATTCATTCGAGTAGGCATAATTCATTTCAACCATCATGGGCAAGACACATGTTGTTTTTAATAAAAAATCATTATAGTAGTAGCAAGCTATCAAAGTTGACCTCAGGTGCTCCTTCTCATCTCTGCGCTCTCCTCAAACTGAACATGACATACATGTAGGTGATAGGCTAGTCCACGAGCAAGTGCATTTTTTGGGACTAGGCCTAATAAAGTATTATTTTCGGAAGAATCTTTTGACTCTCTTCCTGAACTGCCACCGCAGCCCTACACAGCACAGACATTGGTTAGGCAGTTTTTGATCAGCAAGAGCAGAGCAGGCATGGGCTCAGGGTTGGAATATCCATTAGAGTGTGTAATACAGCCTAGTTGTATTTACACCATACCAGCAGCTATCTTAGAAATGTAACTTTGCTCTTTGTGTCTCTGAGCATGCACTTCATAGCCTATAGGCTATGGATCATTTGATTGAGACCACACTAAATAGCCTATAGGCGCACTTGATATTGCGTGCCCAGCGGAGAATCAGAGATGAGGGGCGGCATCTGGCACACATGGATATTTAGCCTGACAAGCAACTAATTCTAAAACACTGAGAAATATTGACATTTCATCAATTACAAATTACATGACCCTCCCCTGGACTAGATGTAAAAAGAAAATACTAAACCCTCCCCTTGACTGAAATTGAAAAAGCACGATCTCCCACACTTTCCTCCATGTAACCATTCTGTACATTTCCATATATCTTTAAGTATCCATGACTGACTTACAGTGAGATTAACAAAATATAAAAAGTATACATGAAAATACAATGGGCAATAGGGGACCATGACCATCTTCCATTGTTGCAGGCCTAAGAGCCCACTAATATTACAATGTTACAGTGATGTTGCAGCATTGTTACAATGATTCTTCTTCTTTTTCATAGCCCACATTGCTTCCATCTGACTATCCATCACCTTCGTTTCACCTGACATACTTCAACATCCTCAAGAATGCTATTGTTTATACATACCAATTTGTCATGTTTAACACAGTAGACCTATTTTATTGATTGATATTAAGATTTGTGTTTATTGTTCCACGTTCTGAAGGTGCCAGTAGTAAAGTAGAGCACAAGTGTATGAATTTAAGTTGAAATTTCGCAGTAGGCTCCTATGAAAGAGGAAGTGAGTAAAACTGTGTTATAAGAGAATATAGTGCAACATACACGTACCATACAGAGTGCATGTTTGATATCCATCATGGAGCCATGGACTTGAGAAACATCTCTGTTTAAATCCAATTTGAGTTGATTTTGTCTAGGGATGGGAGTTTCACTATTCGAATAGTATCTTACATTTTTGTTTGGATGTCCGGATATTCGAAATACATGTGCTTTTTTTTAAGTACTACTGAGCGAGGGAGAGAGGCTGGCACCCTATTGCTGCAGCTGCAGAGGGGGCGGTGAGTATTGTGGGTGAAAAGAGCCGAATGAGCTACTGTCGCCTACCATTGAATGTCTGACTGACTTGTCGCGATGCTTCCACCACCTGGCTAACGTCTGCGTGACCCCTGTGTCTTATGCTGTTGCCTACCATTGAACATTGGAAGCCTCGTTCACGCCTGATGTCCACCAGATGCATATGCGTTTTGTTTTGCTGGAAGTCTAGCCTGCATTTTTCGTACTTGATGCACGTGTGCTTCGCTTTTCGACTAGCTAAAAGCTAGCTAGTTGGAGTATGTGTGTGTACTTCCGATTGTACCACCGCACGGTAAAGCAACACACAGTTTAAAAGATTGAATGCATGCAGGAACACAGAACACAGCGCAGCAGCCTAGTGTAGCATCCCCAACGTAGCATTACGGACTGCTGCATTGACAATGAATGACTTCCGCCGGAACGCAAAGAGTTTGATGCATCTGGTTGACACAAGGTGTCACATTACTCATAAGCACTCAGTTACGTTGCACCGGATGTCATGTATTTCAATAGAGATGTCCACAACGCAGTGGAATCGCAATGCCCCCTTGTGGTTGAAGACTTTGTTGCCAGACGGATACTTTGACATTTTCCAAACATTGCGTCGTCTTCAGTCCAGCCAGAGTCCGTAGAAGAACAGGAAGTTACCAAACCACAGAAGAAGAGAAACATTTTGTTTTTGGCGATGGCTTTATGGGATAGCTAGCATCTTGCAAACAATTACCGAATCCTAGAATTTAGTACTATTTCAATAGTCATGTTAAATAATACACATGGGCTTTTAAGCCAATTAGATTATATGACTGTTGCCTCTGATTTAAGTTTATTGTGATGGTAAGGACTTTAAAAAAATGATTTTTATTAGGTGGAGGTCGCTAGCTACTAGTGGTATCTTCAAGATAGCCTAGCTTTTAGCTAGCTAGCTGCTCTGCTGTGCAAGCTAGCTTGACTTGCTATACAGTTGGAGAAACAAGTTTAGGAAGAAGTAACTTAACAAAGCATGTTTTATTATCACCTGAAACAATATATTTATCCTGTCTTGAATGAAAATGTAATATTTTACAATCTCCCCAAATAAATGTGATCTCTGACAAAGACAGCCTCTCCTCCATCTTGCGTTACAAACACTACACCCACAGATAGAACAATGAGACAGATATTTCACCGGTTGTATAAATATGAAGCATCCGGTTGGCATTTCCACTCACTACCACATATGGTGATGAAAGGAATCCCAGTGGCGGCAGTGGGGGAAGATGGGGCGAGATTGATTTTGGCCGACATTCTGCAAATTTTCTCCTTGATTAAACATTTGATCTCAATGCAGTTTTCTGTTTCCGAAACTAGAAACTAGCATAGAGTAGACTATGTTTTGCAGACTTTACCCTTTGCCAAAAGAAAAAAAATGGTATAGTTTAGAAGGAGTGCAAGGGCGAATTTAGTTATTGCCCACATTCACTTCCCAGATTAGGCGTTACCCTACGAACATATGCAAATAAATGCTAGAATGTGCCAATAGGATCTCGCTAGCTCGTGCTTGGCTTTGCCCACCTTGCTTGTTCTGCCCATGATAGGCTCTGGTCTATTTTAGGTTAAAAATAGTATTGAGCTATATTGTTCATCGGCAGGCTATTATAATTCCGTAAGCCTCTCAACTGCGGGTCTACTCAGAATTTCTATTCTACTTAAAAAATATATATTTTAGGTTCAAACAAAGCTGTCTTCCTTTTACATGGTAGGCCTACTGCTGGCAACTGCCTATTCCGTTTTTTTTTTTTGGGGGGGGACATTTGATGTAAACACCATGGCAACTATGCACTCCAGTAGTAATCATGCATCACTCCACTGTAGCCCTATCTATAATATACAGTGGGGCAAAAAAGTATTTAGTCAGCCACCAATTGTGCAAGTTCTCCCACTTAAAAAGATGAGAGAGGCCTGTAATTTTCATCATAGGTACACTTCAACTATGACAGACAAAATGAGAGAAAAAAATCCAGAAAATCACATTGTAGGATTTTTAATGAATTTATTTGCAAATTATGGTGGAAAATAAGTATTTGGTCACCTACAAACAAGCAAGATTTCTGGCTCTCACAGACCTTCTTTAAGAGGCTCCTCTGTCCTCCACTCGTTACCTGTATTAATGGCACCTGTTTGAACTTGTTATCAGTATAAAAGACACCTGTCCACAACCTCAAACAGTCACACTCCAAACTCCACTATGGCCAAGACCAAAGAGCTGTCAAAGGACACCAGAAACAAAATTGTAGACCTGCACCAGGCTGGAAAGACTGAATCTGCAATAGGTAAGCAGCCTTGTTTGAAGAAATCAAGTGTGGGAGCAATTATTAGGAAATGGAAGACATACAAGACCACTGATAATGTCCCTCGATCTGGTGCTCCACGCAAGATCTCACCCCGTGGGGTCAAAATGATCACAAGAACGGTGAGCAAAAATCCCAGAATCACACGTGGGGACCTAGTGAATGACCAGCAGGGAGCTGGGACCAAAGTAACAAAGCCTACCATCAGTAACACACTACACTAATTTTTTGGTAAAAACTCAACTTGTCGTGTTTGGAGGACAAAGAATGCTGAGTTGCATCCAAAGAACACCATACCTACTGTGAAGCATGGTGGTGGAAACACCATTGTTTTTCTGCAAAGGGACCAGGACAACTGATCCGTGTAAAGGAAAGAATGAATGGGGCCATGTATTGTGAGATTTTGAGTGAAAACCTCCTTCCATCAGCAAGGGCATTGAAGATGAAACGTGGCTGGGTCTTTCAGCATGACAATGATCCCAAACACACTGCCCGGGCAACGAAGGAGTGGCTTTGTAAGAAGCATTTCAAGGTCCTGGAGTGGCCTAGCCAGTCTCCAGATCTCAACCCCATAGACATCTTTGGAGGGAGTTGAAAGTCAGTGTTGCCCAGCAACAGCCCTAAAACATCACTGCTCTAGAGGAGATCTGCATGGAGGAATGGGCCAAAATACCAGCAACAGTGTGTGAAAACCTTGTGAAGACTTACAGAAAACGTTTGACCTCCGTCATTGCCAACAAAGGGTATATAACAAAGTATTGAGATAAACTTTTGTTATTGACCAAATACTTATTTTCCACCATAATTTGCAAATAAATTCATTAAAAATCCTACAATGTGATTTTCTGGATTTTTTTTTCTCATTTTGTCTGTCATAGTTGAAGTGTACTTATGATGGAAAATACAGGCCTCTCTCATCTTTTTAAGTGGGAGAACTTGCACAATTGGTGGCTGACTAAATACTTTTTATGCCCCACTATATCTAGCCTATATATAGTTGCCATCTTTTTCTCTCCTCAAGTCAACATCTTCATTATTATGTTACTGAAATTCCAACTTTTGATCAAGTGGTTATAGCCTTGATCAAGTGGTTATAGCCTTGATCAAGTGGTTATAGCCAGGCTATTAGGCATACTAGAACGTTGTTTATTTAATGATAAGCATCACTGGCATGTACAGTTTCTCCGGACCCCCACAAGTTCGGAGTTTTGATTAAAGAGATTTAAGTCCAGACAGGTGAGGCCTATTTTAGGAAACTTTCTGAATGGACATAGAGAGAATTAGCAAACTCGTACACGCACACCCACCCACCCACCTAAAAGGACCATCAATCAAAGCCGTCTGCAGCCATCTCTCTCAGACATAAGCAAATCACATTTCTCCTTTCCTCCCCAAAACACCAAGTCTTAGCTTCAAATCCTTTCTGTCGGATATCAGAAATGAGTTTACATGATAGGATAATGCTAAATCAGTGTAGCCTATCATATCAATCAAGGGGAAGAGATAGAGACAGCTGTGATATAGGCTATATGAAGATGAAATTGACAACCATTAGAAAATAGAACCACATCCATAGCCTTTCAGCCGTTGATTAATTTTAGTGAAGCAATGGATGGCTATGTTGACACTAGGCCTACATTTTAATATGAGTGCTTTATCTAAATCTGTGAAACCACTTATTGATAAGGATAGCCTAAACTGCGGTTGATATTTCACTGTTCCCTTCTTGGAATTCACGCAAATCTGCTGGCAACTCTCCTATCTCTTCATCCTCTCTCTTGCTCTTAAATAGACGATGAACAGCGATATACACTGAACTAAAATATAAACGCAACATGTAAAGTGTTGGTGCCATGTTTCATGAGCTGAAAAAAAAAAAATCGCAGAAATTTGCCATACCCACAAAAGCTTATTTCTTTCAAATTGTGTGCACAGATTTGTTTACGTTCCTGTTAGTGAACATTTCTCCTTTGACAAGATAATCCATCAACATGACAGGTCTGACATATCAAGAAGCTGAATAAACAGCATGATCATTACACAGGTGCATCTTGTGCTGGGGACAATAAAGGCCACTCTAAAATGCTTCAGATGTCTCAAGTTTTGAGGGAGTGTGCAATTGGCATGCCAGAGCTATTGCCAGATAATTTAATGTTCAGTTCTCCACCATATGCCGCCTCCAACGTAATTTTAGAGAATTTGGTAGTGTGTCCAATCGACTTCACAACCGCAGACCACGTGTAACCACACCAACCCAGGACTTCCACATCCGCCTTCTTCACCTGCGGGATTGTCTGAGACCAGCCACCTGGACAGTTTATGTAATTGTGGGTTTGCACAACGTAATATTTTTTTATCTTGCTTTTTTTAACTTCTTACCACTTTTTCTCCCCAATTGGTAGTTACAGTCTTGTCCCATCCCTGCAACTCCCGTACGGCCTCGAGAGAGAGAGGCGAAGGTCGAGAGTCATGCGTCCTCCGAAACACAAGCCTGCAAAGCCGCACTGCTTCTTGACACACTGCTCGCTTAACCCGTAAACCCACCGCACCAATGTGTCGGAAGAAACACTGTATAACTGGTGACCGAATTCAGCATGCGCCCGTCCCACCACAGGAGTCGCTAAAGTGCGATGGGACAAGGACATCCCAGCTGGTCAAACCCTCCCCTAACCTGGACGACGCTGGGCCAATTGTGCACCGCCTCATGGGTCTCCCCGTCGCGGCCGGCTGCGACACAGCCCGGGATCGAACCCGATCTGTAGTGATACCTCTGTAGAATGTGGCGCCACTCAGGAGGCCACAACGGAATAATTTCTGCACAAACTCTCAAGGAAGCTCATCTGCGTGCTCGTCGTCTTCACCAGGGTCTTGACTTCAGTGGGGAAATACTCACCTTTGATGGCCACTGGCACGCTGGATAAGTGTGCTCTTCACGGATGAATCCTGGTTTCAACTGTCCCGGGCAGATGGCAGACATTGGCGTGGTGTGGGGAGAGCAGTTTACTGATGTCAACGTTGTGAACAGAGTGCCCGTGGTTATTTAACACTTTTTGGTTACTACATGATTCCATACATGTTATTTCATAGTTTTGATGTCTTCACTATTATTCTACAATGTAGAAAATAGTAAAAATAAAGAAAAACCCTTGAATGAGTAGGTGTGTCCAAACTTTTGACTGGTACTGTAACTGATCAGGCTATGTAACGGGGAATGAATACATTAACAATGGAGGGTAGCTGAAAAAACGATTCACACAATGAAACATCAAACTGCGCACGAATATTGTCGGGAGGAAGACGGAACTTGTACACATAGGCCTACGCGTCTTATCCAAACACTCATCCCCTCTTTCTTGTCTAGACATTTTTTCATTTTTACTCAGTAGCCTTTATACTCAATAGCCTACACATAATCTTTACAAGGAATAGGCCTACTTTCAAACACGTGGTGAGGTGCTAAGTAGTAGTAATTTATTGAAAATCAATGAATATTTGAAAATAATGCAATTTCACTCATTTTTTCGCAGGGGCCATGCGGAGCATATCTAAAACAATTCTTATTTTTTACAGATGCCTGTTCTTCCATTAAATCCAGAAGATAGTAAATATTATTAATCACAATGGTTAGCCTATGCAAATTAATAGGAAAACATTTAGACCTTATTCATAGGACTACATTTAGCTTATTTGGAGGTGCGGGGAGAGGTCAAAGGATCCTAGAAGTCAGGCTATTGTTTGTCAAATCCAGATTAAATCCAGTTAAAGTTGGAAGTTTACATACACTTAGGTTGGAGTCATTAAAACTCGTTTATCAACCACTACACACATTTTTTTATTAACAAACTATAGTTTTGGCAAGTTGGTTAGGACATCTACTTTGTGCATGACATTTTTCCAACAATTGTTTACAGACAGATTATTTCACTTATAATTCACTGACCCACAATTCCAGTGGGTCAGAAGTTTACATACACTAAGTTGACTATGCCTTTAAACAGCTTGTAAAATTCCAGAAAATTATGTCATGGCTTTAGAAGCTTCTGATAGGCTAATTGACATAATTTGAGTCAGTTGGAGGTGTACCTGTGGATGTATTTCAAGGCCTACTTTCAAACTCAGTACCTCTTTGCTTGACATCATGGGAAAATCAAAAGAAGACCTCAGAAAAAAAGTATATACCTCCACAAATCTTGGGAGCAATTTCCAAACGCCTGAATGTACCACATTCATCTGTACAAACAATAGAATGCAAGTATAGACACCATGGGACCACGCAGCCGTCATTCCGCTCAGGAAGGAGATGCGTTCTGTCTCCTAGAGATGAACGTACTTTGGTGCGAAAAGTGCAAATCAATCCCAGAACAACAGCAAAGGACCCTGTGAAGATGCTGGAGGAAACAGGTAAAAAAGTATCTATATCCACAGAGTCCTATATTAACAGAACCTGAAAGGCCGCTCAGCAAGTAAGAAGCCACTGCTCCAAAACTGCCATAAAAAGACAGACTACGGTTTGCAACTGCACATGAGGACAAAGATGGTACTTTTTGGAGAAATGTCCTCTGGTCTGATGAAACAAAAATAGAACTGTTTGGCCATAATGACCATCTTTATGTTTGTAGGAAAAGGGGGAGGCTTGCAAGCCTGAAGATCACCATCCCAACCGTGAAGCACAGGGGTGGCAGCATCATGTTGTGGGGGTGATTTGCTGCAGGAGGGACTGGTGCACTTCACAAAATAGATGGTATCATGAGGTAGGAAAATGATGTGGATATATTGAAGCAAGACATCAGTCAGGAAGTTAAAGCTTGGTCACAAATGGGTCTTCCAAATGGACAATGACCACAAGCATACTTCCAAAGTTGTGGCAAAATGGCTTAAGGACAACAAAGTCAAGGTATTGGAGTGGTCATCACAAAGCCCTGACCTCAATCCTTTTGAAAATTTGTGGGCAGAACTGAAAAGGTGTGTGCGAGCATGGAGGCCTACAAACCTGACTCAGTTACACCAGCTCTGTCAGGAGGAATGGGCCAAAATTCACCCAACTCATTGTGGGAAGCTTGTGGAAGGCTACCCAAAATGTTTGACCCAAGTTAAACAATTTAAAGGCAATGCTAACAAAAACTAATTGAGTGTATGTACACCTCTGACCCACTGGGAATGTGATGAAAAAAATAAAAGCTGAAATAAATTATTCTCTCTACTATTATTCTGACATTTCACATTCTTAAAGTTAAGTAGTGATCCTAACTGACCTAAGACAGGGAATTTTTACTAGGATTAAATGTGAGGAATTGTGAAACTGGGTTTAAATGTAAAGGTGTATGTAAACTTCCGACCTCAACTGTATAGGTGATAGTGGGCTAAATCAAGGATAAATATAGCCGAAATGTTCAGGCTTTGTCATGATCTGTGATCAAAATAGGCGTGGAGGTTTTCGGGTTCCGTTCAGGTTATAGGTTATGTGTAAGAACGCAACTGCACTGAAACAAATAACCTGATTCAATGAGATTCCCCTCTCCTGAATTGTTTTGGGGTTTATCTTTTAAGCTTTTTGGTCTATAGATAGACCCATACCGCTTCTATTTTTTGGGCTGTTTGCTGTAAGCATAGCCTACCACTAATTCTAAATTCCAGAGCATTTAAAACAACCACAGTTTTTTGTTGTTGTGGGATAACGATACTTGCTTTATATTTAAAATTAAATGTATTGATAGGCCTATAGGCCCACCATGAACCCATGTTGAGGCTGAGCATGGCCTTCGATAGGCTTGTGGACTATGCAGAAAGCATTGTGGAGTTAATTGTTGTTATAACCTATAGATCACTCTTTATATAATCTGGAATGTTGTTTTTTCTCACAATTTATAAACCAACAAGAGGTAGCCTTGCTTTTTGCCCTTCTCTATAGCACGAGTTAGGGTATGTCCTTGCATACCCCCTCAATTCAAGCCCTACTTTTAACCATAACACATAAAGCCCTCCACAGAATTTGATAGCATACAGCCTAAGGAATGCATGGTGACAGTGATTGCATCTGTCAAACAGGTAAACCTACCTCCTATTTCTGAATAGGGCTCAGACGAAGCCATCCTGCCCATATTCATTTGAGAAATAGGCTTATATCACCTATAGGCTTTGTACGCAGTAATGGTGGCTGGCTGCAAATCAACTAGCCTAATATATTTTTGTATAGAGGTGATAGGCCTATTTTGCCGACAAATTAAATGGATTAGATTACACTGCCAATTAAAAATGATTTAAAAAGCATGTACATGCAGACATCATGAAGACGTTTGTAATGCGTTCATGGTGAGATCTTTAATAAAAACGTACATGTAAACTGACACGTGCCATGTAAGTGTAACGTGTACACGATGAGACTACTGTCTACATGACGTGAGCGTGTCACGTGACATGAACGTGACGGGAACTTGTAGGCAGGTTGACACCTATACTTTTTTTTTGTCTCCATTGACTGTCCATGTTAATTCATGGCGGTGTTTTATGGCGCTAGGGAGACGTTAGGTGACATGCTGAGAGGCATCAGTAGCTTCACAGGGCTTGATTCTGGCATGAATCACTCGCGTTGGTGTGTTTGAGATGGGAGCAAGCAGACGGAGGGAGAGAGGGCACCATGGCAACTCGGCTACAGCCAAGGCTAGCTAACTTGTAGCAGCTACCATGTTATTTATCATCCCATATAACAGTGCCTGTCTTGACTGGTGCAGCCTAGAGAAGCTAGTACTATAGTTAGCTAGGCTAATTGAGGCCACATGCTGTGCATTCTCCCCAACCCCATTCAGATAAAACAACAACCTAACTGTTGGTTGCTGGTTGTAGCCTACTCATTTAGCTAACTTTTCATTCCGTAATGTTATTCCATCTTGCATTGCATTAGTGAACTCTCACTCCGCTTGCTACACATTGAGCCTCTTTGCCGCTTTGATTGGCCAACATAAACAATACTTGGAGGCTACCGCCTTTTTATGGGGAGCGCACTGTGCACGTTATAAAAACTACATTGAGTTTGTGGTATGTCATGGTACATACTTGTAAGTATTAATGTCACAAATGACTACTCATACGTTCATGTTTTTGAATAATTCAATATTCGAATAACATGCACATCCCTCATTTTGTCTATTAATTATTTGTTTGCAATTATTCGACATCTAGTCAAATATTTTCTTTACCAGACCATGATAAACGTACAAAACTAACCAACACAAATCCTTCTTCATTTCCCTTCTAAGTCGTAAGCTGACAGATACACAGACTGTTCTTCCCACTGCTAATGGCCAACCATGTGCCATTCAATATGTGCCGGACCTTCCAAGTATTGAGATTCCATGGAGAAGCTCTTGGGAGAGCAGATAGGCTGAGATCGTGCTCTTATTTGATTCAGCCTCTCTCATGCCTCAGCCTCTACCTCTCTCACATTCCAGTCATGAAGACTGATCCGCTCCCTGCCATCTCTCCACTCCTCCTTGTTCATCCTCCCTATCCTCTCTTCTCTGCATGGGTCCTCCTTTTCTTCTTCTCAACATCCATTTGGCGTATTCCAATCGTATAAACATATGATTAGATACAGTATATATAGTATAACACTTACAGTATTAAACAATATTCCAACACTCTTAAAAGGACAATAGAAGTTGTCTCATCCCAGTCAGCCCACAAGGGTAATCATCAAGCCAGTCATGCCAGCCAGTGGTGTCCCAGTCCCCCTCTGTCATTTTTCAATCACAGTGACACCCATTCAAACGTAGCCTTTGGGGCAGACCTCGTGCAGCAGAGGGGAGTGTGGCAGTGTGGTGTGGGTCATGTCGTCGAGGGTTAGCGCACAGACACATTTGAGGCTAATGAGCAGGCTAGCATACACAGCCCAGGGCAGCTAGCCATAGCTGCATATCTGGTACATAGATAGATCATAGATACATAGCTGCATATCCGGTACATAGATAGATAATAGATACATAGCTGCATATCCGGTACATAGATAGATAATAGATACATAGCTGCATATCTGGTACATAGATAGATCATAGATACATAGCTGCATATCTGGTACATAGATAGATAATAGATACATAGCTGCATATCTGGTACATAGATAGATAATAGATACATAGCTGCATATCTGGTACATAGATAGATAATAGATACATAGCTGCATATCTGGTACATAGATAGATAATAGATACATGGCTGCATATCTGGTACATAGATAGATCATAGATACATAGCTGCATATCCGGTACATAGATAGATAATAGATACATAGCTGCATATCTGGTACATAGATAGATCATAGATACATAGCTGCATATCTGGTTCATAGATAGATAATAGATACATAGCTGCATATCTGGTACATAGATAGATAATAGATACATAGCTGCATATCTGGTACATAGATAGATAATAGATACATAGCTGCATATCTGGTACATAGATAGATAATAGATACATAGCTGCATATCTGGTACATAGATAGAGAATAGATACATATCTGCATATCCGGTACATAGATAGAGAATAGATACATAGCTGCATATCTGGTACATAGATAGATAATAGATACATAGCTGCATATCTGGTACATAGATAGAGAATAGATACATATCTGCATATCCGGTACATAGATAGATAATAGATACATAGCTGCATATCTGGTACATAGATAGAGAATAGATACATATCTGCATATCCGGTACATAGATAGATAATAGATACATAGCTGCATATCTGGTACATAGATAGATAATAGATAAATGGCTGTAATACATGTAGAGTAGCTGTACAAAGCTACTAAACAGGCCTCACTAGACTTTTCATTATGTTTTTTAACAAATAGTGGTAAACATGTTTCAACATACTGTGCAACGGGCCCTTTGTACTTTTGCTTCCACTGGTTTTCACTGGTAACAACTCCAAGGGTTTGGATGATTTTGTGTTGCTGTTTGTGTTTTCCCAGCACAGCAACTAGTTCCCCCCCCCCCCAGATATTTTTTTTTCGCAGGGGAGGTCTCCATAGAAACCATGCATTCTTTCAGTTGGCTGGACAGTTTTGTTTAGAGTCCTTTGAATTACAGCGTTACAGAAACATACAACAAAGAGATGTTGATCTCAGCTAGTGCTTTATGTGGCCGACACCTCTGGAGGAAGGTATGGCCTCTGAAAACAGAGATAGACTGTGTCAACGAACAAGGCTTTGATACATTTATATCTACGTTCAATGATTCAACTAAAGTGCAGCTATTGGTTATTTCTTGTTTGTCTCCACCATAAATGTCATTATCCAACGTTTGAAGGGATGGTTCAGCTTTTATCATGATTGGAAAAAACCTGAGCCATCTTTACTTGAACATTATACAATATGATGCTAATGAGATTTACTTACACATTTGGTGCCGAAGCAACAATAATACCCAAGTTCAAGAATTGGTCTGACTGGAATATCACTTATGTCAGTTTGACTTGGAGATCTTTGAGACTCCATTTCTCTCATGAGACTTCAGATAGAAGTAAGTGTTCTATAAATTATATGAGTAACAGTATCTCTCTCATTGAACACTCGCAAGGGCGATTTGAAAGTGAGGGTGAGTTGAGTGTTTTTTTGTCTGGTCGCTAAAAACAGTTTGCCTATTGTGACAGTCTGACATGATCATTGGTCTGTTTTGAGGAAGCATCTTTGTCACTCCTGCTTTCTGTTCATTCATGTCACTTTGAGTGTACGGTGCTTTGTGAAGGGCATGATTGCCTTAGTGCCCCTGTGGTCTCCCAATCAGGGGGTTCACTGTTAACCAAACACAATTTATCTTATTAAATCTGTTATACTCCCATTCTTACTTCCACTCCTAGCCAGGGCTGCTTTGCGCCAGGGTAACGTAATGGCACGGCAGGAGCCACAGACTCCCATTGGAACTCCTGCATGCAAGGTCACATTGCTTCTTTGCGGCTCACACCCCTCTGAATGCTCTTCTAAATCATGACTAAGGGAGATAGTGGGCCGTGCCCCATGTAAAGGCCTCAGCGCTAGACTTAAATACCAAAGCCCATGAGATTAGTGGTAGATATATAGTTTCTCATTGTTTGCTCGTCGCACGGTCAACTGAGCAGACTGAAAACGGACACGTAATGGCCTTTGTCATGTCGTTTTAAGCGCCATTTCATTCAACCCGTACGAAATGTTGGGGCAGCCTCCTCGGGTACGTTTAGTGTTAAGATGACAACAGTGATACAAATAGAATGGTAGACGTGATGAAAGGTCTATTCACTTCCAGCCCTTGTTGCTCCGTGAAAGATCACGGGGGACTGTATTCAGTCGTCTTGCATTCCTGCTAAAGGAAAACGTTCTCCGAGGGACAAACAGCAGTGAAAAGTGTCATATGAGCTGTTCCTCTGGGGCGCAAAGACTGAGCAAAATTCATGACAAGAGATGTGTGTCTTAAGACATTGGACATTACTTCCATGGAAATGTACAACGCAGCCTAGTTAGGCAAAGTGGAATGACGAACAATAGCCTTGGTTAGTTTAACCCAAGTCTTGAGGAAATACATGATTGCATTCGTTGTGCACATTTTAAGTTTAGATTCGGTCCATTTTGTATGTCTACTGTATTAGTGTCTTTACTGTGAAGTCATTGTCTATTAATACTTCATAGCCTACTGAAAATGTTTACATATAGACACATTTTGTGTCAATTCCCAAATTATATGAATGTCATGTAGTGGTATTTTCATTGCTTTGTCAGATTATGATTAAAACAATATGCATAATTAATCTGAGGATGTCTATGTGCTATTTATGTGACAGTATGATGATGGTTGATATGCATGTGTTTAGTATGTAGTGTGGATTTGTGCCCTTATTGTTGCTATATCTGTCATATGTTCATCAATTTTATCATACGGTACACGTTGGAGTATTATATTTTTGTTATATTCATTCATGCACATGACATTTCAATGTATTGTCACACTCAGAAGGCTGTTTCCTGTGTGTTTCTCACTAATGTATGTGGCTGCAAATGGACTTTTAGTGCCTACTCTAATGGCTCACAGTGTCTCACCCCATCCTGTTGTCCAAACAGGATGGAGACCAAGGAAACCCACACGTAAGTATGGATTCATCGATCGCCAAACTTTGAGATTAAACAACAAGCAGAAGAGAAACTCTTCCTAAGCAAACAATTGTAACTATTTCTAGACAAAAGCATTCAAGAGCATTTTGGAATGGTAAGAATTTGATTTAGAAATTCACAAAAGTAAAACATCAAATATTGTGACAACCGGGACTGATTTGGGAGTGTAGTAATTTCAAAGCATTCCTTTCTGTTTACAAAAGGCACCCTGTAATCTGCTCATAGCTAGGCTGCAGATTCATCCATCAGAAAAAGTTTGAGATATTTTAACTGTATTTTCCCCTCCTGGGTCTTTATGCTAAAAGGTTAAGATAATCATCTCTGAGCCCTGAACTTGTCAGCAGTGACATTTCCTCATGATTTTATTGCACTGGGATTATTTATCTGTGTGGACCTTATCAGGGCACACCCCATTAGCCTTGTGAGGGTTTGAGTCAGAGTTGGAGCCTCCATTGTCCAGGGGAGACAGTGGTGGTCGGGCTAGGGGAGGAAGGCAGGGCAGCAGGGTTGCAAAATTCTGGATACTTTCCCAAAGTTCCCTGTTTTTGGAGAAATCCAAGCTGAATGATTACCAGTTGGAGTATTATTTTCATGTTCATTCACTCCTGATTTTCGGAATCCTTAAACTGGGATTTTATGAAAAACCTTGGAAGTTTCAAGAATTTTGCAAGCCTAGCCTACACTCTCAGAAAAAAAGATTCCAATCGGGTTTTTTGTCTGTCCCCTTTTTGGTTCCAGAGAGAACCCTTTTGGGTTCCATATAGAACCCTCTGTGGAAAGGGTCCTACATGGAACCCAAAAGAGTTCTCCTATGTTGACAGTTGAAGAACCCTTTTATGTTCTAGACAGCACCTTTTTTTCCAAGTGTAGGGTACCGAGTGCACAGACAGTGGCAGCCACAACACCGTGACACACCTTCCCCATGAGTCTAGTAAATGGTGTTACATCACCGTCTGTCTCGGTTTCTCTTCTTTCATCGTTGTTGTTAGGTTTTGAAATCAGCAAGAGCACCATAATGGCTTACCATATTTCCAAAAGCTGAACTATGATTGTGTAGGACCAGATAAGCTGTAATAAGTCAAAAGGACACTAAATTGGGCAAAATTACCAACCCAAATAAAGAGTAGATTTATGAGTATTCAGTGCAAGTACCCCACCCTATTCTCAGCAGGGCAGGAAATGTCTTGAGACTAGTGGTGGTCTGACTCCATGCCCCTCCCTTCTTTTGCTGCTTAAGGAGGGTGTTGGAGGAAGTGCCCCAGTGTTGTGTTTGGGGATAGAAAAAACCCCAAGCTCTTCTTTTCTATTGGTTCGTTGTCGGTCTGCATGATGTGATCCCACCCAGTCTGTCACTGTGTCTGTGTCCCACACTCCATGTGATGAGGGACAGGATGCCCGTTGGCCTCGATCGCATTACACTGCAGACTAGCACTCTGGACGAATCAGGCTCTTTAGAGCTGCCCTTTGCCGACTCTGCAGAATAATTCCTGTCATTGCGGGGGACAGTGGTGTCGAACATGAAGCCTTAAAGCTGTTCTTTGTCATCTACATGTTTTGTTTTGCTTTTTGGGCTTGACATCATCGGTAAGACATATTCAGCGCTGCTTTGACAACAGAACGTCTGGCCTATGTGCTAAGTACTACCATATAGACTTCTTTGGTTTGTTCTACCTAGAACCCTCTATGAAGGGTTCTGCCTAAAACCTCTAAAGCAGTGCTTCTCAACTGGTTTTGGCTTGGGACCCAAATTGAACCGGGTTGTCTCAGTCGCAACCAAATATTCGCCTCCCGAAAAATAATCGGCAAAATACAATCTTGAAAATGATTTTTAATGCTGTATTCATATTAAATGTAGCAATTATATGACAAGGGAATAAGACCACTTTCATTGTCAATAAGAACATTTTGCCCATATTCTTGACGAAAAATGTTAATACCTCACTGTTTTGAGACGACAAAATCAACCAAAATAGGCCTGCTAATAGCTCTATATTTTTCTCTGAGATTAAGTTCTAAAAATATAAATGTTCATTATAATTTCTTACACACTTTCTACCTGGTTTAAGTCGTTTAAGTTCAGACTGGAGTATTTCTTCATATTTTTTTGTACTCAGACACCTGCGACCCACCAGTTTGCTGCTCTGAAGGTTCTTCCTAGAACCCTCTATGAACGGCTCTACCGACAACACTTTTATATTTTTTAAGGGATTTCCTAGAACCTTCCCAGATTCGTCCATCAGAATGCCAGATAGTGAAGTGTGATTCATCACTCCAGAGAACGTGTTTCCACTGCTCCAGAGTCCAATGGTGGCGAGCTTTACGTCACTCCAGCCGACGCTTGGCATTGCACATGGTGATCTTAGGCTTATGTGCGGCTGCTCGGCCATGGAAACCCACTTCATGAAGCTCCCGAATAATAGTTATTATGCTGAGGTTGCTTCCAGAGGCAATTTGGAACATGGTAGTGAGTGTTGCAACCGAGGACAGAGGATTTTTACACGCTACGCGCTTCAGCACTCAGCGGTCCCGTTCTGTGAGCTTGTTTGGCCTACCACTTCACGGCCGAGCCGTTGTTGCTCCTAAACGTTTCCACTTCACAATAACAGCCCTTACAGTTGACCGGGGCAGCTCTAGCAGGGCATACATTTGACGTACTGACTTGTTGGAAAGGTTGCCTCCTATGATGGTGCGATGTTGAAAGTCTCTGAGCTCTTCAGTAAGGTCATTCGACTTCCACTGTTTCTCTATGGCGATTCCATGGCTGTGTAGTCAAGTTTATACACCTGTCAGCAACGGGTCTGGGGTGTCCACATACTTTTGTATATACAGTGTATATCATCAGGCCTTTCTTTGAGGGCCTAGTTATAACATAACACATTGGTGATACGAAACTCTTGGTTTACAGGCCACATCAGGCCTGCAAGTCACATTATGCTCACTGATGTGTAATTCCTATTGGAATCCAGCCAGAGTGAGGATATCTAACAATTGGAACTTTTAATCACCAGCAAACTGCCATCAGAATGCATGCCAGGGTAGTGATGATTGATGAATGAGGATAATCTAGATTGGAACAACCATCTCAGTAATGGGTGCAATAAATCGAACAGATTGGAATAGTTTAGAAAAAGGTTTGGGTAGCCTGGTGGTTAGAGAGTTGGACTAGTAACCGAAAGGTTGCAAGTTCAAATCCCCGAGCTGACAAGGTACAAATCTGTCGTTCTACCCCTGAACAGGCAGTTAACCCACTGTTCCTAGGCCATCATTGAAAATAAGAATTTGTTCTTAACTGCCTTGCCTAGTTAAATAAAGGTAAAATAATTCATTTTTTATTTTTTTAAAATCTTTGTGTAGCATAAGATTAATCAACCAATCGATGTACATGCAAAAACACAGATATTGAAAAATATTTGTATCAGGATAGTGATGGACGTGCTCAGGGGGGGTGCCGACCTGGCCATACTCGTATTACTAATCGTATCCGTAAATTGACAGTTGATAGTTGGATCGGATCGGATGATACTCGTGATTGGAAAACCCAAAAGGGTTTTAATATGCCTTCATAGATGTTGGAAAAAGACCTATCTTCCTGTGTGTTTTTAGACAAACAATCTGCAGATTAGGATCGGTGCGAGGAGGGGTCTGTGTCTGCGTGTGCTCAACTTGCAGCGGGCAGAGACAAGTTTGCTGTCACTCAGTCAGAATGCGCATCGGCGTTTCATGTTTGTTTCCCCCCCCCTACCCTCGCTCTGCTTGTTAGATATCATGCACATTGATAGCTTGCTACAGTACTAGCAAATGTCCTTGCCATTTGATTTATCATTTACATTTTAGCCATTTAGCAAACCCCCTTATCCAGAGCGACTTACAGTTAGCGCGTTCATCTTAAGATAGCTAGGTGAGACAACCACATATCACAGTCATAGTACATTACTATAGTACAACAATAAGGGGAGGTGGGAGCTGAGATTTCTTATTTTTGAGGTAGGGTTTTTAAACGTTTTCATAGTGCCAGGACAGAGAAGAATTTTGACTGGGCTAAGCAGGAGCTAATCTCCCATAGGGTTGGGTTGTAGGGTTTGAGCATAGCCTGAAGGTAGGGAGTGGCAGTTCAGTTCCCTTTGCTTTTTCGTAGGCAAGCACTATGGTCTTGTAGTGTAAACATTTTTTGGGGGGGCATCTTTATATCAAGTGCAAGGTGCTGTGTGGTCTTAGTAGCAGGCGAACAAGCGACAGCAGCAAACGATTCCAAAGAATCCTTCTTTACCTTCCAAAGAATCGTCAAATAACCCTTTCTTCCAAAAAAGGTTATTTGGACAGTTAAGGTTCTAGGTAGAACCATTTGCCTTGCAAAGAACCCTTCGATGAAAATGGTTCTTGGTAGAACCCTATCCCTCCCCAAAGAAGCCTTTTGGAACCCTTTTTTCTAAGAGTGTATGGCCTAGAAGTGAAGGGAATGAAATTACCTACAGATGTAGGATCTTATGCAGGAAATGTAAAACATGTAGTGTATTTGAGGTTTAAAAAGGCTTGATTTTCCCTGTTGTATTTATTTCTTTCAATCCCTACAATGATGTCCATTAATTATAATCCACATAATAATAAAAATGACCTGTTGCTGCAGGATTTTTTTCCTGCTGTAGCAAACTGCCTCAAATTAAGATCCTACATCTGTAACAGTGGTAACAGGAGAGTAAAATAAGCTGGCCCATCTAGGCATTCTCTCCGCTTGAGAGGAAAAACATCTGCTGCAGCTCATTTGTGTGTCTGATGTCATTTTTTTGGGAATACAGAATAGATGTCTCAGATTCCATATTCTCAATGAGCTGTTTTTTTTATAAGTAAAGATATATTGTGTCAGAGTGTTACGGTTTTCGTAGGTGGAAGAAGGAGAGGACCAAGGTGCAGCGTGGTAAGTGTTCATGTTGTCAATTTAATCAAAACTGAACACTAAACAAAATAACAACGAGGAATAACGAGAACAACCCAGTTCTGTCAGGTGATACACACAAAACAGAAAACAACTACCCACAACTCAAGGGCGAAAACAGGCTGCCTAAGTATGGTTCTCAAACAGAGACAACGATTGACAGCTGCCTCTGATTTGGAATCATACCAGGCCAAACACATAGAAATAATAACATAGAACAAAACATAGAATGCCCACCCCAACTCACGCCCTGACCAACCTAAAATAGAGACATACAAAAGGAACTAAGGTCAGGACGTGACACAGAGGAATGGTGATCAGTGTGAAATGGGCTCAATTCAAAATCGACAAAGGAAATGTCAAAAGGAAAAATAATTATAGTTATTCCATCTCTGAATTCAGATAAAAGTAGGAAAATAGTAGCAGGCTTCATGGCTAGATCACTGTGTATTATTGCATTGCTATTGAGCCTGGGTTCTGCTGCACTAATTCTACATTTACTCTAACAGTTACTTCATCTTTCTGTCATATTTTGCTAAATATCTTGTCGAGGAAACTGTTTGGTTTATGCGTTGGTTTCCGAATGGTTATTATGACGCACTCAGAATAAGCACCAAGCTCACTCCAAATCCCCTGACCACATCAGCAATGCGGAACACATCTCTCAGTATTTGAAGTGACTTGGCACCTGCGCTCACTAATTTCCCCATTTCCTTTTAATTTTTTACCTGCCTAATCTAATCAAGCTGAGCTGACATATTTCACATACTTTTTTTAGTTTCCCGCACTCAGAACGGTGTCATTGTCCTTGCCATCACCAAGACTTGACTCGAGTATGTCCTACTTAGTATGGCATCACTGATTCCGAGAGAAATTGGAATCCTTGAAAAGCCCGCAGTTTTCCCAAGGAGTAGATTTCCTGGATGTGCAATGCATCCTGGAATGCCAAACTTCCAGGGGCCAGAGAGGAGATGGCATGGAGGATGATGGCATGGAGGATGATAGCATTGGCCTAAGCATAAACAATAATGATACAACAACACACAGGCAACACTACCGCACCTCCAACTGAAGTAAAACTAAGATCTAAAACCACATAGAATTTCACAATATGTGTAATCAGAGTAGGTTGTAAAATACCCGTGGAATATACACTGAGTGAACAAAACATTAGGAACACCTGCTCTTTCTATGACATCGACTGACCAGGTGAAAGCTATGATCCCTTATTGATGTTACCTGTTAAATCCACTTCAGTCAGTGTAGATGAAAGGGAGGAGACAGATTTAAAGAAGGATTTTTAAGCCCTGAGACAAATGAGACATGGATTGTGTATGTGTGCCATTCAGAGGGTGATTGGGTAAGACAAAATATTTAAGTGCCTTTGAACGGGGTATGGTAGTAGGTGCAGGGCGAGTGTGTCAAGAACTGCAACGCTGCTGGGTTTTTCACCCTCAACAGTTTCTTGTGAATATCAATAGTCTACCATCCAAAGGTCATAACTTGACACAACTGTGGGAAGCATTGGAGTCAACATTGGCCAGCATTCCTGTGAAACGCATTTGACAACTTGTAGAGTCTCTGCCCCGACGAAGTAGTACTGCTAGGTTTTACACTGTTAAGTGTAAAAATGTTTTTAAAAAAAAAAAAAAAAAATATATATATATATATATATATATATATATATATATATATATATATATATATATATATATTATAAAGCACTGTACAAATGATACATTTGTGACATCATATTTAAAAAATAAATTACAAAAATGAATCAACACAGTAATATGAGATCTGTGTGTAAAACATGTACATTACTCACTCACTCACTCACTCACTCACTCACTCACTCACTCACTCACTCACTCACTCACTCACTCACTCACACACACACACACACACACAGACACACACACACAGACACACCCACCACCTCCTATCTTATACCAGAGCTGTGTGGCTGTGTGTTGGCCAAGACCCATTTGATCACCCAGCTCACTGTTCAAACCCTCAGAGTCCTCTCTGACCACCAGGTCACAGCACACCACAGATTCACTTCCAATTAAATGTTCAACTAAAAAAATATAAACATTGACATGAAATACAAATGTGTAATAAAAAGGGCATGGTGTGCCAGTTTATGGTCAGTATTCGTGAGTGAAGTGGGCCAGTACTCTGCAATAACCCCAGGCATTAGAGCCCAATGTGTTGATGCTGGAAGTCTTAACATTCCCACAGAGATTTACCACGGCCATTTTGTCTGGCCCCATATTGATACATTTATCATCCTATCTCTAATGACAAAAAGCTTCAAGGGCTAATATTGTGCAACGCAACAATTTACGCATTTATGAAACATTTAGAAGGGGACATTTTTCATGAAAACGAAGCAGTTTCTGTGGAAGGGGAACAATCTCTTCTTTGAGGCCTGACCAAACCCTCCTGCTGTTGTTTGTGCTTCATTAAAATGCACACGTGACAGTGAGAGAATTAGCTTGTGAATACTCCGAGACGTATGATCTTCATCTTGGAGAATTCCGAACATTCAAAGCATGCACTGACTCAGTACTGCAGCTGAAAACAAAACAAAATCCTGGCTAGATTGTTAATTTGCAGAATAGATTCACTACTGCTCTTTCACCCACTAGTAACCCTCTGAATGTTTCTTCACACATTGATTAGTTCATCTCCTGGTTTTGCCACTCAAACAGCCTCCATCAAACCTCTGAGCTTAGCCTGTACAGATTGGTGGATAGCTTATACTTATTGGTAGATAGCCTTTACTTATTGGTAGATAGCCATTACTTATTGGTAGATAGCCTTTACTTATTGGTAGATACCCTTTACTTATTGGTAGATAGCCATTACTTATTGGTAGATAGCCTTTACTTATTGGTAGATAGCCTTTACTTATTGGTGGATAGCCTTTACTTATTGGTAGATAGCCTTTACTTATTGGTGGATAGCCTTTACTTATTGGTAGATAGCATTTACTTATTGGTAAATAACCTTTACTTATTGGTAGATAGCATTTACTTATTGGTGGATAGCCTTTACTTATTGGTGAATAGCCTTTACTTATTGGTGAATAGCCTTTACTTATTGGTGGATATCAAATCAAATCACATGCGCCGAATACAATAGTGAAATGCTTACTTACGAGCCCCTAACCAACAGTGCAGTTAAAAAAAAATACAGATAAGAATAAGAGATAAAATTAACAAGTAGTTAAAGAGCCGCAGTAAAAAAATAACAATATATACAGGGGGGTGCCGGTACAGAGTCAATGTACAGGGGCACCGGTTATTTGAGGTAGTATGTACATGTAGGTAGAGTTAAGGGGGGTGGGGGGGCAATGCAAATAGTCTGGGTAGCCATTTGACTAGATGTTCAGGAGTCTTATGGCTTGGAGGTAGAAGCTGTTTAGAAGCCTCTTGGACCAAGACTTGGCGCTCCGGTACCGCTTGCCGGGCAGTAGCATGAGAGAACAGTCTATGACTAGGGTGGCTGGAGTCTTTGACAATTTTTATGGCCTTCCTCTGACACCGCCTGGTATAGAGGTCCTGGATGGCAGGAAGCTTGGCCCCAGTGATGTACTGGGCAGTTCACACTACCCTCTGTAGTGCCTTGTGGTCAGAGTCCGAGCAGTTGCCAAATCAGACAGTGATGCAACCAGTCAGGATGCTCTCGATGGTGCAGCTGTAGAACCTTTTGAGGATCTGAGGACCCATGCCAAATATTTTCAGTCTCCTGAGAGGGAACAGGTTTTGTCGTGCCCGCTTCACGACTATCTTAGTGTGCTTGGATCATGTTAGTTTGTTGGTGATGTGGACACCAAGGAACTTGAAGCTCTCAACCTGCTCCACTGCAGCCCCGTCGATGAGAATGGGGGAGTGCTCGGTCCTCCTTTTCCTGTGGTCCACAATCATCTCCTTTGTCTTGATCACGTTGAGGGAGAGGTTGTTGTCCTGGCACCACCCGGCCAGGTCTCTGGCCTCCTCCCTATATGCTGTCTCGTTGTTGTCGGTGATCAGGCCTACCACTGTTATGTCATCGGCAAATTTAATGATGGTGTTGGAGTCGTGCCTTGCCATGCAGTCATGAGTGAACAGGGAGTACAGGAGGGGACTGAGCACGCACCCCTGAGGGGCCCCTGTGTTGAGGATCAGCGTGGCGGATATGTTGTTACCTTCCCTTACCACCTGGAGGCGGCTAGTCAGGAATTCCAGGATCCAGTTGCAGAGGGAGGTGTTTAGTCCCAGGGTCCTTAGCTTAGTGATGAGCCTTGAGGGCACTATGATGTTGAACACTGAGCTGTAGTCAATGAATAGCATTCTCACATAGGTGTTCCTTCTGTCCAGGTGGGAAAGGGCAGTGTGGAGTGCAATAGAGACTGCATCATCTGTAGATCTGTTTGGGTGGTGTAGAAATTGGTGTGGATCTAGGGTTTCTGGGATGATGGTGTTGATGTGAGCCATGACCAGTCTTTCAAAACACTTCATGGCTGCAGACATGAGTGCTACGGGTCGATAGTCATTTAGGCAGGTTACCTTAGTGTTATTGGGCACAGGCACTATGGTGGTCTGCTTGAAACATGTTGATATTACAGACTCGGACAGGGAGACGTTGAAAATGTCAGTGATCACACAGTCTTCCGGTACAGCTGTGAGCATAGAAGTAGTTTAGCTCATCTGGCAGGCTCGTGTCACTGGGCAGCTCTCGGCTGTGCTTCCTTTTGTGGTCTGTAATGGTTTGCAAGCCCTGCCACATCTGACGAGCGTCAGAGCCGGTGTAGTACGACTCGATCTTAGTCCTGTATTGATGCTTTCTCTGTTTGATGGTTCATCGGAGGGCATAGCGGGATTTCTTATAAGCTTCCGAGTTTAGAGTCCCACTCCTTGAAAATGGATGCTGTCTGTAATCCATGGCTTCTGGTTGGGGTATGTACATACGGTCACTGTGGGGATGACATCATCTATGCACTTATTGATGAAGCCAATGACAGATGTGGTGTACTCCTCAATGCCATTGGAGGAATCCTGGAACATATTCCAGTCTGTGCTAGCAAAGCAGTCCTGTAGCTTAGCATCTGCTTCATCTGACCACTTTTTTATTGATCTAGTACCTGGTGTTTCCTGCTTTAATTTTTGCTTGTAAGCAGGAATCAGGAGGATGGAATTATGGTCAGATTTGCCAAATGGAGGGCGAGGGAGAGCTTTCTATGAGTCTCTGTGTATGGAGTATAGGTGTTCCAGAGTTATTTTCCCTCTGGTTGCGCATTTAACATGCTGATAGAAATTTGCTAAAACTGATTTAAGTTTCGCTGCATTTACAGTCCCCGGCTACTAGGAGCGCCGCCTCTGGGTGAGTGTTTTCTTGTTTGCTTATGGCGGAATACAGCTCATTGTGCCAGCCTCTGACTGTGGTGTTATGTAAACAGCTACAAAGAATACAGATGAAAACTCTCTCGGTAGGTAGTGTGGTCTACAGCTTATCATGAGAAACTCTACCTCAGGCGAGCAATAGCTTGAGACTTCCTTAGATATCGTGCACCAACTGTTGTTTACAAAAATAAAAAAAATGTCCTGTCCTGTCCCGCTGTCCTATCCTGCCGGTACATCGTATAACCAGCCAGCTTTATGTTGATGTTGTCGTCCTTCAGCCATAAGCAGAAGATGTTCCAGTTTTTAATGTCCCATTGGTAGTTTAATCTTTTCGTAACTCGTCGATTTTATTGTCCAAAGATTGCACATTTGCTAGCAGAATTGAGGGAAGTGGGGGTTTATTAGATCGCCTTTGAATTCTCAGCAGGCAACCCGCTCTCCGGCCTCTCTTTCTCCGTCCTCCTCTTCACTCAGATCACGGGGCTCGGGGCCTGTTCCCGAAGGAGCCCTATATCCTCTGCCTCCGGCTCGTAGTCGTGAAAGAAGAAAAAGGATTCTGCTAGTCCTTGCTGAGTAATTGCAGTCCTGATGTCTAGAAGTTATTTTCGGTCATAAGAAACGGTAGCAGCAACATCATGTACAAAATTAGTAAAAAAATAAGTTACGAACAATGCAGATAAACAAACAAAAAAACACAATCGGTTAGGGACACATAAAACGTCTGCATTCGGCGCCATTTAGATAGCATTTACTTATTGGTGGATAGCCTTTACTTATTGGTAGGTAGCCTTTACTTATACAGATTTGGATTTGGCCTAGCTGTGGCTGGGGCTGAGGCATAAAGCACGTGTCGCTGTGTATGCTAGCATCGTTTATGCAGTGTCCTAGAGGGTGCTATAGGTAGCATTCAGATTAGTCAGCAGCGATGGTGGCCAGCACATGGCTTTGTCCTGTCCTCTCCCTCTCCCTCTCTCTCCGACCTGTCAGCCCAAAGCTGCTGACTGGGCACACAGCAGCAAGCAGGCATTTCCCCCAGACAATAGCCCATACATGATGCAGCTCTGCTGAATTCTGCATACTCGGACCCAGCAGTCACAGCCACACATAGCATTAGCCTAGCGTAAGCATTGGAGATGAGCCACGTTAATAGCATTCTGCCCCCGGGACATAGTGTCTACGCGAATGAAAATGTCTGGTAGATATGGTCCTAGGCTGAGTTCTGCTGTTTCACCTTGAGACCCTATTTGTGAATTATAACCACCCGCTCTCCACTTTCTCTGCTTACCTCTTCAGCTTCTCACACCATTCTCCACTGTAAGCCAAGCAGCCAAATATATTTCACTTAGGAGCCCCAAAAAAATGCAATGGTATTTTTACAGGTGGTGTGTGTTATATAGGGGGTGGTCCTGGGGGATGGGAAACACATGTTGGGGTGGCAGGGGTTGTTGGGGCCGGCGGGGTAGGGCTGTAGCGCAGGCCAGGCATTCCTGCGTTCCCTCATGGCATGCCGTGTGTCTCATCTTTCAAACAGGGCTATCAGAGGGGGGCCGTTCCCGACCAGCACACTCCCAGTCTGGGATGGAATGGTACTAGGGGTGTTGGTAGTGGTGGTGGTGTCTGGGTGGGATGCATACCTCTCCTCTCCCTCTCTTCTCCCATCGGAGCATGCTCTGATACAGAGCTCTGAGGCTTCTCAGACGGGCTGTCTGTCTTGTGACCTTCCAGGAGACGTGCGGTCAGTCATTACGCCGTGTGAGGCATTGTAAGTGCACATGAAGAGTCACTGTCCCTGTTGTAGAGAGAGAGAGACACTGTGTGCAGCTTGAGGTTTCCCCTACCATGACTTCATAACAAATTATGTCTTGATGTCATATTTTGGTATTGGAAGTCTAGCAGTTTTTCGGGGGGATTTTGCAACCTGCCTGTGGAGAAAGCGAGGGGAAACATTGAAACATTCTCTCGCTCTCTCTTTTGACACTGTTCCCCTGCAGTCTTTTGATGCACTGTCTCTCCTCTCAGTACTGTTCCCCTGCAGTCTCCTGCATTCTCACTGGATGCTCTCTCTCTCTCTTGACACTGTTCCCCTGCAGTCTCCTGCGTTCTCGCTGGATGCTCTCTCTCTCTTGACACTGTTCCCCTGCAGTCTCCTGCATTCTCGCTGGATGCTCTCTCTCTCTCTCTCTCTCGATACTGTTCCCCTGCAGTCTCCTGCATTCTCACTGGATGCTCTCTCTCTCTCTCTCTCTCTTGACACTGTTCCCCTGCAGTCTCCTGCATTCTCACTGGATGCTCTCTCTCTCTCTCTCTGACACTGTTCCCCTGCAGTCTCCTGCATTCTCACTGGATGCTCTCTCTCTCTCTCTTGACACTGTTCCCCTGCAGTCTCCTGCGTTCTCGCTGGATGCTCTCTCTCTCTTGACACTGTTCCCCTGCAGTCTCCTGCATTCTCGCTGGATGCTCTCTCTCTCTCTCTCTCTCTCTCGATACTGTTCCCCTGCAGTCTCCTGCATTCTCACTGGATGCTCTCTCTCTCTCTCTTGACACTGTTCCCCTGCAGTCTCCTGCATTCTCACTGGATGCTCTCTCTCTCTCTCTCTTGACACTGTTCCCCTGCAGTCTCCTGCATTCTCACTGGATGCTCTCTCTCTCTCTCTTGACACTGTTCCCCTGCAGTCTCCTGCATTCTCACTGGATGCTCTCTCTCTCTCTCTTGACACTGTTCCCCTGCAGTCTCCTGCGTTCTCGCTGGATGCTCTCTCTCTCTCTTGACACTGTTCCCCTGCAGTCTCCTGCGTTCTTGCTGGATGCTCTCTCTCTCTCTTGACACTGTTCCCCTGCAGTCTCCTGCGTTCTCGCTGGATGCTCTCTCTCTCTCTCTCTTGACACTGTTCCCCTGCAGTCTCCTGCGTTCTCGCTGGATGCTCTCTCTCTCTCTCTTGACACTGTTCCCCTGCAGTCTCCTCCAGGAAAGAATTCCATAATTTTCACCCTCCCCCTCAAAAGAAAACTAGCGTGAAAAAATATGTTATTGAGCCTCAGCTTGTCTCTCGGCCTATTTCACGCTCAACTTGTCTTACTGTTATTTATCTAATTATGTCATTCCGGTGTCGGTCATCTTGGCTACGAAACCCACGAGTGACAATGCATTGCTACGGATGTCGATCGCTCTTTTAGATGAGGGCTCTTGAGTAGTGCACTCACTCAACTTGGTCCTTGCCTATTCCACTAAGCTACCACTAAGCTACTGGCCATTGCTGCTTGAGGCTAGATTGTCCTTTTGTTCTATGTTCTCTGGGGTTGAAAGGTCAAGGAGAGGCTGTCCTTCTGGCATTCTTACACAGAGCTCTCAACTGGAGCGTAGAGACAAGTGCTGCTGCACGGTATGCATGGCAGATCAATCCTCTGAAACCTGGTGGAGCCAAAATGAACCCAGGGCCAATCTCAAACTGGCCAGAGAGAGGACCGATCCTGACTAGCTCTGATGAAATAGCCCTGGTGTGATATAAACACTGTGTGGTTTGGCAGTCTTTAACAATTGTTTTGATGTAAGGGTAGACTTGGCCACCATTCATTTGAGTTTAGTTACAAATATAATGCGTATAAAGGGTTCAAATGTGTCTAATAACACAAACAACTGCAAACTGGACAACAGTTGTAGCCTACTTACACTGTAAATACACCATACCTGTCTACATATGTAGCTCCAGTACCAGGTAAATACTGTACGTAGGTTTTTTTGGGGCACTTCATGTAAAGTGGGACCATATGACATTCACTGTGTGTTAATGTGTTTTATTGTGTTTGACTGTGTGAATATGTGGCCGCACATTTTTGTGGCCTGAATATCTGGAATCAATTAGCCAAGCAGGCGCTTGAGAAACATTGTCAACAATAGGCCTGCAGCATATTATCGCCCGACATCAGTATTTTCTTTGTTCAATGACCCTTGTTCCAATTTCTTTCTTCCTGTTTCATGAGATAAATGGAATTACCTCGTGTGGTGATTGGTGACTGTTCATGCGCATCCTTATTTCCCCACAAAGATATCAAAATGAGAACTTGTGAGGGGGGCGTTCTACAGAATTATCCGTGGTATCTATTTTATAAGTCAATACTTCCTTTAAGGTGTTGGTCATATGTATTTTTATGCTTTTTCTTAAGTCAAAGAACTTGTGTGGGTTGTGATAAGTCTCTCTCTGGCTCTCATTGCCAATGAATCAGCGATTTGTGTGGTCGTCATTTTCTGGGCTTCATTCCACCTATTGAGTCCTATGCACGAGCTGTTACTTTCTTTGCTATAGTATTTGCTTCATATTCGGGGGGTCAGTGATGTGGACTAATTGAACGGAACTAATTCAGCTATAGTCCAGCAATGAACCATACACATACAGTATTGCATATACAGTATGACTAGGAGTCTATCCAGGAAAGAATGTGTGTATGAAAGCTGATCTGCACATGCTCTGAATTCCTCAGGTATGAAAGCATCGACGCATACATATGTTTCCTCTCTAGTAAAATGCTTGACAGGCAGGAATTAGATATTACAACTGTCAATGGGACGGGAGGATGAAATCCAGATTTCTCTCTCTCTCTCTCTCGCTCGCTCTCTCTGTGTATGTGTGTGTGCGCGCGTTTCAAGTTTCACATTTTATTTGTCACATGCAGTGAAAAAATGAATATATCCCAAATACCTCCTCCCTATCCTTTCTGCAGTGTGTGTATCATGATGTCGTTCTTCTTTTGATTTATTAGGTCTTACTTTACTGTCTGGTATTCATTTGAACGAATGCTTTTGCAACATTGGGTTACCTCTGTGTGTTTGAATCCGACGGAGAGAGAAGGAGAGGGTGGGCGATGTTCGTTCATGCCTGTTTGTGAAATTAAGTTAATAGTTTGTAATTAAGGTAACCAGGGGTTTAAGGAATGCAACCTGGCCTTTCCCATACATCTCATTATGTTTTAAATGCAAAGAGACCCATGGTATCCAAGACCACAAACCTGTAAGGCTGGCTATTTCTTAGAATGATGTCTTCACGGCCAATTGTCTTGTGGGTTTTTTGTTAAACAAGTTAACTAGCTCTCTCTCACTCTCTCTCCGCCCCCCCTCTCTCTCTGGCAGGATGTCTGAGGGGCTGTCACAGCAGGAGAGACTCCAGGCTATAGCGGTAAGTGATGGGATCCTCCTGCCATATGTGGTTCACAACCGTTACACTCTCATGGCCAAAACACTTACTATACAGTATAATGTACACAGCGCACTCCGACATTACCGAGCAGCGAAACGATTGCAATTAATATGTTTATATAAAGTAGTAGATGGACTGGTTTTGGTTTGATGGGTTTGACGGGAGATTTCCTGCTCCACTTTAATTTCCGTCTCGAAGCGTTCCACGAGCGTATCCTTTTTAGTGGCTTTAATCATTAATGCCAACCGACGGGGAAGGAGAAATAAAACCTTTTGATCCCAAAGCCCATGGCTTTCAGCGTCTTCCTCTGAAGACACCCCCAACTCTCTCTCTCCCCTCTCTCTACTCTCTCTCTCTCCTCTCTCTCCTCTCTCTCTCCACTCTCTCTACTCTCTCTCTCTCTCTACTCTCTCCCCTCTCTCTCTCTCTCTCTCCCCTCTCTCAACTCTCTCTCTCCCCTCTCTCAACTCTCTCTCTCCCCTCTCTCTACTCTCTCTCTCCCCTCTCTCTACTCTCTCTCTCCCCTCTCTCGACTCTCTCTCAACTCTCTCTCTCTCTCTCTCTCCTCTCTCTCTCCCATCTCTCGACTCTCTCTCTCCCCTCTCTCTACTCTCTCGCTCTCCCATCTCTCTACTCTCTCGCTCTCCCCTCTCTCTACTCTCTCTCCCCTCTCTCGACTCTCTCTCTCTCTCTCTCTCTCTCTCTCTCTCTCTCCCCTCTCTCTACTCTCTCTCTCCTTCCTCTCTTTCTATATCTTTATTGCACGCACGCACACACACACACACACACACACACACACACACACACACACACACACACACACACACACACACACACACACACACACACACACACACACACACCCAATCACACATACACACACACGACCCTCTCACACATACACACACATCCTACCACACATACACTCAAACTTCCCTCCATTTTGTTCTTTGGTCTTTTGGTTTTAGTAAGCCACAGAGAGGGGTAATGCAGTCTCTAATGCACCAATCGATCTGCACACACACACACACACACACACACACACACACACACTCTAATCTATTTTAAAGATTTTGCTTAATTTCTTTTCTCTGCCGTACCTCTCTATTTCTCCATCTCCCTCAATTTGTCTCTCCTCTCAGTCTTTCAATTTAATTCTATCCCTTTTCAATAATGCTGCATGGGCAAAACTTACAGAAAGACTTAGCCAAGGCCAGTGCTGCAGACTGCACAGTTTAAATGGACACTGTAAATAACACAAGTGTCAACGCTAATAACACTCACTTCCAATACATTTCCCATCACTCCCTTCCATAATAATGTCTAAAGCAACTTAATACAGTTATTCTTCCCACATGGGAATCAAACCCACAGCTGTAGTGTTGTGAGCTATGTGCTTTAACCAACTGCGCCACTGGGCCAGCCATCTTCCTTGTGCCCTTGGTTTCCCCTTCTATTGTTGGGACAGGTCATATCATTCTCTCTTCTTCACCACAGTCCACTGCTTTCAGATGAAGCTTTTGCTGATGTGGCAGATATACTCTCTCCCATGTACCATGTTGGAGCCAGGCGACAGTGTGTTTGTATGTGTGTGTGTGTGTGTGTGTGTGTGATTTGCAGGTCTTCTCATAAGGCCACAGACAGTGAAGTGAACCTTTTTCCTTGATAAACAGAGGGATGTGGCATGCCCTCAGCCGACTAGGGTGATTGCTATTTACAGCATAGAAAGAGAACAATCCCAAATCAACCCCTAGCCTCTACCACTATGCCCCGACAAAGGCCTGGTTTTAAGGGCGAGTGGATTCTCTCGGATTGGACTCTAGTTGGCAGGGTTGTGTATTGTGTTTCTGTGGAGCTGGCGTCTCTGAGAGGCAGGACAGAGAGGAAGTCATGCCCAGTATGGCCAGACCTTTTAAACATAATACCCTGTCACAATGAGAAATGCACGGCCCATTGTGTCTGTGTGTGTGTTTGCATGCATGTGTTCATGTGCGTGCATCCATTTTTGGGAGGTTGAATATGAAGTATAAGTCGTGTTAGGGCATAAGAGAGGTTAAAGTTAAAGTCATGCCATGTGTTCCTATAACCTCAAATCAATCATTTCTATAAAACCTTCTCTATTCTCAACATAGAGCACACGTTGATTTAGATTTGACATCCTATTAGCGCAATACGAAGGTCAGCCTAGAATGTCCTTTCGTACAGCTCATATCCAAATGACAAGCCTGAAGGAGGGGCTCATCACTGTCAGCTTTTCACTTTCTCCGCTGCGGTCCCATCAATTTGGATAGGGGGGTGCTCCCTCTGCTGTTTCCTAAAGTCCACGATCAGCTCCTTTGTTTTGTTGACGTTGAGGGAGAGGTTATTTTCCTGGCACCACTCCGCCAGGGCCCTCACCCTCCTCCTTGTAGGCTGTCATTGTTGGTAATCAGGCCTACCACTGTTGTGTCGTCAGCAAACTTGATGATTGAATTCGAGGCGTGCGTGGCCATGCAGTCATGGGTGAACAGGCAGTACCGGAGGGGGCTGAGCACGTACCCTTGTGGGTTCCCTGTGTTGAGGATCAGCGAAGTGGAGGTGTTGTTTCCTAACTTCACCACCAGGGGATTCCCCTCAGGAAGTCCAGGACCCAGTTGCACAGGGCGGTGTTCAGACTCAGGGCCCCAAGCTTAATAGTCAATGACATAGCACATGCCAAAGTCTGTAATTGTTGCAGTTAAGACCTCTTTAGGAGGAGAGTGTATATGGTTTCCTCTGTACTTAGTAGGGGAAAATGGCCTGGTAAAGCTTATCTCTGTATATTTGGCCCATGCAGGAATCAAACTCACCATCATGTTGTTGCTAGCACTTTGCTACAACTTACTTAGGAACCTTCAGGGTTCCATAATCCATCCATCCGTACTATTTACTGTTGGTTTGCATTTATTGTCTTCTCCTCACATACTGACTGTGTTTTTCCTATACTTCAACAGGAGAAGAGGAAGAGGCAGACAGAGATTGAGAATAAGAAGAGGCAGCTGGAAGATGACAGGAGACAGCTCTCTCACCTCAAGGTAAGAAGGAGGACAGGATGGGGCACTGGGGGAACACTGAGGGGTGGATGGGACACTGAGCATCCAGCTGTTGGGTACAGTTATTTTGGTTTCACAGTACAACAGGATTGGGTGCAGGAGTGTTGGAAAGTACAAATATTTTTCACTTTGAAGAGTGCAGTAGTGCCAACGTTGTCACGGCAACCCCTCAGAGAATTTGGAAAATGTCTTAGCCGTCCGAATCGCTATCTCTTATATCACTTTCATCTCAGACATTTGTGTGTGGTTGTCCTATGGTTGTTTTGCATACAACCTTCCCACAACTATCAGGGAATGGTGCAGGATAGTTTTGGAACATTCTAAGCACATTTAAGGAACTTGACAAAATAAAAGTTATTTTCTTGGTATTTCATTACTTTAATGGAACGTTTCCTAAAAGTTCAAACATGGTTACATTTAATTCGATTTTTGGTAACGTTCTATGAACGTCCTTCAACTGGTTTGACATTGGGAATGTTCTCAAATAGTTCAGAGAATGTCAAGAAACAACATTCTTCTGTACGAATTTCAGTACTTCAGCATAACGTTTCCTACAGGTTTCTTCATGATTCTATTTAAAGTCATGTTCTCAGAACATTAAGAAAACTTTCCCAAAGAAGAAACACAAGAAAAAATGAGTAACATTCAAAGAAAGTTCTAAGAATGTAATTTAAAAAGAAATACATTCCATTCTCATTGTCCAAAAAACTCTCTCTATCCTCTATCTCAGTGGTCACCAACCTTTTCTGAGTCAAGATTACTTTCTGAGTCAAAATGCAAGCCGAGATCTACCACAACTTAAAAAACATAAGCCCATGCAACATTTAACCAATTAAAAACAGTTATGTAGCAATGAGGCTTGTGCAGTAGGCTATAGGCCCAATACATTATCACTGCATATTGGCTATGCTTGAATTGCCCTGCCAGTGTTGTTGTTCTCAGACCGTTTAGAAATTATATATATATATATAAAAATAGGTATATGATTACGCCGGTAATAGATCATTTGCACTCTGGGCCTACCGGGTAGGCAGAGTTCTACCTTCAGACACATTAAATGGTTCAACATTGGTACACTTTGCTCGGGCTGCTGAGTCAAGCGCACCTACAACCAACAACGCGAGACAAATAAAAAAAATTGGAGTCTGTTTGAATAGTCTAAAATAAACAGCGTTGTATGAGTTTTAAAAACATAGCAGGCCCATCCCCCATCCTGATGGCCCAGTGGACAACTTCCATGGATAGAGAACAGAAGACCACTGACGCTGTGCCACAATCAAAAATACATGTGTTCGCATGATTAATGTCTTAAGTAAATTAATTTCCATGTGTCCTATCTGTGCTTGGTGTTAACAGTTAAACTAAGCTAGCAGTGTTATTAAAACATTCAGAAAAAGTTTTCAGAAAGTTATAATAAAAGAAACTCCAAATAACCTTTACATTTCATTCAAAACATTTACAGCATTTAGAGAATGTTTTCAGAACGCTATTTTGCCATTTTAATTACCTTCAAATAACGTAAAATGTCAGCTCTCATAACGTTAATAAAACCTCCCAGGAAAACTTTCAGGGAAACATAGTAAAAACATTCTCAGAACCTCAATGCAACCTAAAAAAAGTTCCCAGAACAGGCAAAATGTTCACTTCCGTTCTTAGAACGTTTAAAAAAACATTAAGTTTAACCGGACAGGAAAATGATGGCTTCGTTCCCAGAACCAATGAGAAACCAAAATCGTACCTTCCCACAATTTCCAAGGAGTGGTACGGTGGCTTGAGTATGATGGTTTCCTACACCCTTTCCTTTTAATATAATGTTTATTTATGAGTGCTGCATTGACAAATCAGTTTTTTGGGGGGTACTTAACCGTGCCAGTGAGGCTTGGCAGTGGTTGTGCAAGGAACTGGGCACCAACTCCTGAAGTCTAGAGGAGTAGAGGGGCCCTCTCTATGGAATGAGCACAGCAGGGACCTAGAAGGACTTGGCTGGGGCTGGTAGAATTGAACTCCTGCGCTGGACATCAGTAAAGGATGTGTGTGTGTGTTAATGTGTGCGTGTGTGTGCGCATGTGCGTGTGCATGCGTGTGTGTGTGTTCAAGGGTCCTGAAAGCACATGGCTGGACAGAGGAGGCCCTATGCTCAGACAGCAAAAGAAGAAGAATCCCTCTGGAAAAAAACCCCTAAAAAGTTTGGCTTTGAAAGACATCCTGTTTTGGGGCAAGAAAAAAAACACACTTCCCCTGCTAAGTATGCAGTGCATTGTCTTTCCCTGATTTACTTTCAGCTAGCTGCATTCTTCTATTGTGGAAAGTGAATTTGGCGTTGTTGTTTTTGGTTGCATGGCTTTTGGCTTTTATTCCGTTTCGAATACTTATGGCCTCTAAAACAAGCTTTAATCGATTTTCAATTACCCTTCACTTCAATTATGACTCACCTTTTGAAAACAACAAGAGTAAAATGGCTAGTAAATATAATAAAATGTTTATAAGTGCAATCTCCATATTGGATTCTGTTACTCTTCTATTTCCTCTGTTGGTCCATGGATGGATTGAAGATCAATAGATAGTGATCAAGTCTCCACATAGGATGTGCCCCAAATGGCAACCTATTCCCTACATATAGTGCACTACTTTTGACCCGGGCACATACAGTAGCACTCTGGTCAAAAGTAGTGCACTTTATAGGGAATAGGGTGCCTTTTGGGACACATCCATAGTTATCGGTAAGGCGGCTAATACAGCTAGCCCAATGCAAGCAGAGAGAGAGCCGGCCAGCCAGAGGGAGATAAGATCCAAAAACTGGACTCATTAGCAGTTTCCATGGAGCTCAACTGTCCAGTCAGCAGACACACTGGACAGAGAGAGAGAGAAAGAGGGAGAAAGAGGGAAAGAGAGCGGGAGGTAGAGAGAGAAAGAGATGGGGGCAGGTGATATAACAAGAGAAACAGGGAGAGAGATGAGAGGGAGAGAATGGGTAGGGGATAGAAAGAGAGAGAAAGAGAAACAGAGATGAGGGAGAGAGACACAAATGTAGAAGTAGAAACAAGAGGGGAGAGAGCGAGGGAGAGGCAGGAAGCTGAATTGTGGGTGAATACAGACCAGTTGCATTCAGCTTTTTCACCTCACTGTCACTCAGCAGACATTGTTGTTTTATTTCTGTTTATTTTTGATTGGTGCAGGTATGTAGATAATATACAGTGCCTTGCGAAAGTATTCGGCCCCCTTGAACTTTGCGACCTTTTGCCACATTTCAGGCTTCAAACATAAAGATATAAAACTGTATTTTTTTGTGAAGAATCAACAACAAGTGGGACACAATCATGAAGTGGAACGACATTTATTGGATATTTCAAACTTTTTTAACAAATCAAAAACTGAAAAATTGGGCGTGCAAAATTATTCAGCCCCCTTAAGTTAATACTTTGTAGCGCCACCTTTTGCTGCAATTACAGCTGTAAGTCACTTGGGGTATGTCTCTATCAGTTTTGCACATCGAGAGACTGAAATTTTTTCCCATTCCTCCTTGCAAAACACCTCGAGCTCAGTGAGGTTGGATGGAGAGCATTTGTGAACAGCAGTTTTCAGTTCTTTCCACAGATTCTCGATTGGATTCAGGTCTGGACTTTGACTTGGCCATTCTAACACCTGGATATGTTTATTTTTGAACCATTCCATTGTAGATTTTGCTTTATGTTTTGGATCATTGTCTTGTTGGAAGACAAATCTCCGTCCCAGTCTCAGGTCTTTTGCAGACTCCATCAGGTTTTCTTCCAGAATGGTCCTGTATTTGGCTCCATCCATCTTCCCATCAATTTTAACCATCTTCCCTGTCCCTGCTGAAGAAAAGCAGGCCCAAACCATGATGCTGCCACCACCATGTTTGACAGTGGGGATGATGTGTTCAGGGTGATGAGCTGTGTTGCTTTTACGCCAAACATAACGTTTTGCATTGTTGCCAAAAAGTTCAATTTTGGTTTCATCTGACCAGAACACCTTCTTCCACATGTTTGGTGTGTCTCCCAGGTGGCTTGTGGCACACTTTAAACAACACTTTTTATGGATATCTTTAAGAAATGGCTTTCTTCTTGCCACTCTTCCATAAAGGCCAGATTTGTGCAATATACAACTGATTGTTGTCCTATGGACAGAGTCTCCCACCTCAGCTGTAGATCTCTGCAGTTCATCCAGAGTGATCATGGGCCTCTTGGCTGCATCTCTGATCAGTCTTCTCCTTGTATGAGCTGAAAGTTTAGAGGGATGGCCAGGTCTTGGTAGATTTGCAGTGGTCTGATACTCCTTCCATTTCAATATTATCGCTTGCACAGTGCTCCTTGGGATGTTTAAAGCTTGGGAAATCTTTTTGTATCCAAATACGGCTTTAAACTTCTTCACAACAGTATCTCGGACCTGCCTGGTGTGTTCCTTGTTCTTCATGAGGCTCTCTGCACTTTTAACGGACCTCTGAGACTATCACAGTGCAGGTGCATTTATACGGAGACTTGATTACACACAGGTGGATTGTATTTATCATCATTAGTCATTTAGGTCAACATTGGATCATTCAGAGATCCTCACTTAACTTCTGGAGAGAGTTTGCTGCACTGAAAGTAAAGGGGCTGAATAATTTTGCACGCCCAATTTTTCAGTTTTTGATTTGTTAAAAAAGTTTGAAATATCCAATAAATGTCGTTCCACTTCATGATTGTGTCCCACTTGTTGTTGATTCTTCACAAAAAAATACAGTTTTATATCTTTATGTTTGAAGCCTGAAATGTGGCAAAAGGTCACAAAGTTCAAGGGGGCCGAATACTTTCGCAAGGCACTGTAGGCTATTTGTCCTTGGGGTGGACAACAGGGCTGCAATAGGTTAATGCCCTCCCAACACAATCAATCCAGGAAATGTACTGCAATCCAACTCGTCAATTGGTATTGTGCTATTATTGTCTATAAAGGTTATTTAGATTTCTTAATTGAATTTCAGTACATTTCCTGAGTTGAGTAATCAAAATAGAAATGGCTACCCTCTTAGAAAAAAAGGTGCTGTCTAGAACCTAAAAGGGTTCTCCGGCTGTCCCCATAAGAG